>NC_044394.1:18424041-18786745 GCF_006542625.1 Nomascus leucogenys
TGTCTATCATGCTTCAAGATAAAGAAAAATAATATATAATAATAAAAAATAAAATGATCTGCTTATAAAACTTCATGGGGCAAGAAGGTGGGAGGGGCGAGGGAAAGAAAAACCACTTTTGCCAATATTTCAAAGGCTCTAGTCACTAATTAGATATTAAAATACATGGAATTTTCTAATTAGTTGTGGGTGACCTAAATCAAGCAATTACACCCTAGCAATTAATGTATGTAACTAACTTTGGTGTTAATCCAGCAGTGAGAAAGGGTGCTAAATTTAATGTTAGATTCAGAACACTAACGATAAAATGTTTTACGAAAATGTTATTATAAAACTTAATTTACTATGATAGGAAGGTGTAAAGTTTATTCAAATATAGGGTTACAATATTCCTATTTACACCAAGTATATAAGTGCTAGAATAATTTTAAACATAAATGAGCATTATGATATATAAAAGCCTACCTCTGTACATAGCATTCAAATACAGATTGACCCAATTTCTTACTGGCTACTCTTTATATTTTTCCAGTTTCTCCAGAAAAGGCAAAAATGACTGCTGTATAATTAATATTCTTTTCATATATCAGAAAAGAGATTAGGAACATCATAATACAAAACTACTTCATTTTAGGCCGGGCGGAGTGGCTCACGGTTGTAATCCCCCAGCACTCTGGGAAGCAGAGGTGGGTAGATCACTTGATGTCAGGAGCTGGAGACCAGCCTGGCCACCACGGTGAAACTCTGTCTCTACCAAAAATATAAAACTTAGCTGGGCGTGGTGGCGCACGCCTGTAATCCTAGCTATTTGGGAGGCTGAAGCAGGAGAATCGTTTGAATCTGGGAGGCAGGGGTTACAGTGAGCAGAGATCCCATCACCACACTCCAGCCTGGGCAACAGAGTGAGACTCCGTCTCACAACAAAACAAAACAAAAACACTACTTCATACTTCATTTTAGTCCTTGTGGAGTTACTGACAAAAATAATCCACACAGATTTACTCAGATTAGGATTCACATACCATGTTCAAGTCCAGTATATAACTTTGTCTCTTCCAAGGACACCATACTTGGTACTCTGTATAAAAACAAGAGTGCTTGCATTTATTAATAATACCAATATGAAGTATTAAAAGGAAAAGTTTCATTGCTGGACTGTTTAAACCAAAACAAAGATAATGTTCTTTTAACAGACACACATTTCCCATCTTCAATGGGAAAAATCAATCTATCTTTCTCAAGATCAATGCTGTTTCAGTAAGAATCATGTTATTTATCTTAAAGAAAAAATTTAGTGACTTCAGGAGGCCTCCTAAAGGAACATAATATTGATATCCAATATTCAAATGTAAAAGATTAAATATGATAAACATTTACATAAAGAAAAGTCAGCTTAATAATGGTACAATAGTAAAAACTCACAAATTTTACTAAAGCATATAGAGCTGACAAGCTTATTTAATCATTACCCTTCCTCTTAACATCAGTCAAACACATCTCTCCTAACATGTGCAGTCATAAGACACTCTTTCCGAAGAAATTCAGGTGTAAAAATCACTGTTTCCTAATTAAAGATCTGCCATAAGGAATTATGATACCACGACCAGAGGCTACCCTGAGCCTTTAAGGGGTAGCCCTGCTCCACAAGGCTACCACAACCAGACCCAGCCAGTTAAATTCATTAAACAGTTAAAAGTCACTTTTTACATAGGCAAGAACAGATTTTATAGGAAAATGAGAATTGATATATCTGAAATCTACATTTTCTTTAGTGAAAAATATACCTCAATTTTCAGTACTTTATTTCCAAATATAAGATTCAATTCAAAGCTTTTATTAAACAAAGAGATACATTCTAAAAGGAAAAACAGGCACAAATGAGGCAAACATATACAGAGTTGATAAACAGCAATCTTATTATTATTACTAATCACCAATGAACTGCACAACACTTGCCATGAAGAAAATACTATTTTTAAATCAACACATCCCCAGCTATATTGTATACCCTCAAAAAGTAGCTGAATTAAATGGGTTATCTCTACCTTAATATTTGACAGTTATGAATTCAGGTATTTAAGTAATAGGTAAAAACATATTTCTAAAATGTCAGTTATTTAACTATGTTTCTCACCATAACCCAGTAAAGAGGATAGCAACAATACCTTCTCCAGTTTCAAAACCAAGCCCATAGAGTATAAACAAAGAATGGCTTCTTTTCCACGAACTTACTTCAAAGCTCATTAATATTTTATATTAATAGTATCAAATGTTAATTTGCTTTTTCAGACTTTCAAGATCAAATTCCTCTTAAAATTTTGTTTTCCTTCTATAAAGCTTCAACCACTGGCAAACTTGAGCATCTTTTATATTTTTGCATTATCAAAAATATGTATGTATCCAAAATCTGTTAGTAAAAAATAAAATCGGATTCCTTTACATGAACGTCATGTCTTTACTGAAATTAGAGTTCACCAAAGAGAAAAGGCCTGTACTCAAGAGTAACAAGAATAAAGCACAAGAGAGTTCCCACCCTCCCCTCACCCATTGTTAGAGCAAGGGGAAGTGCTTGTTATGAGCCATCCCATTAGAGTATGTGTCTCCCCACTGCTGCCATAAACACTTAGTTTTCTTTTTCTTTTTTTTTTTTTTGAGACGGAGTCTCGCTCTGTGGCCCAGGCTGGAGTGCAGTGGCACAATCTCGGCTCACTGCAAGCTCCGCCTCCCGGGTTCACGCCATTATCCCGCCTCAGCCTCCCGAGTAGCTGGGACTACAGCTGCCCGCCACCACGCCAGGCTGATTTTTTTTTTTGTATTGTTAGTAGAGACGGGGTTTCACAGTTTTAGCCAGGATAGTCTCGATCTCCTGACCTCGTGATCCGCCCGCCTGGGCCTCCCAAAGTGCTGGGATTACAGACGTGAGCCACCACGCCCGGTAAACACTTAGTTTTCTGAAGTAGAAATATACAGTCTGCAGCTCATGCTGTCTGTATCTAATGCCATATAATATTAAATCAAGCATGAATTTTAACTACTGTCACTTTAGTTACTGTCATATTATACAAATAAGAAAAAAAGCATTCTTTATAACCAATTATTCTCCATAGTTTTTACTATATCAAAAAAGCCTGTCATTTGGGAATTTAAAGTTTTTCAAACAAGTTTCATCCAAGAGTCCTGACACCAAATTTCTTAAAATCCATGTGACACTTTGAATTGTTTTCTTATCAGGAAATTTGAAAAATTATCACCTATGCTGACTACTTTAAAAAACCCTGTGTAAGATTGTAAAATATTAAGTAATATATTTAAATAAAAGCCTTATCTTCGTCCTCTACTTTTAAAACTTGGATTAAAATACAGCTTCCATATCTCCTACATAGAGCTGACCCTTGAACAACACAGGTGTGGGTCTACTTACACGCAGATTTTTTTTTCAACTAAATGTATTAGCCAGATGAGAAATCTACACATATGGAGGGCTGACTTTTCGTGTATGCAAGCTCTACGGGGCCTACTGGGGCACTTGAGTATGAAGGTATTTTGGTATGCTGTGGGTCCAATCCCCTAACTACACCAAAAAGACTATATATATATAGGACATATCTGGGTAGTATACATTACAGCTTTTATTTATTCTTATCCACCATAATTTGATCTCTTCTTGCCTACCAAAAATTAACTGGATTAACATGATTTACAATAAATGCTTCTCAGCAAGTGTAGCTATTTATTTATTTATTTTTCAAGACAGGGTCTCCCTCTGCCACCCTGGCTGCAGAGCAATGGTACGATCATGGCTCACTGCAGCCCCAACCTCCCCGGCTCAAGTGGACTCACATACACCTCAGGCTCTTCAGTAGCGGGTACTACAGGTACACACCACCACGCCAGCTAATTTGTTTATTTTTTGGTAGAGACAGGGTCTCACTATGGTGTCCAAGCTGGTCTCAAACGCCTGGCCCCAAGTAATCCACCTCCACCTCCCAAAGCACTGGGATTACAGGCATGAGCCATAGTGCCCTACCTCTACTGATCTTTAGAAGATTTTTTACTAAAAGAAATCTCTATCCATTACCCAAGTAAAATATTATGACTGTATCTCTTTGTGACATTATAGATCTAGTTGTGCCCAGGATGTAATCTCTGATATATAAAACTGTTCTGGTAGCTTTTAGCTATGCACATAATCTTAGGTGAATAGGCTTAAGGCACTGTCTTACAGATCTATATTCTGACTAAAAGCTACAGTAACAATATGTAAGTTAAATCAAATTCCATCACTACCTCCCCCTTCCTCATGTGAAATCCATCCTACTCATTCACTAGTTCATTTTACAAACCATAGTATCATTTAACCTAAGGAACAATACAATTCAAAAAAGTAATTCCAGCACAATATACTGTAAATAACACCCTCTATGTAATAATAATAAAGTTAAATCTGCTTCATAGCTTCTAGATAGTACCAGGCCACCTAACTTATAGTAAAATGTATTAAAATATTTGTACCACTAAAAAAAGACCTATGAATTTTCAACAACTATAGTATTCATACCACTAGATGGGAATCTTCTTTAGATACGATTAGAGAAAGACTATGAAAAGAATCACTGGTAGGAAAGAAGGGATGGTGAAAAAGAAATAACTAATAACACAAAAACAAAATATATAATACAAATCACATATGTAAATGAAGGCTGGGTGAATTGTCATGAAACAGCTGTAAACAATAATATAAAATTCTTCCTGTGTATAAGTGAAAGAACATCCTATCTTCCCAATAACCCTTCCCCTTCCAAATAAAAATAAACATAAAGGATGTAAAACCAAGCCACTAATACATTTTTTTTCCATCAAAGGACAAATGTTTCACAAGAGACAATTAGGCCTATTTTTGTGTTCTATTATCCAATTCAATCCTAGGTAGCAATAATAACTATAAACACAAATGAAAACCTGGCTCTTATCCTGCCAAGTGAACAAAGAGTTGCTAAGTAAAGAGAAATCTTATATGCTGCTAGATTTTAAATTAACTCTGAAAACAGGAACTACTTCCAAGTCTGACACACAAGCTTTTAAAAATAAATGAAAACAGTCAGAAGGTGAAATAAGGAGAAAACAGGGTTACTCACCGTGGAGTAGTAACTGTTTCCTTTTCTGTGTGCAGCTCCCCCAGCAGAGCTGGGTAGTTTCCTGGAGGTGCCAAGAGACGTTAGCTAGCCCTGCCCCTCATTGCATAAGCAACACATCCTTTCACATATCAATGAAATGGTCTCACTATTAGACCTTAAGTATGAATTTCTCTCAGTGAAAAGTTAGTAGAAGTTGAGATCCTAAGGATGATTTAACTAAAAATGACGTAATAAATCTATCAGAGGAAAGGGGGCACAAAGTAAAGAAATATTTTGAGATGAAAAATGACTCCTCTACCTTGAGTAACCCTGTTTTTTAGATGTTAGTTTTTTGCATCCTGTGATAGCTGGTTAGACCTAAAAGATTATTTAGAGAATGGACTGCAAAAGGAAAAATTAATGATGATTTCAGGATTAAAGGCAAGGGTCCAGAATTCCTGTGACTCTGGAAAGACATAATCCAACTTCCACATCTATAAAGGTAGAATTATGAGTATAAACTATACCACAAATATTTCTCTTAAAACATTATCTAAAGGTTCCAAGAGCAAAATAGGTCCTATTTTAAGATTAATTCAACAACCTGTGATATCTGACAAAACTGTTAAAAATTCAAATTGTTTTCAATGGTACGAAATAAGAAAAAATTTACCCTTAATTACCCACAATTACTTTATTATATCCATCCTTTGAAATTGTAAAGTTTATAGTTAAGTATAAGATATTTAGTGGCCGGGCGCAGTGGCTCACGCCTGTGATCCCAGCACTTTGAGAGGCAGAGGCAGGTGGATCATGAGGTCAGGAGTTCAAGACCAGCCTGGCCAAGATGGTGAAACCCCGTCTCTACTAAAAATACAAAAATTAGCCAGGCATAGGGGGCACACGCCTGTAATCCCAGCTACTCGGGAGGCTGAGACTGGAGAATCACTTGAACCTGGGAGGCGGAGGTTGCAGTGAGCTGAGATTGCGCCACTGCACTCCAGCCTGGGCAACAAGAGTGAAACTCTGTTTCAAAAAAAAAAAAAAAGATATTTAGTAAACCTATACTGCTAAAGGCCCAAAGGTACATGGCATCCCCAAAGTGGATACCATTAGGTAGATCATTTACTTTTATGCTTAGGACTTGGCTTTTTATTTTTTGTCAATCTCTAATATAAGAATATAGCACAGAAGACAGGTTTTCCCATTTAGTAGCCACTTCCCTGAACAATGAGATTTTAAGACCATCCCACATACCCTATTAGGACTAAGTTGGATATTCTCACAGGAAAACTAAAAAGTAACCTAAGCTTTGGCTGGGCGTGGTGGTTCATGCCTGCCAGTAATCCCAGCACTTTTGGATGTGGAGACAGGCAGATTGCCTGAGCTCAGGAAATTGACACCAGCCTAGGCAACATAGCGAAATCCCATCTCCACAAAAAATACAAAAATTAGCTGGGCGTGGTGACCCACGCCTACAGTCCCAGCTATTCAGGAGCTGAAGTGGGAGTATCACTTGAACCCAGGAGATGGAGGGTGCAGTGAATCAAGATTGCATCACTGCATTCCAACCTGGGCAACAGAGCAAGACCCTATCTCAAAAAAAAAACAAAAAACAAAAAACAACAGGCTGGTGTGGTGGCTCACACCTGTAATCCTAGCACTTTGGGAGGCCCAGGTGGGAGGATCACTTGAGCTCAGGGACCAGCCTGGGCAACATAGTGAGACCTTGTCTTTATTTATTTATTTTTTTAAAGAAGAAGAAAAAAAAAGAAGTAAACTAAGCTTCTAGGGATTTTTTGTTTGTTTTGTTTTTTTATCACTGTACTCTTTCTTCCAGAAGACAAAGACTACTAATACACACACGGCAATCTTAATACTGAGTAATCCAACAAAAAAAAATTATAGCAGCTAGAATTTTACCTAAGATTCATATAAGTTTAAATGTTTAAAAAAAAGAATTATATGAGGCTGAATGTGGTGGCTCATGCCTATAATCCCAGCACTTTTGGAGGTCGAGGCAGGTGGATCACTTGAGATCAGGAGTTCGAGACCAGCCTGGCCACCATGGTGAAACCCTATCTCTACTAAAAATACAAAAAAAATTTAGCCAGGCATGGTGGCACACGCCTGCTATACTAGCTACTTGAGAATGTGAGGCAGGATAATCGCTTGAACCTGGAAGGCAGAGGTTGCAGTGAGCCAAGATAGCGCCATTATACTCTAGCCTGGGTGACAAAAGCAAAACTCCACCTCAAAAAAAATTAAAATACAAAAATTAGCTGGGTGTGGTGGCGGATGCCAGTAATCCTAGCTACTCAGGAGGCTGAGGAAGGACAATTGCTTGAACCCAGGAGGTGGAGGTCGCAGTGAGCTGAGATCCCACCACTACAGCCTGGGCAAAAGAGTGAGACTCTGTCTCAAAAAAAAAAAAAAAAAAAATCTTATGAATTGCTATGTGCTTCTAAAAACTGGTCTGGTATTTCAGAAAATGCATAATGTCTCCTGTCTCCTAATACCACAGCCAAACTGTTATTAACAATAGATACTTTCCTCAGACATCTTAGACATCACACTAAAATATTCATTACAGTTATGTGTTTCATTTTCTCCCTGACCTAGTATATTTTCCCATTTCCTATGGAGCAACTAATGTGCTAAGTTAATTCTCTTTCTCTACTAGTTTCAAATTGATCTGCTGATAATCACCATAAATTATGCTACAGATATTCATTCTTCACACCAGGCAGTACGAATTCGTATCACAGAACAATGGGACCATTTATTGGAATTACTGTATTAGTTTTTTCAAATCAATTTAGATTTAGAAGATTTGAACAATTACTAACCTATATTAAAGTAAGCATTTTAGAAATTTTAAAGGCTATTTTATTTTATGGTACTTTATGAGATTAACCATCTGTTAAAAAAAAGTAAAAATGTTACACATAGGAAATAAACGTAAAAAGCTATACTTTGCCAAAATAAAGTTTCAGCTGAAGGTAATGCTAGTTATAAATTAAATACAATTCTATTAATAACTTGTAAAAGTCAAAGGAAGACTGAAAACTCCCTCTTTTGGCAATTCAAAGGCAAAGACCTGTTCATTTATTCTTAATTCTACTTTATACAATCATTATCCCCCATAGATATATGTAACTAAAAAGAACCCTAAAAATACGTATTATTCAATTATTTTTAAAAATTGAAGTTTTGCTTTATTTCATTATATTAAGTATATATCAGGAAGCATTTTATATTTTAATCTATATATGTTTAAATATATAAACATACATATATTTAATATAGATTTTTATTATTTCATTATATTAATACATTAAATTTTCACTCTAAATGTGCAAGTGCTAAAACACAAAACCTTTCAGGCTAAATTTATCTTTTCCTTTTTAACTTTTCTGGGAAAAGCCGATAAAAGGATACTCAGGATCAATTTTATAGCTTATAATATATAGTAATATAAACTAATAGTCTGTATCATATGGTATTCATAAGCTTATCATAATATATTCTTTTCCTTATTAAAATGCACTTCATTATAAAAAAATCTAATTGGCTTTATAATAATCAAATATATGAAGCTTTTGTTATGATGCACATTTATTTCAAAGGATAAAGCCTTTTGCTTTAATTCACTATTACAGTGTACATGGCATCGAGATACAGGCTGATATGTACTGCAAGGAAAATCCCTTGGCCTCTTTAGCTGACCCTTCAGCAGTGCATCCTAATGATTACTCAGTACTAAAAATTTACTAACATTAAAAATACATGCTTTTGCTCTTAGATAAATTATTGGATTAAATGACCACAATTCTAATTGTTGACACCTTCAAGCAGAACTCAATTTGCTGATGTGCAAAGTTTATTTAGTATGAAACAGCTTTTTGCCTGCCATAAAAGGGTCAAGTTCTCACTGTATTACACACTGTTAAGATCATAGGTGAAAATCAAAACAATTTTTGAAGCCTCTTATTTTTAAATATTGTCCAAAATCAATCTTTTTTAACAAAAATGAATACTGGTACAACTGCTCTTATATCAAACAACAAAACTAATGAAAAACAAAAGTTCTTTAAAAAGAATTCGGCAAATTCCTAGACACACTTATAACAGATTTCCTTACCTGAAATGACCCTAACTTCTCCTTCTTAAACTTAATAATCTAAAAAGTTCAATGCCTAAGAACAGTTTTTGGAGTGAACAAAATGGGAAATACATGTCTCCAAACAATGACTACACAAAGTATGGGAAAGATATGTAGCCACATTTTGAAACCACTTCTTGAGGCTTTTTAACATTTTTGTTGCAAAATCAGTAAATCATTTTCCCCTTTGTGTTTTTTGAGAGGGAAGAGAGGGCACTTACTCATTTGAATGTGATTTACACGTAATTTCATTAACTTGCTTAGTAACAAGATATTGACATTGAAAAAAAGATCTTAGTATATTTAAATTATTATCTATCTACTTAATAATTAAACTAAAATTAATATATACTGCTGATTTTATTCTTTTTCTTTTTTAAAATTTTTTTGAGACAGGGTCTCACTCTACTGCCCAGGCTAGAGTGCAGCAGCATGATCTCGGCTCACTGCAACCTCTGCCTCCCGGGCTCAAGCAATCCTCCCACCTCAGCTGGGACTACAGGTATGCGCCACCACGTCCAGCTCATTTTTGTATTTTTTTGTAGAGACAGGGGTTTGCCATGTCATCCAGGCTGATCTCGAGCTCCTGCACTCAAAAGATCCACCTGCCTCATAAGCCACCACACTGGGCCTCTGCTGATTTTATTCTAACTTAATTTTTTTTCACCTTAAATGGCGGAATTAACAATGGATTCAATTTAGCTATTCATTCGAAGTAATAATACTCTGAAAAGCACTTAAAAAATCATAAAACCAATTCAAAATCATAATGAGTAAGATTGAAGAAATCTTTTTTTTTAAAAGTTTTTTGCTACAAAATCCTAAATCAACATTTGCTACAGACAAAAGAAAGCAGTATTTTTCCTTTTTAAAAGAACAGTATTTATCTTAATTAACTCAGTAAACTAACAGATTAACTTAATATCTCCACATTTGATATTTTAAAATTAATACCTAACGTTATTCTATCCTGGTACCATGTGAAAATCTGAATAAAGCCTTCAGGTTTATAAACCTAAATTGTACCTCTGGTATTTTTGACCTTAACAGTGACAAATAAAAAGGTTAAAGTGATACAGAAATAACAGCAATAATAACAACAAACCAGTAACTCATTAAGTGACTAAGACTTAAAAAATATGTAAAGTGGAAAATAGTTATTTTTACTTACAAGTTAGTAACTGGCTCTCCTTTCAACGGAGGTAGGAGGTTTCCAGAGCCAATTAAACAGTTGTGCACTATAGTCAGACTCTGTAGAATATCATCTCTAGAAAAAAAAAAAAAAGGCATTTTCATATTTCCAAATCCCTATTTAATAAGCCTGCTAGAGCCTAGCACAGAAGTTTTGTCATGTGGGGATATAAGTGATTAAGGAAGAAATAGCAAATGTCTTCAGTTTACCAACTTAACAGTGAAGAACAATTAAATATATATTTATTGCTAACACTATGCCTGCTTACATTTAAACAGGCTCTAAATAATCACAAGTAACAATAATTAACTGCCCTTAGTGAAACAACTGTTAATTTAAGCATCGTTTTACCAAAGACCACTGCCACTAACAAAAAGAGGAAATATTGCTACAGAAGATCTTCCAGCTTATTCCATCTTTTAAAAATGGGACTAGTTAAACATTTACTTCCAAAAAGCAGTTCAGAGTACGACAGAATTGATGTTAGTCAGTCACACTTCTTTCTCCAAGCCCATTCCTAAATCTGCTTATGAAAAATTTCTGGTGTTTGACACATCAATTTTCTTGCTTTTATTTTAGAAACTTTCAAACTATGAAAGTCTAATGTTTCAAATACTTACTTCTTGTTAAATACCTGTGGGAGACGGAAAAAAAAATCTCATAGAAATAATTCTTAAAATAACATTTTGAGAACCCAATAAAATCTTAGCTGAGTCTAGGAAAACAGGCATTCCTTTCAAAGGAGGCATATCTATACAAACTCTCCAAAAGACAAGTGAAACTGCTAAGTAGAAGGTAATAAAAAAAAATAGAAAAAGAAACCTACAATTTTTGGGTTTAAAATGTTTAAGTGTTGTCAAATTTTCTGTTATACAACATTATATTAAATGATTTTCTAAGTACATGTATAGCAGATTTTCAAAACACAATTGAAAATGAATACATGAGATATGCCACAGATAAAGCCACGAAAGACTTCTTTAGTCTGCAACTGAATAACTCTAATTATAAAATAAAACCAACCTAGACATTTCAAGTTTTCCATCCCCACAATGCTGGAGTTTGATGAGCTCAGGCTGAAGAAAGGAGTCCAAAAGATAAAAGGCAAAAGACACTTCTTCTGAAGAAGGAACATGCCACTGGATTCCCAGATTCCATAAGTCCCCGGGTTTGCCCCAGTCCTAGAAAAGAACAGCATCTACTCAGCAAGTTGAGAAATTAAAAACAACAACAACAAACCTACATATATATACACAATTTTTTAAATTTAAAAGAAAATGTAAACATAATCCAAACCTAAGGTAGCAAATGATATACAAAAAAGTAGCATGAAAACAACATCTTATTGCCTCTTTGTTATCACTCCTGAAAAAAGTCTCCCAGAAGAGTACTCATTATAATATGAGTTTGTTCTAAGAGTGATACTGTAAGAGTGATGATGAGTTTATGTGAGGCTTACTTTAGCAATAAAACTATATTGAACTATAGACATTAGATAAGGAATATATACCAAGTTGTTTCACATATCAATAGGAAAGAAAACTAGTTTCAGTTCCATGCAAAGTGAGACAGCACAAGTTTCACATATTCCAATAATAGTTTTAATAATTTATCTTAAAAATAAAAAAACTAACATCTTTATTTGCAAGAAAAAATAACATTTTGAATCCCTTAAAACAAAAAATCAACATATTCCTGAATCCTAAAGTATTGAAAATGCTTGCCTTGATAGGAAAGTATTCAGAAGGAGGCTTGTCAAAGCCACCCGGCACACTGCAGTATTCTGTAGGGTAGATAAGTGTGGTAGAACGGAGAAGATGATGCAAAAGGTTACAAGACAGAGTGTAACCCTGCTTACAGGTTAAATGTAGAGTTCTTTGGAGAATCTTTACAAGCTGCTCCCTATAAAGAAGCAACTTCCTTCCATCCACTCGAGTAATCTAAAAAGAGGAAAAAATAGTTGAAGATATTTTGGTTAAAAGAACAAGAACCAATCATTAATGCAAAGTTCAATGTTTGGCCACTAACACAGTCTAAAATAGTGTTTCTCTATATGACTTTAATTAATTTTAGGATTGTCACTTTAACTGCATTCTAATAATTAATTCTTTTTAAAATCAAACACATTTTCTGAGCTTAAGCTTTCATGCACCATAGTAACATCCCTTTCAAAGGTCTATTCTATTCAAGCAATTCTCCTACCTCAGCCTCTCAAGTAGCTGGAATTACAGGCACACACCACCATGCCCAGCTAATTTTTGTATTTTTAGTAGAGACGAGGTTTCACCATGTTGGCCAGGGTGGTCTCAATCTCCTGACCTAGTGATCCGACCGCCTCGGCCTCCCAAAGCGCTGCGATTACAGGCGTGAGCCACGACACCCGGCCCTAATTAAACTTCTGAAAAAACTGATAAAGAAAACTGAAGTTTGGGCCAGACACGGTGGCTCACACCTGTAATCCCAGCACTTTGGGAGGCCGAGGCAGGCAGATCACAAGGTCAGGACATTGAGACCATTCTGGCTAACAAAGTGAAACCCCGTCTCTACTGAAAATACAAAAAATTAGCCGGGTGCGGTGGTGGATGCCTGTAGTCCCAGCTACTTGGGAGGCTGAGGCAGGAGAATGGCGTGAAGCCGGGAGGCAGAGTTTGCAGTGAGCCGAGATCGCGCCACTGCACTCCAGTGTGGGCGATAGAGTGAGACAAAAAGAAGAAAAAAGAAAAGAAAATGAAAGGAAAAGAAAAGAAAACTGAAGTTTGATTGATGGCCAAATTTAAAGTGTAGACCAAAAAAATTCCCAAATCTGGTCAACTTTTTCAATTAATGAGTTACCCATATTAGAATTAACTGGTAAAACTAAGTAGATGGCTGAAAATGCAGTGATCAACTATACCACTCCTTTGACAACAAGAGTATGACACATTCTGATTTTCTGAAGCCTCATCAAATTTCCAAAACTCTGACTTTTCATGTGTTTTAAAGTCATGTTGTCAGAAAGAGCTAAATCCTAAAAGCAAGTCAATGTTTTCACAGTCATGTTTCTTATTCCAAAGATTTACAATACCTCAGACAAAAGTTGAAGATTCCATAGTAATTCCTTGTCTAGCTCTTCATCATTTAATACATCATCATCTAAAAACAGCAAAATACTATTAAGGGGGAAAAAACTATGCATTCAACTAAATACAGCATTTTAAAATATTTCTATTTAATATTTCCAAAAGCTGAGGAAAACCTCTTTTAGGAAGACTTTTTATTTCTTCTTCATGAAGCTGAGCTTGCTCCAAAAGGAGGTAGAAACAGAATTTTCAAGAAAATAAACACACCAACCAAGACTTCTGCCCCTCTATATCTCACAAAATAACTGATATTTTTGAAGGTAACCTCTGAATGGTTGTTGTATAAGAATATTAATAAAGTAACATTTTTAAGCTACTGCCAACCTGAATGATATCTTTTTTGGAGACAATTTCTCCCCAAATTGCCAATCAAAATATTGTGAAGCTAAAAGAATCTGTTGTCATTAACAGAGTTTTAGAAACCAAGAAAAAAACTTATCCAAAATTGTAAAGAGAGAATAATGACCTGATGACTTACTCATTGTAAGCTGAGTTATAACACTGCAGCAGTGGGGAACAAAGAGCTTCAAAGATTCTTCCGGGCAGCACTGAAAATGTATTTGTATAAGTAAGGTTTTTTTGAAAGGCAAATACATACAAGATTATATTTTCAGTGGCAACAAAAGGCTGTAAATAAGCAGCTACTGAAAGAACTATGTGTTTTAAGCATACAAGCACCTCTGAAATAATTAACCACGTAAACTAGTTGATTGTTGAGTCATTAATACATCAGTTCAAAAAAATAAACTCACCTTTACAGCAGCGCGGCACATGTCTGCCACCATGCGACCTGCTACTCTTGTTTCAAATATATGGGAAGTAGAAAAATTAAAAACCTTCTGAAGGGCCACCTGTTATGATACGAAAATGTCTAATGAGCATTTTTTAAGAAAATTAAACATCTTATAGAACATAAAAGAAAATGATAAATATATTTAGACAATTCCAAAAATAAGCAAATAGGCAATTTTTAACCATCTGATTTTATAAGAATTTGTTTAATGATGTTACATTCATGTCTGAGAACAATCTTTGCCCACGATCCTAACTTGAACGGAACACTTGAGGTACTGGCTGGATGTGGTGGCTCACACCTGTAATTTTAGCACTTTGGGAGGCCGAGGTAGGAGGATCACTCGACATCAGGAGCTCAAGACCAGGTTGGCCAACATGGCGAAACCCTGTCTCCACTAAAAATGCGAAAATTGACCAGGCATGGTGGTGTGTGCCTGTAGTCCCAGCTGCTCGGGAGGCTGAGGCATGAGAATTGCTTGAACCCGGGAGGTGGAGGTTGCAGTGAGCCGAGATCGTGACACTGCACTCCAGCCCAGGTGACAGAGTGGGAAAAAAAAATTGAGGTACAAGATTTTACTTGCGACAGAAACCCTACACATAAAATTATACCTGGTGGAAGCAAATGCAATTTAATTATCTTTCTGGCTAACTGAATATAACAAAGGGAATTTTTTGGAATACCTAATATAATTTGTCATCCTGACAACTACAAACTAGACATCTATCCTTACCCTAAAAGACTTGAAGCAGTCTGTTTATTTTACAATCATGTCACAAAACTTTAATTTACTTGCTCAATGGAAGAATGAGTTCTACACCTGGGTTAACAATACTGAAAAGTATAAACAACTCTTTTTGTTTAAACAAGAGATGATTTGTGTTCATTTCTTTATACTAACATAATCATAATATTTATTTCACCCAGCTATAAGGCAGTTTGGCTTTTAGGATTAACATATTTAAGTGATAATTACAGACGATGGGAGAAGAAACAGAAATGAAAATAAAGTGTAGTCTTAAAGGCTACAGATAATAGGTACCACATTACAGATAATAAGTACCAACCAATATTGAATAAGTGAATACTTACTGAATGTCTTATGAAGATAACTACTTCTAATCCATCAGTTAGTCTTAGGATTTAATTTCTATCATGGGAGTGATGTCATAAGTGATTTCTAAAACTCAGCTGAGTAACTGCTTTTAATTGTAAAATTAAAAAATACAGTTGTTTCTTTTTTTTATTTGTTATACTTTAAGTTCTAGGGTACATGTGCACAACATGCAGGCTTGTTACATATGTATACATGTGCCATGTTCCTGTGCTGCACCCATTAACTCGTCATTTACATTAGGTATCTCTCCTAATGCTATCCCCCCCTCCCTCCCCAGTTGTTTGTTGTTGTTCATGGTAGTCATGTTCTATAAATTTGCTGTGACCACTGAACTAGCAAATACTGAACCATTGCTCCCAGGAGAAATACAGGATTATGTTCCTGTGAACCTATGGTGACAACATTTTCATCAACTGATCAATACATAATCCTAAGTGTGTTTCTGTTTACAGACAACCTATTTAATACATATTGTTGATTCACTAACATTTAATCCGCAGTCAACAGCAACGTAACTCATGCCTGTTGACGCTTACCTAGCACAGTGTTTTTTCCATTAGGCACAGCACAACTCTCTTATGCTTAGGAACCCTCAACCCCTTTAAACACTAAACTCTTGGGAGCCATTTTTGACATTTTTATTTTTTAATTTTTTAATTTTAAATTTTATCTTTTTTTTTGAGACAGAGTCTGGCTCTGTCACCCAGGCTGGAGTGCAGTGGCGCGATCTTGGCTCACTGCAAGCTCCGCCTCCCGGGTTCACGCCATTCTCCTGCCTCAGCCTCTCCGAGTAGCTGGGGCTACAGGCGCCCGCCACAACGCCCGGCTAATTTTTTTGTATTTTTAGTAGAGACGGGGTTTCACCGTGGTCTCGATCTCCTGACCTCGTGATCCGCCCGCCTCGGCCTCCCAAAGTGCTGGGATTACAAGCGTGAGCCACCACGCCCAGCCCTGGCACTCTGCCTTCTTATATCCAGCTCCATTTAAACAACTGTCCCCTTTGCGATCTATTTAATGCCACTTTTTTACATTTTTGTGCTTTTTATTGGTGATTCTGCTGTTTAAAAATGTCAAAAATGAGGCCGGTCGTGGTGGCTCACGCTTGTAATCCCAGCACTTTGGGAGGCCGAGGCGGGCGGATCACGAGGTCAGGAGATCGAGACCACGGTGAAACCCCGTCTCTACTAAAAATACAAAAAAATTAGCCGGGCGTTGTGGCGGGCGCCTGTAGCCCCAGCTACTCGGAGAGGCTGAGGCAGGAGAATGGCGTGAACCCGGGAGGCGGAGCTTGCAGTGAGCCGAGATTGCGCCACTGCACTCCAGCCTGGGCGACAGAGCGAGACTCCATCTCAAAAAAAAAAAAAAAGAAGGCAGAGTGCCTTGTTTGCTCTCAGCTGAGAACACATGGCATATGTGAGATCAAACTTAAGTAACTGAATTTTTCTCAGTCGCAAAAGCTTTGATTCTCGGGTTGCAAATAATTAGAGCAAACAGGTAAATCTGCAAATATGAAATTTGCAAATAATGAGCAACTGCACATTTCTTTAAAACTTTACTATGAATGTAAATGATAAACTGCATGATATTCACAAAGTAACTTGAAGTCAATTTTAAAACATCAAATGAAACTTAAAAGCTGGAAGTTTATTTTTTGCAGCAATGTTCTTACCATAAATATTTCTTTGGAACATTGGGTGAGGATTGTACTAAACGTAGAAGACAGACCTAATTCGACCAAACTCTCCAAGTGTGTCATTTTCTCAGTTTCTGTCTCTTCTCTTGTTTGCTCCAATGTGCTACTTTCTATAAGTCCAAAGCATCTAAATAATCCAAACAAAGCATAATTTCAGCAACTAAAATCTGGTTTGACATTTTTGGTGGTGATCAGGTAACTCTCTATTGTCCTAACTATTCAAGTGATAGCTACTTAATTTCTACATGGTTCACAAATCGATTATCCTTTTATAACTTCAGAAGCACCAGTAGTAGCTAAATAAAGGTTATAATGCAGAAATAAACTAAACTTTCTGGCATAGAAGAGTCATCTTCTAGAATTTCAGCTAAACGTTGGTGTGGGTTACAAGCTCACCTGTCCATAAACTGTAAGACGAAATCCTCAAATTCAGCTGTGGCTGAACAAAGTTCTCGTTCCACCTATAATATCCCAATATGGAGAAAGATTACATATAGCCTTTGTTTTTTTTTTTCCTGAACTAACAAAATTCAATTATTGCCTGCCAAATGCATCTACGCTAAACCATTATATTGGGTACTATGAGAAACAGCACCATACTAGACTATCAATTTAGAACAACTTGATCTAGTACTTTCTAGGAACCAAAGAAAGAAGCAATTAATGTTATTTTACAACGGCCAAATACAGAAGTCAAACAGCTATCTTTAATATAAATTCAGTTTTCAAACTGCTGATATATGCAAAGTCTAGTCTCTCACTACCTGAATGTCCAAAAAAATATAAACAACAACATGCTCACGACTGGGCACGGTAGCTGGCCAGACACTGTGGCTCATGCCTGTAATCCTAGCACTTTGGGAGGCCGAGGCGAGCGGATCACTTGAGGTCAAGAGTTCAAGACCAGTCTGGCCAACATGGCAAAACCTCATCGCTACTAAAAATACACATACACACAATTAGCCAGGTGTGGTGGCACACGCCTGTAATCCCAGCTACCCGGGAGGCTAAGGCACAACAACCACTTGAACCCAGGAGGCAGAGGCTGTAGTGAGCCAAGATGGCACTACTGCACTCCAGCCTGGGCGACATGCTTGCAATAAAGAAAATAGTTCTGGGGGCTGGGTACAGTGGCTCACATCTGTAATATCAGCATTTGGGAGGTCGAGGCGGGCAGACTACTTGAGGCCAGGAGTTTGAGACCAGCCTGGCCAACATGATGAAACCCCATCTCTACTAAAATTACAAAAAATTAGGCAGGCATGGTGGTGCAGGCCTGTAGTCCTAGCTATTCGGGATGCTGAGGCAGGAGAATTGCTTGAACCAGGAGGTGGAGGTTGCAGTGAGCCGATATCACATCACTGCACTCCAGCCTGGGTGACAGAACAAGACTCCATCTCAAAAAAAGAAAGGAAAGAAAGAAAAGAAAAGAAAAGAAAAGAAAAGAAAAGAAAAGAAAAGAAAAGAAAAGAAAAGAAAAGTTTTGAAAGAGCCAGACAGAAATGAATGAAGAAAATCTTTCTTCATTAGATGTCAATCCCTTGGACAGATTTATTACTAACCTAAGATGATGGAAAAATAAAATATCACCATCTTTTGCTTAACAAAACATTGAAAAGTGACATAAAACTGAAATACACCTCCAGATGTCAGAAGTCTATAGAAAGGGCCTATTTTTGAGCCACCTCCTGTCGTGGGTGCTCTGTAGACTCTCTTGCCAATGATGTCCCGGCCCTCCATATATACCATTCTAGTCACAAACTAGTAATTTTACTTCCAAAGTCGTTTCTAAACTGTCAAGTGTTACTATGCATATACAATAATAATTACAACATCTTAGCCCTTTTATAACCATAAAATACCCTTACTTCTGTGAGGTCATTTCTTTCTTGTAGTACAGATGAACAATCTACTAAAGGCACCAGAGTAGAAAATGTTGCTATGAACTGGAATGTGATCTGTGGAAAGATACAAAGGATTTTCAATATTACATAATTCTAATTCAGAAATACAAGTATACCATGAACTACAATAAATTATCTTGATCAAAATCCCGCAACAGTTTTTCTGGGTATTCCTCATTTAGAATTGAACACTGTAAAGTTCTTCATAATTAACTAGCTGTCGGCCGAGCGCAGTGGCTCACACCTGTAATCCCAGCACTTTGAGAGGCTGAGGCGGGTGGATCACTTGAGGTCAGGAGTTCGAGACCAGCCTGGCCAACATGGTGAAACCCTGTCTCTTCTGAAAATACAAAACCTAGCCAGGCGTGATGGCGTGTGCCTATAATCCCAGCTATCAAAGAGGCTGGGGCAGGAGAATCGCTGGAACCCAGGAGGCGGATCACAGTGCAATGAGCCGAGGTCGCACCACTGCACTCCAGTCTAGGTGACAGACCAAGAATCCGTCTCAAAATAAATAAATAAATAAACAAATAAGTAAAATAACTGTTACTTTAATAATTAAGTTATACATTTATTTTCATATTTATATTAGGCTTATGCACAAACTTCTCCAACCTTTTGTCACTGAGAAGTTACTTTGCCTCCTACCTAAATATGGAGTGTATAATCACCAACATACTCACCATGCATTTACTAAAGTCATTTGGATCCACCCCAGGTAATGCTCTCATCAACAGAGGTAGCATATGTGTAGGACCTTCAGGAAACCATCTGCCTCCTGATACCAAACTGCGGGCTACTCCGATTACACAACTTAAAGTAGCTGTGAGCTGGTGAGGTTCTGTTAATGTCTCTAATGCAGGATACGTTCTACAGTTTGAAAACAGAATTTTTAAAGTCTCCATCACAGATATGCATAATACCATAATATATTAAATATAATAAATTCATAAACTGCACTTTGACTTAAAGGCTTACAGTCAGCAAAATACTCAGAGTGAAAATCTGCAATCAAAGTTAACAGAATTACAGTAGCCCCGTTATCTGTAGTTTCCGTAGTTTCAGTTAACAAAGGTTAACCAAATATTTCAGTGTCCTGGGAACGAGAGACCAGATTCACATAACTTCTATTACATTGAACAATATATTTTTATAACTGTTCTATTTTATGATTGTTGTTAATCTCTTACTGTGCCTAATTTATGAATAAAACTATCACAGGTATGCATGTATGTGAAAAAACACGGTATACATAGGGTTCAGTACGGCCCATGGTTTCAGGTATGCACTGGGGGTCTTCAAACACATCCCTCACCAATAAGGGAAGACACTACTGTACACAAAGGAAAGATACACAGATTATTTATTGCACATGTCCCCAGTCCCCTGCTACCTTACCAACTCTTTCCATGCCAATTCCACAGTGAAAAAAGAACACAAACTGGTAGAGGGCAGAGTGTGATGGCTCACACTTGTAACACTAGCACTTTGGGAGGCCAAGGCAGGCAGATCACCTGAGGTCAGGAGTTTGAGACCAGCCTGGCCAACATGGTGAAACCCTGTCTCTACTATGAATACAAAAACTAGCGGGGTGTGGTGGTGCATGCCTGTAATCCAAGCTACTCGGGTGGCTGAGGCAGGACAATCGCTTGAACCTGGGAGGCGGAAGTTCCAGTGAGCCAAGATTATGCCACTGCACTCCAGCCTGGGCGACAGAGGAAGACTCTGTCTCAAAAAAACCCAAAAGAACATCAACTGATAGATACTGCATGATTTCAGCCATCCTAATCTATGTTATACTAATCTAATGGTCAGTCAGTGGAATAACAAGTTACAGATACTCCACTCTTTCTTTCCCCTGACCACCCCCAACCCTGGAGTCAGGGTTTTACTCTGCCCCAGGCTGGAGTGCAGTGGCCTGATTACAGCTCACTGCAGCCTCCACATTGCCCAGATCAGGTAATCCTCCCGCCTTGGCTTCTCAAGTAGCTGGGAATACTGGCAAACATTACCACTCCCGGCTAATTTTTGTATTTTTTTTTTGTAGCAACAGAGTTTTGCCATGCTGCCCAGGCTGGTCTCAAATTCCTGAGCTCAAGCAATCCATCTTCCTCAGACTTCCAAAGTCCTGGGACTACAGGCGTGAGCCAGCCTAGCTGCTTATTTTTTTTTTTAATGGAGAAAACATACCAAACTCTTTAACATAGGCTTTCTTGGAGATGTAAAACTAAGTGTCTAAAATTTTTTTTCTACATTTTTAGTTTTAAAAAAGTTTTGCCTTTATTAAAAATAAAATATTTGGCCGGCCACGGTGGCTCACACCTGTAATCCCAGCACTTTGGGAGGCCAAGGCAGGCGGACTGCTTGAGGTCAGAGTTCAAGATCAGCCTGACCAACATGGTGAAACGCCATCTCTACTAAAAATACAAAAATTGGCTGGGCATGGTGGCAGACACCTGTAATCCCAGCTACTCGGGAGGCTGAGACAGGAGAATCACTTGAACCCGAGAGGTGGAGGTTGCAGTGAGCTGAGATCATGTCACTGCACTCCAGCCTGGGCAACAGAGCGAGAGTCTGCCTCTAAATAAATAAATAAATAAATAAATAAATAAATAATAAATTTTAAAAGGTGATGCCACTTCAAAACAGCACAAAATTACAACTGAAAGTCTCAAAAAATGTCATTGTATTGTCAATTTGGTCTATTAAATATTTATCTTGGCCAAGCATTCAATATCACTTAATAGGCTGATATTAAATTTGTCCAAAATTTTAGGACTAAAGAAAAATGTGATGGGTCTATTTATTTATAAGCTTTGTTCTTTCTACTAAGAATTTAGCTCACTATTCATAATCAATCAGCTGAAAATAACAAAGCAAAGGGGAACTAAAGAAACATCAAAAACACTCCAAACTTCAAAATGTTAGCTGAGCAAACAGATGAAGTCCCTCCTCTCCAGGGAGCATCAGGGAACCTGCCATTAACTGTTGGCTTCTGCCACTATGTGGAGGCCAAGAAGCAAAGAATACTGGAGGTTGAAGACAGACAGGAAACCGCCTATCTTCCCCCACTCCATTTCCTAACTAAGTTCTATATGCTGAGAGAGTTTCAACGACCCAAGATGTATATGTAAAAATATGAGAAGTTGGGTAAATGAAGTACGGCCTAAATTGAGTATTTATGGCAATGAGGGCAGGTAAGGCAGCATCAACAGCTGAAAATTATAGATAATGGAGGCCCATTTTGGTTAAGATCTTGAACACGGTACCCTTCCCCAAGTAAATATGACCAACACTTATTCTGTCTCAACAGTAAGTCAGAAAATAGGCTATAGTCTGAATTCTACCACTAGGGACCTTGGACAAATTTTTATGGAACTCAATGGCTAGATCCTTCTGGGTTCTAAAAACTAACATTCCTCCTCTATATTTGACAAAAACATTTAGAAAGAGATCATAAAGCTTCAGATAGTAGAAGTACAACAGAAAACTTAAGTAATTTGCTCTTGAACAAATTACTTTAAAAACTGCTCTCAAAAAATTAAGAGTAGGCCGGGCACAGTGGCTCACACCTGCAATTCCAGCACTTTGGGAGGCCAAGGCAAGTGGATCACCTGAGGTCAGGAGTTCGAGACCAGCCTGGCCAACATGGCGAAACGCCGTCTCTACTAAAAATACAAAAATTAGTTGGGTGTGGTGGCGGGCGCCTGTGATCCCAGCTACTCAGGAGGCTGAGGCAGGGGAATCCTTGAACCAGGAAGGCGGATGTTGCGGTGAGCCAAGATTTGCACTCCAGCCTGGGGGACTAGAGCAAAATTTCGTTTCAAAAAAAAAGAAAAGTAGCTGTCTCTCTCTTTGTAAGTATACCATGCCTATTCTGTGACAGTGGCTAGGCAAGTAAAGAGTTTTCCTTACCATTTCAACACACAAAATAAAATGAATAAAATAAAATTTACGCTGTAAAAACAGCACACCTGAATATATAATACATGAAAATAATAAATACAATTTTCTTCTCTACCACTGATTCTAAGAAATGAAAGAAATCCAAAAACCACTTTCACTACCATATTCTCAATCCTCAGTGACACTCAACATTTCGGTCTGAAAAAAAAAGGCCAGATCTTAATTCGTAAGCATATAATTTTGATAACTAAAATGTGTGAATAATCCAAAAGATGTATGTTACCCATTTCATTTCCATTTTTTTCTCTCCAATAAACCTTTATCAAGTTACCAATTATTACATTAAAATGTCCTGCTTCTCCTCTAGGAACAGGAATAAGCACCGAAAAAGCAAAACAGAAGCCACAGAGGAGAAAAGAGAATCGAGCTGAACAGACCAAAAGAAAAACCTAGCTGTGGCTGAGACTCCCACTAACCACTTACCTTTCAAGTACAGGGGGTATTACCAATTCAGGTCTCATGAGTGCAAGATTCTGCAAAGCCTGGGCTGCTTCTAGACTACCAGTTTTGCTAAACATAGCCAAGAGGACAGGCTGAATAATGCATTGTACAAAGTCTGTAACATCTTGATCAGTAAGCTTGTGGCTATCAGGCACAGGAGTTAACCAAGAGGGCTTCTTGTATCTTTCACGATGCAATCTTCTAACAACACTGTTTGGCAACCGCTGAAGTAGTTTCATTAACTTGTTCTGGGGACACAGAAGCAAAAAGTTCTAACTAGGTTCTACTTTCCCGCATAGATATTCATGGTTGCTCTCTAGCTTCTCGAGAAAAGATTTTTAAAATAACAGTTATTATTATCTTATTACAAAGAACTGCACAGCATAACTAGATAGAATTAAAAGTTACCAATTAATTATTCCTAATAATTAATGAAAATGAGTTTCAAATTCCAGTCTAAAAAAATTTCTAGCACATAAATTTTCCATTACATGAAAGCCATTTTAACTGGACAACTTGAAAACAACAAAAACAGATCACAGGATAAAACTGAAAAGATGGTTCTATGCTTCTAAGGCATTTTTGTTACCATTTTTTTGCAAAAATGAGCCATGTTGTCAACAGTTACCACATCAATATTATTTATTTAACTTATATGCTCTCTAACACAGTAATTTAATTTAAATGTAAGCATTTACATATAGCTAAAGCTATGAAGGACAGAAAATGTATTACAGGTCACACAATAGGCAATAGTCAAGGATGACCATATCTTTAAAAATTCCAAGCCCTATAATGCAAAACGAAGTTACTCACCAGCCAGCGCCCATTATTTGAAGGATGGTAAAAAGATGTGATGCTGTTAAACAAACCAGCTAAGTGTTTTTGCACTAGCTTACTTGGTCCACCCTGTCCAGATAAAAGGGTAAAAATGTCAGTACCCACATCATACTGTAAAAACAGGTCAACAGGCCCAAGCCTATATGTAAATCACTAATACGGTTTACAGTCAACGTGCTGACAAAAATCAATTCTACCTTTAAATAAGAGTCAAAAACAATTCCCTGATGAACTTCATGCAAACCAACTCAAAATATTCTACTACAAATAAGGGCAGCTTACTTGAACCAACATAAAAAACTAAAAAAATGCCTGTCAACTTAGGATAACAAACAGTCTATTTTACTGTTCTGCAGTAAATAACCTGGATACTAAAATATATCACTAAGATTACCATTTTAAAATTACCAAGAATGCTAACATCAGGCATAAAAAACCTGATGTAAGGCTGAGGCGGGCAGGTCACTTGAGGTCAGGAGTTCGAGACCAGCCTTGCCAACATGGTGAAACCCTGTCTCTACTAAAAATACAAAAATTAGCTGGGCATGGTGGCGGGCACCTGTAGTCCCAACTACTCAGGAGGCTGTGGCAGGAGAATCACTTGAACCCGGGAGGTGGAGGCTGCAGTGAGCCAAGATCACACCACTGTACTCCAGCCTAGGCGATAGAGCGAGACTATCTCAAAAAAAAAAAAAAAAAAAAGTGTTTCCCTCTGTCGTCCAGGGTGGAATGCAGTGGCACAAACACGGCTCACTGCAGCCTCAATCTCCTAGGCTCAAGCGATCCTCCCACCTCAGCCTGCTGAGGAGCTAGTACCACAGGCACGTGCTATCATGCCCGTGCTTACTTTTACTTTTGTTTTTTTGTACAGGGTCTCGCCATGTGGCCCAGGCTGGTCTCAAACTCCTGGGCTCAAGCTATCCTTCCATCTCGGCTTCCCAAAGTACTAGGATTACAGACATGAGCCATGGCACTCAGCCACATTTTCACACTTAACACAAAATGAAGTTGCCAGTGAGAACTGTGTGAGAAAGCAGAGCAAAATTCACGCACACCACAACTAATACTAATCACTATCCAATTCTGTAGCCGCCAAAAATCCAGTTTCAACTCACTGCATATGTAAGGTAGTAAACATCCTTCAGTGTTTGCTCCTACCGATTAAGAAAAATGGGATTTTTCTGTGTAACAATAAAATGGCAAAAACAAGGGGGGCTTAAATTTGTTTTTCTTACAATGAAATTTAAGAAGTAAACTTTTAAATAAAAAAAATTGTCTTTTCCACAGAAACAAGCTAATGTGTAAAACAGAATAATAATTCACGAAGAAATAGCTGCAGAAGCAATATATGAATGATAAACTAGAAAATTATAATAGGAAGTTGTTCTAATATTCTTATTTGGAAGATGACATTGAAATCTAAGCTCAATATGTCTTCACTTTCCTTTAATGATGTCAACAAAGTAATCCTTCACATCTCTCCCTTCACTAAGATTACTTTGTTAGTAAGCTTTATGTTCAATGCAATGTTTTATGTGAACATTAACAGTGAGTAAGTAATGGAGTCTAAGCACATACAAATCCCGAGTTGTAATCCTACCTTGGGAAAGTCTTTTGGGCTACCAGTCTGGTTCCTGGACAGTAAAAATGTTACACATTGTGAATCCCTCAAAACCCTAGATTTTTGACTCTATTTATAATGTCCATTGGTTAGGGAGATTTAGAAATGGTACCACTATATTCTGGATTTAATAAACATGAGCTTGCTACATCAGAAAATATCCAAGAATCAAGTCACCAACCAAGCCACTGTTATCAACTTCTGTGACTATCCAGAATTTTTGTAAGGTTAACACAAAATAGGGGTAAACTACAGAAAACAAATATAATGTATTACAAACCATCATGGCGGTGATCCATATTACAGCATGTCCTATATCATAAGCATTTGTTAAAAATCTTGGGACTAACACTTGACTGCTTCCCACTGGGAGGTTCAAGCTTCTCAGAATTCTTGTAAATATCTTTTAAAAGAAAAAAATAATTAAGGATATTTACAGGTATCAAAATAATTCTTTAACTTAGTAAGTGGTGTATATTAGTGTTACTGAAGATATTTTCATTTTATCACAAGGGTTTTTAAGTGAAATTACATAGTATTTAGTAACTTGCTTTATTCTTTAAAAATTACATATAAATATCAACAGATGTGCTGTATGATACTCTGAGGTCACAGGCACATGGACATAAAGCAGTTGTGTCCATGTATCCAAAGAACAGACAAATGTGATTATTTATGGCTAAATATAAAAAGACAAAAACATACTGTGGCTAAACATGAAATATTTTGACTCCTTTCTTGTCCCAAATGCACAAATAATTTTTCCTGAGCTCCTATTCCATGTCAAGCATGCACAACAGCACCAACCTAAATGCAAGTATCTTCTAGCAGATTGCATTCCCTTTCAAAATTTTAATGGTGATTTGATTTTTCCTTAAGAATTTGTATTTTTGTCAATCACTTAACAATTATATTATAATAAAATTAAATTTATATTCCAAATCTATCATTACCAATAGGTAGGGGCCCAAAGGTGGGGAGAAACGATTTCTCTTCCTCAATTAGTTTCTAATGGTCAAACAACAGAGGAAGACACCGCAAACGAAAGCAAACAGAGCATTTGCATTCAGCTGCTCCCCAGCTTTGCTCTAATGTAAGTGTGTGCATCAGAATCACCAGGATATCCCCCATGAGCCCTACTGAAGCTCCACAGGTTATTCTACTGCAGGTGAAATAGTACTGAAGATACACCTGGAACATCTAGCTTTATTTATTTTACTCTAGGAAAATATACAACGTGATCTAAAAAGTGGGCAACACTGTAGAGGAGCAACCAAATACGATACACGAAATCCATTGGAAGGTACAAATGTACGATGCTCTCGATAATACACTTAGTACTTTCCAAATTACTTTGACACTCATAGTTCATATCCTGCACAAGAAAACACATTTATCATACCTTAATATGATCTAATTACCTTTTGAAAAGGCAATTGGACCCAGCCCTGTAAATTATTTATATATGTTTTTACTAATGATCAAAGACAATTTTATGTGCCACTTGGAATTGGCATAGAAAAAACGTTTTCTCCTTTACGACATAAAATTGTTGTCGGCGCTATTGTATTTATGTTCAAAATGTTCTTTTTTTTTTTTCCAGACGGAGTCTAGCTCTGTCACCCAGGCTGGAGTGCAATAGTGCTATCTTGGCTCACTGCAACCTCAGCCTCCTGGGTTCAAGAGATTCTCCTGCCTCAGCCACCCGAGCAGCTGGGATTACAGGCGCCTACCACCCCATGCCTGGTTTATTTTTAAAAATTTTTTTTCCCCAAAATGTTAATTACCTTTGGTACATATGGATCCCAATCTATGTACCCTATATTATCTGTAGCCAATCGAGCAAAGAGATTTACTAGTTGCTGAAAGTAAACAAAAAGGACAAAGTTAATAAATTTGTTGTTGTTGTTTAAGTGTCATAGTCACACCCCTCCTCCATCTGTTCTTTTCGGCAATCATTAGTGCAATCTACTTAAATAGATAGTTTATGACTTTGTTTTTTTTAAAAACCAATTTAAATTCAAAAATTTAAATTGATTCATGTCACACATTTAAAATCAGTTGCAGTTAAAATGCTTCTAAAAAGAAAAATGACAAAGCACCATCCACAATGAATATAGAAAAGGAAATTTTAATCCAACAAATATGCTGAAAATATCCATTATATGCCCAGCACCGTGATAGTACAGGTACTAAAGAAAACAAACAACAGGATCTTACATTTTATGCGTTTTACAATACATGCTTATACTCTAAATATGGATAAAACCAAAATAAATGTACACTTTTGTTAGAATACAACAAATAAAATATATAAAATTGAAAAGAAACTGATCATAACATGGCTAACAGCCAGTCCTAAGGAACTTCAAGTTACTTACCAAATGATCTATTAATATTTATCTCCAACTTAAAAAAGTATGGGGGGGAAAAAAAGAAAAAAAAAAAACTATAGGAGGAAAAGCGGAAAAACGGATACTTACCCCCTCCCACTGTGGGAGATTTTGCACTGAAACCCAAAGGCCAATTAATTCATCAAACCAAAGTCTAAAGAAGAAAAATGTTGTTATGAATAGCAAGTGATTTTAAAGTGGTTCAATGCCAGGTATGCTTTGTCTTTTTTATAATCTATTATTCTTACTGATAACTATGTAACTAGAAAAAACAATACTGAAGTTATAAACTTAATAAAACAAAGGAGTATTTCTTGTCTGAATATTCCTTTCCTGATTTATTTAAGAAATATGATCTCACAAATTAAACTTCGGCTTCATTACTAAGTACTGTCCATTCTTATTTAACAATTGTTTTCAATTTTCTACTTCCTTTTCCCTGCCCTTCTCCTTTTATCTGTTTTCCTGTTATTACTCCTTCTGACAATTCTTTCTTTCTCTTAATTTCTTAAAGCCCTCATCTTATTTGGGTGTCATCTCTTTACTTTCAATCTTAAAACCGTTTTAGCCTTAACACACTTCAAGTATAATAAACTTGAAGTACAATAATGGCTGAGCTTGCAAAACGATTTTTCTATTTGTTATTGCTTTACTAGTTTCTATATCTGTATTTCCTGCTGTATTTTTAGAAATTTGTCAAGATATGCATATACTTACTTAAAACCTTTATGATGAAGTTCTGGAGGAAGGGAGGTAGGAAGAAATATTTCAAAATAAGTGATGGCCTTTTGCATGGTTACATCAAAAGGGCACATTAAAGGTCGCCATTCTTCTAGCATCTCAGCGGTGGCATCTGCTGGAAAATATCTAATAAAAAAAGAAGGTTTTCATGTATCTAATTACCGGCTAAAAGCTCCACAACAGCAATATATATAACTGAACAAAAGGCTGGGGGAGGAGGAGAATATATGTCATAGGATGTAACACAGTCTACAAATGTCCAAACTAACACACATTTTCACAATACTAAAATAAATTCCCCCGTTGGGCGCAGTGGTTCATGCCTGTAATTCCAGAACTTTGGGAAGCCGAGGTCGAAGGATCACTTGAGCCCAGGAGTTCAAGATTGGCTTGGGCAAAATAGCAAAACCCAGTCTTTACAAAAAATTAGCCAGACATGATGGCGGCGCACACCTGTAGTCCCAGCTACTCAGAAAGCGGGGGTTGGGGGATCATTAGAGCCCAGGAGATAGAGGTTGCAGTGAGCCAAGACTGTGCCATTGCACTCCAGCCTGGGCAACAGAGTGAGACTCTGTCTCAAAAAAAAAAAAAAAAAAAAAAATTCCCCATCATACTTGGGATAAAGTAAATTCTCCTCTTGTCTAAGGGAATTTTTCTAAACACTATAAAGTTGATAAAACTCAGATAAAATACAAGTCACTCAAGTTACCTACAAAATTAAACAGAGTTTTTGTCTTACTTCCTTTGTGCTATGTAACAGCAATTGAAAAAAAATCTTGCCAAAAAGAATCCAGTCTAATTAGGAAAAGGATTACCAGTAGACGAGAAAGAGAACATCAGCCCAGCAATCTCTAGGCATGTTGAATAAACCATTTACCTTCCTTGGAACACAGAGTCCTCCCCTATGCGAGAGGACGAGATGATCTGGTCTACAGGCTGTGATATTCCATAACTGTATGAAATGGGCAGGAGTGTCCCTGGACTAGATTTACAAAATTAAAATCCAAAGTGTGTGTATACACACAAAATGAAGGTAAATAATGAGGATACATGTATAACTGCTAAATACACCTTAACGGGCTTTTTTTTTTTTTTTTTTAAAGACAGAGTCTCACTATGTTTCCTAGGCTGGACCCAAACTCTTAAACTGAAGTGATCCTTCCACCTCAGCCTCTCAAGTAGCTGGTACCACAGGAGAGCACCACTGCAACCAGTCTTAAGAGGTTTAAAATACAAACAGCATATGGAAAATTCTGATTCTTTCCAAATAAGTTGGGAAACTCTTTCAAATAGACTTACAGGCTTGGCGCACACATCATATTATTAATACTATTATATCTTCGTATACTTGTGTTAATGAAAATCATACTGCAATCTTTCATGTGAAAAATAAAATTATATTTCTAAGAATACTACTGTTGAGTTCACAAAGCGTTTATATGTCAGGTCCTTGTGTAACAGGTTGGAATTTTAAAAAAACAAAAACAAACTGTGCTCCACCTTCAAAGATCTCACATATCAAGGATCAATTCTCCTTCTTAAGTTTTCTGAGTCAATTGTTAATCCTGTAATCCAAAATAAAAACTTGGGAGTTCTATGAATTACCTATGAGCCAGTAGGTATTGAAGTGATAATCAAGTTTCCAGTGAGGAAACACAGGCCAAGAGGGTAACTGCCTCGCACAAAATGACACTGTTCATTGGTGGCTTATGACTCAATGGTGAACCTTAAGTTGCTTGAGAGACAGATATCTCATATTCCGAAAATACATTTGCCCAACATTGAGTAATACAGAAGGTCAGCAATAAATATCTGATATATTAAATATGTATTTAAGATGAGTATTACAAGCATATAATACATGGCTTTTCACCAAAAAGGATTCACTGATTCCATATCATCTAAACAGTCTTAGAATAACTTGATAACAACACAAAAAAAGTTCAAGTACATAAAATTGAGCTTTAATTAAAATTAAAGATAACCAAAAAAATTAAAATTAAATGTTATCCACACTCATCTTTAATCATATGAATATAGGATAATTGGCTGGGAGTGGCAGCTCACGCCTATAATCCCAATGCTTTGGGAGGCCAAGGTGGGAGGACTGCTTGAGGCCAGGGATTCAAGACCAGCCTGGGCAATAGAGCAAGGCCCCACTCTCTACAAAAAATATTGAAATAAAAAGAAAAGAATATTGGATATTTAAATATTCTACAGAACACAGTTGAAAAAAGTTATGAACCACCTTCTTGGCATTACTCATATTTTTTATCTGAATAACAAATAATAATACTCTAGGAAATGCTTCCAAATAAAGATAATTCTATGTAAAGTATGGTATTCTTACTTTACAATGGATGACTTTAAAATTTCTAAATTTCTCAATGAAATCTGAGAAGTTCCGTTAACGAACCGGAAATGGTATGTTGTGCTCAGTGACTAACATCACAATGTCACGAACTATTTGTACTTTTCATTTCCTCTTCAAACCATACTAAAGATGTGGAAAAGCCCACAGAAACAACAAGAGGCTTTATAAATTGAGAAGCTACTTACGGTCGGCAGCTTTTCACGAGTGTTTTGAGAATATTTTCTACAGAACTGGGGGGGGAAAGCCATTTGATAATTAGATTGGTGTATTTTAAGAACACATCTAATTCAATTAATAAATATCTCTAAGATAACCTCATACATTCAGGTATTATTTGTTTATATGTAATAATTAAGCCTTCCCTTTCATACAGGCAGAACTGCAAGGATTAACTACCTAAACTCCTTCATCTACTCTTTCCTTTGCCCTCATTTTGCTGTCTCTGGTATGAACTAAAGGGAAAAAAATGTTACACTGGGAAAACAACAAATTGTTTTCAGTCTTTACGAGGTAGGCAGCAATGACCACACACCATATTTATCAACACAGTAGCTTAAAACTTCAAATAATTTTTACTAAAATACTTTTACATCAAAACACAAGCAGCAGACAGACCAAAATCTGGGTGTTTCCATCAGAAATTAGCTTTCACAACCAATTGATGAGAGTTCGATAACCCTCCAAGGCACTTTACGGCCAGAAACAATTATCAAAAAGAACAATAGCATCTCTTTGAGCAGATACTTATAAAGGTAGTCAAGTAGCAATAAAAATTATAACTTACTTTACAACATGTAGTTGCCTCAAGTGAATACAGGAGACCAACATAAAAATGTGTGTATGAATTTATAATCAACATTTCTTTTTTAATAAAAAGGCCAATGTGTACTGGTTTAAACACATGACCAGAATGGAATATTTAAGTATTTACTAGATCATAGTCAAGCAGTCAAATGCAAACAAACAATGGAGCATTAGGTAATTTTGAGCTGGAATTTTAAAATACGTGTGTGACTACTTACAGTATGATATGTACAAGTAAAAATAAAATTCCCCAAATCTCAAAAAAATTTATATATATATAAATTTATATATATACTTAAATATATATATAAATTTATATATATATATTTAAATACATATATATATATATAGGAAAGGAGTAACTTTCAGGCAACGTCTCCACCTGACACTTTCTTATTAAGCTTTTTGAAATAAGAAGTCCAGAAGTCTATCCAACTTCTCTGAAAGTTTCAGAACTAATCTGCAAAGAAATTCCAAGGAATAACAGAGAGCAAACTCATCAAAAATAATCAACATATTACATAACCAAGAGAGGAAAACTATAATCTCATTACTTGGAGCAGTAGAAATCCTCTTTAATTTCAAAACTACCCAGAGAAAAATTAACTGAAGAGGCAACTAGCTTACAACTCATGAGATGACTTCTAAAATAAAAAAGAAACTACATGGCCAAAGGGCCATCAATAAGCACTGTCTCTGATCATGAGAGGGAGGTTCTTCTTTTTCTTATAAAAAGGCTAAGCAATTCAAAAACACAGTTTAGAGAATATCTAAGTTTGCCCAGTAAAAAAAAAAACAGGGCAAACTTCTATCCAACTATGTTTAAAGCTCCTTGAAGACCACGGCTATGATTTTTATTTCTGGGCATTTCCAAAGTGCTTATAAAAAAGCCATCTGCTCATATATATTTATACTTATCTGTCTATTGATTTGTAATAATAAAAATTTTATATCAGAGTAACAAAAAGCACAGATCTTGGGTCTTCTTTTAGTAACAAAGTATAGAATTAACAGCTAAGGTTTAAAGAGTCATCTAATTTTAAACTAAATTGCTCAATTTAAATGCAGATTTTTAAAAGGTAATTCTAAAATTGTAAACTGTTTATCCATGCAAATGAGCGTAAGATACATAATTCTATCAGTACTAATGTTTGTGTTCTCATTAACTTTACATTTATTTTATTGGTTCTGTGCTACACAGAAAACCTGCTGTTTTCACTTAGGACCTTGGCTATACCAACATACTTTCGCATAATGTCATAAATGATTTTAGAAAGCAAGTCACAAAAGGCTGCAAAGCTACATGTTTTCTCCAGTTCCCTTCACGCTTCAGAAGAATAGGAAGTTAATTATAACACTTGATGGAATCACTTCACTTATTAGAGGATTAGGGTATGTGGGAATGCAATTTAGTTACTCTAAATAAAGTCAATTTCAACCCTTTCTTATATATAAAGCCTGTATCATTGGATTTATGATGTTTATCCAGAAAAGGGTACAATCTCTCTAACCTGTGATATCTGTATAATGACCTTTTGTGATTCTTGTAATCTCTCAAGATGAAGGGAACAATGTTTCTGTTTAAAAATAAAATAAAAGGTTAAGGCTAGATGCTACTAAACTACATTTCACTAATTTTTAGAGAGAGTGAATAATCACTAAATACTTTCCAACTGTTGGAAATGTATAATATTAAAGTGATAACAATTCAAAACACTTTTTTTCTCTTTAAATCAAAATCAGAGTAACTAAGCTTTGGATGGGTTTTCTTATACTCTATTTCCTCTTTAAAAAGATATGTTAGGTTGAAAAAGACATGTCAGGTTGAAAAAGAAAGCCACAGTAGTGCATATAATGGTTTACAGTTGGAGCTTAGAGTCAGACAGATCTTAATTTGAGTCTCAGTTCTGCTACTTCCTAGTTGTATTATAGCTGTTTCCTCATCAACATGAGCAATAATACCTACCTCTCATAAAGCTGTTACAAAAATTAAATGAGATAATGTATAGAAAGCAGGTATATGGCCCAGAATTTAGGATAATAAATGTTAATTATTATTTCATACTTAGCCATAATAAATTGTATTCTCAATTTCCTTAAGAATTAAAATTTTGTGCTTATTTTACTCTTACTGCCTCTGAGTAGCTACTAATTTATGATTTAGGAAATCACATCAAAATAGGAAATTCCTCCCCAACTGCCACCCTATTATTAAGGGTAGAAAGTGAGTTCTTGTCCCAGTTCTTAAGCTCTTGTTCCAGATTCAACCAATGATTCTGTGTGAATTTTCCTCTCTGGACCTCGATTTCCTTATGATGCCATTAACAAAGTAAATGTCAAATATTAGCAGATAAGCCTGAGGAAAACCAATAGTCTTCGCCTCCAGTTACTGAGACAGTGAACTCATATAAACTTGGAGATTTATGCCTCCTGCCTCCTTGGCTCTTTCAGGACAATATTCACTTCTAAACCAGGGAAAAGTATAGCAAATGATATATTCAAGATGAGAGTAAACTAGACTGCTCATAGCCAGAAGTACTTGCAGTTTTCACTTGACAGTTCTTGAACTAAAATTTAACTTCAGAATAATATTTGCTTTTTCATAAATGAACTGGTTAACTGTAATGATGTACTATTCTGTATATATCTGCCTTCATCCCTTTATAATTTAATGGCAACTGTTTATACAGTATTTGTTTTTCTTAAACCTGTGCCAGGCACTTCATCCAGAAGTCAGTTTTACTTGCCTTCTCTAAACTCAAACAAATCCACCGTAAGTTAGTTAGACATTATCCATCTCATATCTTACCTTCAAAATCTAATATTGATTGCTCAGTTAAACTAGTAAGTAGTCATTTTTCATAGCCACTTCACTCAAAATTAGGGCCAAGACAATTTCACCATAAAGAAAGGTATAAATAGGCCAGGCGCAGTGGCTCACACCTGTAATCCCAGCACTTTGGGAGGTCGAGGCGGGTGGATCACTTGAGGTCCGGAGTTCGAGACCAGCCTGGCCAACATGATGAAACCCCATCTCTACTAAAAATACAAAAAATTAGCTGGGTGTGGTGGCACACACCTGTAATCCCAGCTACTCAGGAGACTGAGGCAGGAGAATCGCTTGAACCCGGGAGGCAGAGGTTGCGGTGAGTCCAGATTGTGCCACTGCACTCCAGCCTGGGCAACAACAGCAAAAAAAACTCCGTCTCAAAAAAAAAAAAAAAAAGGTATAAATAATAAGTATAGCATTTTCCTTGCTGATGCACATTAACATTGACTTTTCATTAAAACTACTTTTAAAAAGTATACCTTTATGGCAAGTGTTGGGAAATTATAATAATCCTTACCATTCATGTAAAAAGAGCATGCATAATTGTTTTAAATGACAATAAGCCTGATCAACTTGAACTATTTTTAAAAATTGCTTCTGAAAGATCAGTGTTTAAAGAAAGAACACTGTAGCACAGAAACAACTTTTGTGAGAAACACTATCAAAATCATTAATAAAATCTGGTAAATTTTTTTTTGAGATGGGAGTCTGGCTCTGTCGCCCAGGCTGGAGTGCAGTGGGATGATCTTGGCTCAATGCAGCCTCTGCCTCCCGGGTTCCAGCGATTCTCCTGCCTCAGCCTCCTGGGTAGCTGGGATTACAGGCATGCGCCATCACACCAGACTAATTTTTGTATTTTTAGTAGAGATGGGGTTTCACCATGTTAGCCAGGCTGGTCTCGTCTACCTCAGCCTCCCAAAGTGCTAGGATTACAGGTGTGGGCCACCATGCCCAGCCGAACTTTGTTAAAATTTTAAATTTCCAAATAAAAGAATATTTTTAAAATAAATAGGATGTTCTTCAAATACTACACTAAAAAATAATTGTAAATATCATACTTATAATCATGGTTTACAACCATAAAATCTTTTAAATTTCAACAGGTTTTAGGAGAAATTTTTCTCACTATTTGATTATCATATTAAATTTTGTAGCTACAGATCATCCATGAGCTGCTGGTAGTAATTTAAACTCCTAACTATGGCCACATATGCCAAGAAACCCCAAACAGAGGTCTGGAAAATGTCATTTCCATGTGGTGAGTGTGGGTAGCTGAGGACAAAGGATTTAACTGTACCTTAAAGAGCACCAATTCAAATAGCTCTTTAATAAATCAATAGAGAAACAAATGCCATAAACAAATACCAGAAAAAGAAAATATCAAATTGGTTCTCCAGAGGCAGATTAATACGAAAAAAATGAAAATATAACACTATATGATACCCTCAGAACAATACATGTAAAAGAGAATGGATACTTTTAAAAATAAATTTTAAAAAGTAGTAAACAAGTTATGTAGGCCCAAGCTACTCATGATGCAAATACGAAAACCTTTACTACCACCCACAAAAACCAAATTAGTGGTAATACTAAATAAACAAATTTATACACATAGCAATTGAAATATGAATTGTTTGTGCCCATTTGTAAAAGCATACCTATGCATAATTCTCCCATATTTTGTTAGTAGCAACACCATTAGTGTGTTGCCTATACTATAACTTGCAATATGCTACTCAAAATAAGTGTATGGGACATGGTTTTATAAAATAAAACCATGTCCTAAGATTCAAAAGCTTCATTTATAAAGTAAATAATAATTCTTATATCGCTAACAACTAGTTCACACTCATCTCCTTTCCAATTTTACTTCTTCTATTGAATAACGAACACTACCAATTCCTTCTCCAGTAGAAAGTAGACTGAGATGAGGATAAAGAGACTAAAAAGGGTCTTTTGCCCTAGAGGCAAAAAGACAGACAGAAAGCTAGAAGGAGGAAGGAAGAGAAGAAAAGAGGGAAACAAGGATAGGAAAGCGGATGAAGAGAGGATGGGAAAGGTAAAGAGCAAGGGAAGAGAGGAAAGTTGATAATCTTTGCTTCCAACAATAGAACTAGCTTTTAAAATCATGTTGAAATACATGCCGCTATAAGCAGTGATTTCAATAAGGACAAAAACATAAGGCACATGAGTTTAAAATTTGAAAGACAGTTAACAAATTAAGCAATCTTTCACTTTTGATTATAAAAATAGCATTCTAAAAATAGTATGAACACATGTAGTCAGCTGACAAAACTGTTTCAAAATGTGGCAGAATATATCTAAGATGAAAAAACTCAAAATTGTCACAGTGTAGGTAATGAGTATAGGTAGGTTATATGATTTATAAATTTTATTTTAGAATAATCACAATTACAAAATGAAATGCTGAGTCTGTTAAGAGTTGAGAGTCAGTGCTGTGTTTCAGTCACAACGTCTCTTCAAAAGATCAAGAACAGCCATGGTAAAACTTTTAAGGACAAGGATGATGTGACACTTTAGGAAGAGACATGGTAAACATAATCAATAAGCACTGACTGACCAATACTAATAGAAAATTTCCAGACAAACAGGTCTTATCACTGAAGAGGAAAGCCACAGATATTTATTAATGACCACACAGGACTTTAAAAGCAGCATGTGCCTTTGCAAAGGCAGACCCTTAAGGCAGGAAAGTAGGATGCTTGGTTATGAAGCAGCAAGTAAGAAGGCATACTGAAGAACAGGGTATCACTGAAGAAACTGCCTTACCTCCTCCTTTCATTTACAAAATACTTTCAGAAGCAGCCAAAATTATCAGCAAGAAAAATCTCAGAAGGATAACTGATCTGAACACAGTTCAGAGGTCCCTGAGATCTATGAAATAGTGAAGCCTGTCTATGGCCATACCGCCCTGAATGTGCCCAATCTCATGTGAAATGGTGAAGCCAGTAAGAAATTCCCCGACCTCTTATTTAACGAAGTCTCAGTCAAACCAGCATAGGCCATGGTCCCTGTGGCAAAAATAACACCCAAAAGGAATATTTACAAAGCTTTTGTATTCAATTTTGAGTTTTCTTAACAAATACTGGGGCCGGGTGTAGTGGCTCATGCCTGTAATCCCAGCACTTTGGGAGGCCAAGACAGGAGGATCACTTGAGCCCAGGAGTTCAAGACCAGGCTGGGCAACACAGTGAGACCCTGTCTCTACAAATAAAAAATTTTAAAAATTAGCCGGGCATGGTGGCACATGCCTGTGGTCCCAGCTTCTCAGGAGGCTGAGGCGGGAAGACTGCTTGAGCCCAGGAGGTCAAGGCTGTGGTGATGCAAGATCTTGCCACTGCACTCCAGCCTAGGAGGCAACAGAGCAACCCTGAAAAAGGAAGGAAGGAAGGAAGAAATGGAGAGAGGAAGGGAGGGAGGGAGGAAAACCTAACAAATATTGGTAAAAGCATACTTGCACAATGCACTATCCTATGTCACGATAAAATGTGCTATCTTTATGGTTGAAATGAGTTTCCTTGTTTTAACATATGAAACTTTCAAGAAATAAATGACTTCTAACCACCTTACTTGTCCAAAACTGTCCAAAAACCAATTAGGACCTAAGTTGAAGATCATGTTTTACCTCTTCCATTTATACCATTTCACATTTGCCATCTGCACTCATTTTCAAAAAATTCTATGGTAAGGGACAAAGACTGTTGACCTAAGTAAAGGCTGAGGGTTAATCATAGATTAAATGAATTTAACAAGACATAATGAAATAATGTAGACATCCCTAAGACTGAGAAAGAAAACCGCAGAAGTCTTTAAAGACTTAATTTATAAAAAAGAAAAAGGAAATTAATACAGGCAAACAGAATGGTGCTCTTCAAGAAATGAGTACAAAGGCCGGGCATGGTGGCTCACGCCTGTAATCCCAGCACTTTGGGAGGCTGAGGCAGGGGGATCACGAGGTCAGGAGATAGAGACCATCTTGGCTAACATGGTGAAACACCGTCTCTACTAAAAACACAAAAAAATTAGCCGAGCGTGGTGGTGGGCACCTGTAGTCCCAGCTACTCGGGAGGCTGAGGCAGGAGAATGGCGTGAACCTGGGAGGTGGAGCTTGCAGTGAGCCGAGAACATGCCACTGCACTCCAGCGTGGACGACAGAGCGAGACTCCGTCTCAAAAAAAAAAAAGAAAAAAAGAGCATATAAGTATATGACAAATGACTCTAGACAACGAGAGGAAACAGCTAGCTATTAAAAACTGAAGAGGCGGCTGGGCGCGATGGCTCACGCCTGTAATCCCAGCACTTTGGGAGGCCGAGGTGGGCAGATCACGAGGTCAGGAGATTGAGACCATCCTGGCTAACACGGTGAAACCCCGTCTCTACTAAAAACACAAAAAATTAGCTGGGCGTGGTGGCGGGTGCCTGTAGTCCCAGCTACTCGGGTGGCTGAGGCAGGAGAATGGCATGAACCCGGGAGGCGGAGCTTGCAGTAAGCTGAGATTGCACCACTGCACTCCAGCCTGGGCAACAGGGCGAGACTCCATCTCAAAACAAAACAAACAAACAAAAACACTGAAGAGGCCGGGCGTGGTGGCTCATGCCTATAATCCCAGGACTTTGGGAGGCCAAGGCAGGCAGATCACCTGAGGTCAGGAGTTGGAGACCAGCCAGGCCAACACAGCGAAACCCCATCTCTACTAAAAATACAAACATTAGCTGGGTGTGGTGGTGCATGCCTGTAATCCCAGCTGCTCGGGAGGCTGAGGCACGAGAATCACTTGAACCCGGGAAGTGGAGGTTGCAGTGAGCTGAGATCGCACCACTGCACTCCAGCCTGAGCGACAGAGTGAGACACCATCTCAGAAAAAAAAAAAGAATGATAAGCCAAACATGCTAAAACTGAGAAAATTTAAAGCTAGACCACAACTGGACAGAAATGATACCTGTCAGTCTAGTATGAAATCACTAATGACCAGAAAAGGGCAGATGATATTTTATTATATAAACTCAGAAGAAAATATAAAACAAAAAATTAGGTCTCAAAGAGGCAAGATGTAGGTGCAAGAAGTCAATGATCTGCAAGAGAGATGCAGCCTCAGATAAGGTTTATAGAGGGCAATGAATTGTTTCAGGAGTCAAATTACACAGAAATAGGCACATTAAAATATCTGCTTGTTTCTTTCAAACAACCCAATATTTTTCAACCATGATCACCCCCCTAAAAAACCCCAAGTATTCCCAAATAAGTGCTTTAAATGGAAACACTTACTTAGGAAACCAATTTAATCCTAGGTGCTCTGTCTTGGAATATAATATTCTTTCTACCATGTCATAAAGTGGTCTCCAGGGTAACTCCAAATCATCTCTTGAAAGAAGTTCCTTTTTCCTAAAAAGTAAAATAAAATAAATACCTATGTATGCATATGTGCACAGATGTGTGTATACCACACATACTACACAGGGACAGTTAAACATTGCTGCTCATCACAGTGGGTTTTGCCTTTCCCCATCCACGGCCACTCACTAGCAGAACATAGCATTAAGAAGAATAATGCACCCGATTCTTGCTGCTGCTCAAAGAGCACCAGATAAAAGAGGGCATTTAAATTTGTGTCACTATTATTGCAGATGAATTTCATGTTTTCCCACACTATGGAATATTTAATGTTTCCAGCACTGAGTTGGATGCTTCAGAGTAAGCAAAAGAATCTATGATCTTTGTCTTGTCTTCTCAAGGGACTTAATAATCTATAAAAGGGGAAGTTCAATGGGTGCCAGAGAAGAGACCACATCATGGAAGAGATGGAATTTTAACTAAAAGGTTAACTAACACATTTGATGAAAATTAAGAAAATGTTTTTTGCAATCATTTTCCAAATTGGCAATTTGAGACTTGGTCTTCTTACCAAAAGCACTTAGTCCTCATTCCCTAAAACCCTGAAGAAACAAACAAACCTTAACAGAAACCTCTGGAAATAGACTTACTTTAACAAGTTGATCAAAAGGCGGGCAAATCCCTGCATCATGCTGATTTCCAGTTTTGGAATTGATACCAGCTCATATAATAACTTAATAAAAAGAACATGATCTTCTTTGCTAAATTTTCTCCCATAAAGTCGAATGTATCTGCAAGAGAAAAAAAGATATACCCTTTAAAAATAGGTATGATGACACACCCATGTTCAATGCAGCATTATCCACAGAAGCCAAGATGTAGATGCAACCTGAATGGCCACAGAAGGATGAATGGATAAGGAAAATGTGGCATATACAACACAATGGATTACTGTCTTTTTTTTTTAACATTTCATGGAAAACTTTTTATTGGTTTTCTGGATAGAAACAGGAATTTATTTGCCAGGAGAATGATCCCATCATACTTCAGCTAGAACCAGTGGATGAGGATGATTCAGTCTTAAAAAAGAAGGAAATCCAGTCATAAGCTACAGCATGGATGAACCTTACGTGAAATAAGCCAGTCACAAAAGACAAATACTGTGTAGGTATCTAAAGTAATCAAACGCATAGAAACAGAAAGTAGAATACTTGCTGCCAGGGATTGGGAGGAGCGGGAAATGGAGAGCTGTTATTGGTATAGTTTCAGTCAAGTAAAATTTAAAAAGTTGTACAACAATGTATATATGGTTAACAATACTGTATCGTACAGTTAAAAATTAAGATAAACTTGATATTTATTTTTAATGACAATTTTTTAAAATAGGTGTGGTAACAATTTCAAATATCTTTGATGGTTAATTATTTTACATCTATTCTCACTATTATGCAGTAAAGAATTATTCTGTACTTCAATCGAGAGATTACCAGGCCAGGCAAAGTAGCTCATGCCTGTAATCCCAGCACTTTCAGAGGCTAAAGCAGGAGGATCGCTTGAACCCAGGAGTTCAAGACCAGCCTGGGCAACATGGCAGAACCCTATCTCTACAACAAATACAAATTATTAGCCAGGCATGATGGCGTGCGCCTGTGGTCCCAGTTACTCGGGTCGGGGGCGGGGGTGGGAGGATCACCGGAGCCCAGGAAGTCAAGAGGGCAGTGAGCTGTGATGGCGCCACTACGCTCCATCTAGCCTAGGCGACAGAGTGAGATCTTGTCTTCAAAAAAAAAAAAAAAAAAAACAGATTGCCAAATAAGTATCTTATGGTAACTGAGTTATCATCAACATCTAATGACCAATTAAAACACTGCTCTCTTCCTCTGCCCGGCCACCCATCGTCTGGGAAGTGAGGAGCGCCTCTGCCCGGCCGCTCCGTCTGGGAAGTGAGGAGCGCCTCTGCCCGGCCACCCACCGTCTGGGAAGTGAGGAGCGCCTCTGCCCGGCCACCCACCGTCTGGGAAGTGAGGAGCGCCTCTGCCCGGCTGCCCCGTCTGGGAAGTGAGGAGCGCCTCTGCCCGGCCACCCACCGTCTGGGAAGTGAGGAGCGCCTCTGCCCGGCCACCCACGTCTGGGAAGTGAGGAGCGCCTCTGCCCAGCTGCCCCGTCCGGGAAGAAGTGAGGAGCACCTCTGCCCGGCCGCCCCATCTGGGAAATGAGGAGAGCCTCTGCCCGGCCACCCATCGTCTGGGAAGTGAGGAGCGCCTCTGCCCGGCCACCCATCGTCTGGGAAGTGAGTAGCGCCTCGGCCTGGCCGCCCCGTCTGGGAAGTGAGGAGCACCTCTGCCCAGCCGCCCCGTCTGGGAAGTGAGGAGCGCCTCTGCCCGGCCACCCATCGTCTGGGAAGTGAGGAGCGCCTCTGCCCGGCCACCCATTGTCTGGGAAGTGAGGAGCGCCTCTGCCCGGCCACCTATCGTCTGGGAAGAAGTGAGGAGCGTCTCTGCCTGGCCGCCCCGTCTGGGAAGTGAGGAGCGCCTCTGCCCGGCCGCCCAGTGTCTGGGAAGAAGTGAGGAGCGCCTCTGCCCGGCCGCTCCGTCTGGGACGTCTACCACGGAAGCCAGAAGCAATGTGGGGGCTGGACGTGGTGGCTCATGCCTGTGGTCCCGGCGCTCTGGGGAGCGAGGCGGGTTGATCACTTCGGGCTAGGAGTTCGAGACCAGTCTGGCCAACTTGGCGAAACATGAAAAATACAACAGACAAACCAACCAACCAACTCAGTGACAACAAAACAGGTCTACCCTGGAGTCATACTCTAATTTTTTCTATTTTCCTCCCTTTCTGATCCTTTATCCCACTTTCTTTTTCTTCCTCTTCCTTCTCCCTCTTCTTTGTCAAATAGAGGATTATTATCACTGATCCATATAAAGTCCCTCTCTCATTTATTTTAACTCCCACCCCCCATTTCTATTCCCCGACTTCCCATGTGTAACCTTCCTAATATGTTTGATACGCATCTTTTTGTTTGTATGTATTTTTAGAAAATGTTTATTGTTTTTGTGTGCAAAAAAATTAATAAAAAAATAAATAAAAATAAATTTAACTTCAAAAAAAAAATAAAAAAAACAAAAAAAAAACACTGCTCTCTTATTGTAAACAAGTTACATAACTTGTACTGTTTCTAACAGTTAACTTATAATTACAATTAGGTTACTATCAAAAATAATTTAATATTTTATCCAAAATTACATTTTTAATTTCTAACTATAAACAATGTAATCAAAAGCATTAACTTTAAGCAAATTTAAGAAAAAGGTGTCCCAATGGCCAGGCGCAGTGGCTCACGCCTATAATCCCAGCACTTTGGGAGGCCGATGTGGGCAGATCACCTGAGGTCAGGAGTTTGAGACCAGCCTGACCAACATGGAGAAACCCCATCTCTACTAAAAATACAAAATTAGCCGGGCGTGGTGGCACACGCCTGTAATCCCAGCTACTAGGGAGGCTGAGGCAGGAGAATCGCTTGAACCTGGGAGGCGGAGGTTGCGGTGAGCCAAGATCGCGCCATTGCACTCCAGACTGGGCAACAAGAGAGAAACTCTGTCTCAAAAAAGAAAAGAAAAGGAGAGGAGGGGAGGGGAGGGGAGGAGAAGAGAGAGGAGAGGAGAGGAGAGAGGAGAGGAGAGGAGAGAAGGGAAGAAAAGAAAAGGGAAGGAAAAGAAAAGAAAAGAAAAGAAAAGAAAAGAAAAGAAAAGAAAAGGTGTCCCAAAACCCAAGAACAACAAATCAGAGCATATTTAAGAATTCAGAAGTAACTGATCCAAATAAATTACTGTATACTTAAAATCATAATACCCTTGGAGGAGGGTCATTTTATTAAATACATAAATCAACAGGAAAAAGAGCATTAGTATCCTCGTAAGATCTTTAACACTCCCCCAGTACCTGAGATCAAATTAAACTTACATTTAACTTTTTTTTCCCCCACAAGACAGAGTCTTGCTCTGTCACCCAGGCTGGAGTGTAGTGGACCGGTCTCGGCTCACTGCAACCTCTGCCTCCTGGATTCAAGCAATTCTCCTGCCTCAGCCTCCCACTAGCTGGGATTACAGGCGCCCAACACCACACCCGGCTAATTTTTGTATTTTTAGTAGAGATGGGGTTTCACCATGTTGGCCAGGCTGGTCTCAAACTCCTGACCTTGTGATCCCCCCGACTTGGCCTCCCAAAGTGCTGGGATTACAGGCGTGAGCCACTGCGCCCAGCACTTACATTTAATTTCTAAAGTTAGGGCATCTAACTGCTTTTTTATCTTCCAGAAATTATTCAAAATTCCTGGTTCACTAACTCATTTTTATTTTCTCAAGCTGGTCTGAATTTATTCAGCTCTTTTCTGTCGTTTCAAGGCATAATCCCATGATCTCACATTAGTACTATGAGACCAGCAAATATAGAGGGAGGAGCAATGAGACCTGACATCTTGTTTTAGCTCTGCCAGTACAGGTTCAATACCTTTAATCTGAAAATCTGAAACCCTCCAAAATCCAAAACTTTTTGAGCAACAACGTGACACTCAAAGGAAATGCTCATGGAGTTTTCCAGTTTCTAATTTTTGGATTTGAGATGCTCAGTTGCTAAGAACATAATGCAGATATTACAAAACCTAAAAAAATCCAAAATCCTAAACGTTTCTGGTCCCAGAATTTCAAATAAGGGATACTCAACATAATTATTATGAAAGTTTCTTAAACACCCTAAAATGGTAACGCACATAGATTAGTGAAGACAAAAGATCCTACACCTAAAGATATTATTATTTTGGGCTGTTGAATAAGCATAATGATACGGCCTTCTAATGCCTCCCTCAATTTCACTCTAAATTTAGGAGCAAAAGCTAGAATCATTAAAATGTTATTTTAAATGAAAACAAACATCTCCCTAAAAACTGGAACACATTTTTAAGATAAAGACAGAAGACATCAAAGAAAAATTCCCTGCTTTCAGTGGCTGCTTCAGGCCTTTGTCAAGATTCCAGATGACAGCCAGACATTGGTGGCTCACACCTGTAATCCCAGCACTTTGGGAGGCCGAGGTGGGCAGATCACGTGAGGTTAGGAGTTTGAGACCAGCCTGGCCAATATGGTGAAACTGTGTCTCCACTACACGCCTGTAATCCCAGCACTTTGGGAGGCCGAGGTGGGCAGATCATGTGAGGTTAGGAGTTCGAGATTAGGCTGGCCAATATGGTAAAACTTTGTCTCTACTACACGCCTGTAATCCCAGCACTTTGGGAGGCCGAGGCGGACGGATCACAAGATCAAGAGATGGAGACAATCCTGGCCAACATGATGAAACCCCGTCTCTACTGAAAGTACAAAAATTAGCTGGGCATAGTGGTGTGCGCCTGTAATCCCAGCTACTCGGGAGGCTGAGGCAGGAGAATTGTTCAAACCTGGGGGGCGGAGGTTGCAGCTGAGCCGAGATGGTGCTAGAGTACTCCAGCCTGGCCAACAGAGAGAGACTCAGTCTCGAACAAACAGACAAACAAACAAACAAAAAGATTCCAGATGCCTCTGGAGTCATGCATTCATTCTCCCCTGTGGTTAGGATACTTCTGCAGAAAAACTGGAGAAACACTGTACTCTAAGCCAGCAGTCCCCAACCTTTTTGGTACCAGGGAGAATCTCATCATAAGGAGTACACAACCTAGATCCCTTGCACGGGCAATTCACAATAGGGTATGAGCTCCTATGAGAATCTAACACCACGGCTAATCTGACAGGAGGCAGACCTCAGGCAGTAATGCCCAATCGCCTGTCCACTGCTCACCTCCTGTTGTGCAGCCCGGTTCCTAACAGGCCACAGACCCATACCAGTCCCTGGGCTGGGGGTTGGGGGGCCCTTGCTCCAAGCCACTCAAGTAACTTAGCTACTGCCCATTGTTTTCATTGCAGTAGACAGACAACTGTATATTTAACATTAGTTAGGGACATAAAATTAACAAAGCTCAAATTTTAATACTATAAAAAGAGACCAACAGGGGGATTCCTGGAAAGCCTAGGGCCGCTGACAAATCTAAAGATTCTGGAGGGACTCCTCAGAAAGCTTCTATTTCCCCCAGTTCCTCGCCAACCAGCGACTGGTTCTTATCTCAGCATTTATCAAAATATGGTGCAAGAGATTTGTTTTAAAAGGGCACAAAAGTTCTAACCATAAAAAGAAAATTAATAAATTGGTCTTTATCATAAAGAACTTCTAGTCACAATAAGACACCATTAAAAGTAAAAAGCCCAGAAATACATATATTTGACAAAGAACTCATATCCAAATTACTAGTAAGAAAAAGACATAATCCAATTAAAAATGGGCAAAAAGGCTGGGCGTAGTACACCTGTAATCCCAGCACTTTGGGAGGCCAAGGCAGGAGGATCAATTGAGCTCAGGAGTTCAAGAACAACCTGAGCAACATGGTGAAACCCCATGTCTATTTAAAAAAAAAAAAAAAGAAGAAGAAGAACAATGCAGGCTAACTTTTAAAACGCATTATTCTTGGAATCCAAAAATCCTAGGAATATTAAATCTCAGTAAAGCTGTCTTGTCTTTTTTTTTTTTTTTAAGGTGAATGAAAAATAAATTCCTGGAGTGCTGGAGTGCAGACTACCAATCTTCATTTTTTCGACTACTGTGGTTTGACTTTCCTGTACACTTAAGTTCAAAAACCCTACTTTAGACTGTATCTACAGATGGTCCATTCCCTCTTTCCAGTTAATTTTCACAATAGGTTTTAGGACTAATGATTACTATTAGGTGTCCCAAAATATCTGAAAACACTGGTAAATAGCCACGATTGAACGTGATTGATATAGAATATTTCTTTCAACCATCCAGAATATATGGATAACAAGTCATTTTGTTCCATCAAGGGAAGGAAAAAAAAGAGTAAAAGATAATACAATAGCATTTCCAGCTGCTTCCTCCTCACAGCCCCACAGTGTATTAATCAAATGATTTAATTTTTAATCATAAGAAAGACAGTGGGCTGGCTGGGCGCGGTGGCTCACGCCTGTAATCCCAGCACTTGGGGAGGCCGAGGCAGACAGATCATGAGGTCAGGAGTTCAAGATCAGCCTGACCAACATGGTGAAACCCCATCTCTACTAAAAACACAAAAATTAGCCAGGTGTGGCAGCACGCGCCTGCAAACCCAGCTACTCGGGAGTCTGAGGCAGGAGAATCGCTTGAACCCGGGAGGCAGAGGTTGCAGTGAGCCAAGATCTCACTGCTGCACTCTAGCCTGGGCAACAGAGGGAGACTCCATCTCAAAAAAAAAAAAAAAAAAAAAGGAAAGAAAGAAAGACAGGTGCCATGGCTCATGCCTGAAATCCCAGCATTTTGGAAGGCAGAAGTAGGAGAATCACTTGAATCCAGGAGTTCAAGACCAGCCTGGGAAACAGAGTGAGACCCCCATCTCTATTATACATATTTAAAAATGTAATAATAACAAATTAATAAAAATCCTTCATCTAGCAATACTATCTTGAGTAAATAATTCAGGCCAGGTGCAGTGACTCACACTTGTAGTCCCAGCACTTTGGGAGGCCCAGGCAGGCAGATCACTTGAGGTCAGGAGTTCAAGATCAGCCTGGCCAACATGGCAAAACCCCCGACTCTTCTAAAAAATACAAAAATTAGCTAGGTGTAGTGGCAGGCGTCTGCAGTCCCAGCTACTCGGGAGGCTGAAGCAGAAGAATCAGTTGAACCCCAGAGGTGGAGGCTGCAGTGAGCCAAGATTGTGCCACTGCACTCCAGCCTGGGTAACAGAGAGACCTGCCTCAAAAAAAAAAAATAATAATAATAATAATTCAGAATATCAAAGTCAAAATGCCAAAACGGGCCAGACATTGTGGCTCACGCGTATAATCCTAGCACTCTGGGAAGTAGAGGAGGAAAGATCACTTGAGGACAGGAATTCAAGACTAGCCTGGGTAACACAGGGGGACCCCGTCTCTACAAAAAAAGCTCCAGGTGTGATGGCACGTGCCTGTAGTCCCAGCTACTTGGGAGGCTGAAACACGAGGAGCATCTGAGTCTGGGAGGTTGAGGCTACAGTGCGCCATGATCTTGCCACTGTATTTCAGCCTGGGTAACAGAGCAAGACCCTGACTCTCCAAAAATAAAAAATTTTTAAAAAGCCAAATGCACATATGTAATTTCCAAAATTTCCTGAAAAAAGAACTGTAAGTCTAGTATAAGAATGGCTTGTTAAAGTGTGGCTTATTCCTTTAGACTAAGCTTGTCCAACTGGTGGCCCAAGATTGTTTTGAATGTGGCCCAACACAAATTCATAACTTTCTTAAAACATTTAGGTTTTTTGCAATTTTTTTTTCTTTTTTTGAGACGCTCTGTCACCCAGGCTGGAGTGCAGTGGCGCAATCTCGGCTCACTGCAAGCTCCGCCTCCCGGGTTCACGCCATTCTCCTGCCTCAGCCTCTCCAAGTAGCTGGGACTACAGGCGCCCGCCACCACGCCCGGCTAATTTTTTGTATTTTTAGTAGAGACGGGGTTTCACTGTGGTCTCGATCTCCTGACCTTGTGATCCGCCCGCCTCGGCCTCCCAAAGTGCTGGGATTACAAGCGTGAGCCACCGCGCCCGGCTGGTTTTTTGCAATTTTTTAAAGCTCATCAGCTATCATTAGCGTTAGTGTATTTTATGTGTGGCCCAAGACAATTCTTCCAATGTGGCCCAGGGAGGCTAAAAGATTAGACACCCATACTTTAGACTATAATGCAGTCACTTAAAATTGTGTTTTCAAATAACCTTTAGTAGAATATGGAATGGAATATAATATTTATAAAGCAAGGCTCAAAATAAATATATATATAACTAAATAAAAAAACATGATCATTCAAGGAAAAAGAAATAAAACAGGCCCAGCACGGTGGTTCATGCCTGCAATCCAAGCACTTTCGGAGGCCACAGCAGGCAGATTGCTCTAGTCCAGGAGTTTGAGACCAGCCTGGGCAACATTGCGAGACCTCGTGCCTACAAAATATACAAAAATTAGCCAGGTGTGGTAGTGCATGTCTGTAGTCCCAGCTACTCAGGAGGCTGAGGTGGGATGATTGGTGGGGCCTGGGAAGCGAAGGTTGCAATGTGCCAAGATTGTGCCACTGCACTCCAACCTAGGCAACAGTGAGACCTGAGTCCCCAAAAAAACCAAAATAAAACAAAAAAAGAAAAAAGTAGATACCATAAAATATTATCTCTGGGAGCCAGGTGCAGTGGCTCACGCCCATAATCCCAGCACTTTGAGAGACTGAGACAGGCAGATGGTTTGAGCCCAGAAGATCGCTTGAGCCCAGGAGCTTAGGACCAGCCTGGGCAACACAGCAAAAACCACATCTCTACAAAAAATTTAAAAATTAAAAACAAAACAAAACACAACAAAACCTACCTCTGGGTGGTAAAACTGAGAAACTTTTTTTGTGTTTTTCAAAACACGTTTTCAGTTTTTTCACTTTCTAAAGTAAACAGGCTGGGCGTGGTGGCTCAGACCTGTAATCCCAGCACTTTAGGAGGCCGAAGCAGGAGGATCACCTGAGGTCAGGAGTTTGAGACCAGCCTCGCCAACACGGTGAAACCCCGTCTCTACTAAAAATACAAAAAATTAGCCGGGCATGGTGGCTTCTACCTATAAACCCAGCTACTCGGGGGGCTGAGGCAGGAGAATCACTTGGACCCAGGAGGCGGAGGTTGTAGCGAGCCGAGATCATGCCACTGCACTCCAGCCTGGGTGACAAGAGCAAAACTGTCTCAAAAAATAAAAATAATAATTTTAGAAAGTAAACAGGAATTATTATTCTATATATTTTTTGAGACGGAGTCTCTCTCTGTCGCCCAGGCTGGAGTGCAGAGGCGCAATCTCAGCTCACTGCAACGTCTGCCTCCCAGGTTTAAGCGATTCTCCTGCCTCAGTTTCCCAAGTAGCTGGCATTACAGGAGCCCACCACCATGCCTGGCTAATAGGAATTATTTTTATAATTAGAATTAACAATGAAAAAATTAATATCAAACTTCTAACGCAAAATACAATATTTAAAATCAGATAATCAATATTTCTGCATTTGTGTATTATCTTAATTTAAATGTCCCTTATCAAAGACTACTTAAAGTCTTAAGAGTCAACTTGAAGAGGTTTCTCACCAACCAAAAATGAAAAGCGTGTGAATCAAGGTAATTGCAACGGATATGTTTGAAACCATTGAGTTCATGAAAAATATCAAAACAAAACCAAACCTCACAGACCACATCTTTCAGCAATGCCATTTAAGTCATTAACTTAAAAACTGGTAAATGAAGGGGAACAATTAAGCTTTACCCTGCCACTCCTACAGGCACTCAGGATAAACAACATTTCATGAAGAAAAGTTCTTTAGAGCAGTGGTCCCCAGCCTTTTTGGCACTTCATTTTAACACACAGAAAGGACCGGTTTTGTGGAAGACAATTTTTCCACAGATGGTGGGGGTAGTTTTGGGATGATTTGAGGGCATTATATTTATTGTGTACTTTATTTCTATTATTATTAAATTGTAATACATAATGAAACAATTACATAACTCATCATAATGTAGAATCAGTGGGAGTCCTGAGCTTATTTTCCTGCAACTTAGATGGTCCCATAGGGGGGTGATGGGAGACAGTGACAGATCATCAGACGTAAGATTCTCACAAAGAGCACGCAACCTAGATCCCTCTCATGCGCAGTTCACAAGAGGGATTGTGCTCCTAAGACAATTTAATGCCAGCACTGATCTGAGAGGAGGCAGAGCTCAGGCAGTAATGTGAGCAATGGGGAGGGGCTGTAAATTCGGCTCAGTACGGTTACTAACAGGCCACAGCAGATTACCAATCTGTGGCCTGGGAGATGGAGACCCCTGCTTTAGAGATTCCCACCAAATAAGCAGAGTGAAACGTTTAAGTATCACCATTTTGGAATCCCTAACGATGTAAAATGGCTACTAATATCACCGAAGAAGTAAGACATTATACATCTCCTGATGACAGCATATAATACCACCTATTGCACAGTCTTCAGAAAGCAAAACTTTATGTGCTGAATAACAGTAACAAAATATTGTGTGAGACAAGTATGAAAATTTTAAGCTTACAAAAACTATGTTCCCTATTCAATCCCCTGTGGAACATATATAAAAACTTGTTGGCCGGGAGCAGTGGCTCACTTGAGGTCAGGGGTTTGAGACCAGCCTGACCAACAAGGAGAAACGCTGTCTCTACTAAAAATACAAAAATTAGCTGGGCATGGTGGCACATGCCTGTCCTCCCAGCTACTCAGCAGGCTGAGCCAGGAGAATTGCTTGAACTCGGGAGGCAGAAGTTGCAGTGAGGCAACATCATGCCACTGCACTCCAGCCTGGGAAACAGAGAGAGATTCCATCTAAAAAAATAAAAAAAATAAAAATTAGCCAGGCATAGTGGCATGCATCTGTAATCCCAGCTATTCGGGAGGCTGAGGTGGGAGAACTGCTTAAACCCAGGAGGCGGAGATTGCAGTGACCTGAGATAGCACCACTGCACTCCAGGCTGGGCCACAGAGTGAGACTCCATCTCAAAAAAAAAAACCAAAAACTTGTCATAAACTAAGCCACAAAAAAAACCTCACTTAATTTTAACACACAGACATCATTCTGGCCAAACAATCTGATTACAATACAACGTAAATCAGAAAATACTAATGGGATTATAACCAAGAGAAACCAAATCCATTTGAAAACACACATGAGTCTTAATTAAACAGTCAGTATCAGACTTTAAGGCATTCCTCCCCCAAGAGGCACTTCCTTTAAAGTCAGATTCAGGACAATAATGACTATTCTTACCATTATGATTCAGTATTATTCTGAATCTAGATCAAAAGAATAGGTAACAAAAATTAGGGTAATTATTTCAGGAAAGGTGGAACTAAAAGTATGGCGTCAATGCTATGATTATACCTAAAACATCTGAAACGAACAAAAAAAACACTTTTAGACTAAACTTTAAAATCCACTGAATACATATTAAAAAAAAAAAAAAAGTCAGGAGCCTTCCTGTATAGCAACCAGATAAAAAGTAAAAGTGTTGAGGGAAGACTGTTCCATTCAAATTACCAACAAAAAGATTAACTGAAAATTTCTCAAAGAGAAATATGCAGGAATTACATGTTAAAACTTTACTAAAATGTAAAATATTTAAAGAAATGGAGAGAAATAAGGACTTTTTAAAATGCCACTTAAGAGCTGGGCATGGTGGCTTACACCTATAATCCTACCACTTTGGGAGGCCAGGGCAGGTGGATTGCTTGAGTCCAGGAGTTTGAAGCCAGCCCGGGCAACATGGCAAAACCCTATCTCGACTAAAAATACAAAAATTATTTAGTATTTTTTACTGATTATTGTATTTTTTATTTATTAATTATTTTGTATCTACAGGTGGTGTGCATCTGTAGTCCCAGCTATTTGGGAGGCTGAGGCAGGAGAATCGCTGGAACCCAGGAGGCAGAGGCTGCAGTGAGCTGAGACCATGCCACGGCACTACAGCCTAGGTGACAGAGCGAGACTCTGCCTCAAAAAAAAGAGGGGGAGAAAAAAGCTGCTTAATCCCTGACAGCTAGGGCTAAATGATAAATATTTTACAGCAAGGAAAACTACCATGACCCATGAAATCTCTGAACAACCCCCTGAATTAGTTTCAGGCAGTAACTTCAACTCCTGCCCACCCAAAATAAACACTTCACCACAGCTATATCAGTTCCAGTCTTTTCCTTCTCTTTCCAAGGTTTCACCATATAGAAACAACAAAAAAGAGAGGTAAAAGTAGCAGAGAAAACTAAGGCATCAGGAACAAATTACTGTGATTTTATTCCAAGACTAAGCCCTTCATCATTACCTATAATATTAAAAATGTAGATAAAGCTTCTCACTGCCAGAAACACTGAGTGAACAAATAAGAGGAAAGGTTTTTTCATAAACTCACCTCCCCTATTTTCAATTACCTGTATATTCAAAAAGCATTTATAGAGCAAACAACACATACAAGACAATAATGACTCAAATAGTTCCTTTGGGCCAAGAACTCGCAATCAAATAAGACAGTCAGATACGAGACTCCAAGTACCTGGAAGACGAAACATGTAAAAATGAAATAAAATAAAGCATTAACAGACTTTTGTGGATTGATTTTTTTAGCGCAATTTTCATCATATATTAAGTGGTCATTGACTTTGAAAATTTAGAAAGCTGTCATCACTCAGGTTATACTCTAAAGCGGCAACCTGAAGTCAAAATAATCTGACCATCTGCAGAATTAAGAGTCATAGGAGGCCAGGCATGGTGGCTCACACCTGTAATCCCAGCACTTTGGGAGGCTGAGGCAGGTGGATCACTTGAAGTCAGATCAAGACCAGCCTGGCCAACACGGAGAAACCTGTCTCTACTAAAAATACAAAAATCAGCCTGGCATGGCAGCAGGCGCCTGTAATCCTAGCTTCTTGGGAGGCTGAGGTGGGAGGATCACTTGAACCTGGGAGGTGGAGGTTGCAGTGAGCCAACATCAGGCCACTGTACTCCAGCCTGGGCAACAGAGCGAGACTCCATCTCAAAAAAAAAAAAAAAAGGCACAAGAGACAACTCTAGCTAGAGGAGCAGATCAAGGATGCATATTTCTGTGGCAAGGAGAAATAACTAACAGAATAAAATGTCGTATGTTTCTATTCTAGTTTGCTTTGCAACTATCAACATAATCAACTCTGGATACAACATTTATTGCTTTCAACCAGTAGCCAGGTAAGCAGGAACAGCATGGTTCTACAAGTTTGTTAAGAACTCAAACTGCTGTCAGTCCCTTGGGAAAGTCACTTAATCTCTGTAAAATCTGGTTTTCTTCACAAGGCTATGGTGCCAGACTGATAAATGTACATGAAAGATGCTATAACTTAACTGTTCTTCAGTGGGCTCTGTGTACCAGTTGCTTTTGAATTTTTTTTATGTTCAGATGTATCACCTGGTTTGAAAACCACTGGACTGGCCAGGCGCGGTGGCTCATACCTATAATCCCAGCACTCTGGGAGGCCAAGGTGGGCGGATCACCTGAGGTCAGGAGTTCGAGACTAGCCTGACCAACATGGAGAAACCCAGTCTCTACTAAAAGTACAAAACTAACCGGGCATGGTGGCGCATGCCTGTAATCCCAGCTACTCGGAGAGGCTGAGGCAGGAGAATGGCGCGAACCCGGGAGGCGGAGCTTGCAGTGAGCCGAGATTGCGCCACTGCACTCCAGCCTGGGCGACAGCGAGACTCCGTCTCAAAAAAAAAAAAAAAAAAAAAAAAAAAAAAGAAAAGGGGGGAAGAGGCGCTAGGTGCAGTGGCTTATGCCTGTAATCCCAGCACTTTGGGAGGGCAAGGCGTTATTTGAGCCCAGGAGTTTGCGACCAGCCGTGGCAACATAGTGAGACCCTGTCTCTACAAAAATAAAAATAAAATAATAATAACCTAGCTGGGTGTGCTGGTACATGCCCGTGGTCCCAGCTACTCCAGAGGCTGAGATGGGAAGATCGCTTGAGCCTGGGAGGTTGAGTTTGCAGTGAGTTGTAACGGCGCCATTGCACTCCAACCTGGGCGACAGAGCAAGACCCTGTCTAAAAATAAGGGGGGGAAGGGGGATGTTTGAAATGCTCATTCCCCGTTGCAGTAAAGAAACAGCACTTGAACATAAATTTAATTTCCTCAGCAAGGCCATTTTTATACTTTCTGCAGAAAGGGTACACTCACCAGCAGTTTTGCCAGGCGCATACACCAAAAAAGGAGACAGGGTCATTTATAACCTGATGCGTCCAACCTACTGTTGTGTCCGGTTTCCACTGGCTAGAACGGGACCTCACATTCTGTATTGTCCCGATTGGCTAGCAACTTAGAACTTTTTAAAAGAGGCAAAGGCAGAGAACAAAGGAAGGAGGAAGTAACTTGTGGAATGCTGAGAAAGATAAAAACACCTTCAAATAAGGAAGAGGAACAGGCTATGATCTACTGCTTGCTTGGACCAGAATAAGCATGCCAGGGCAAATATTTAGGCTAACTTGTGGGAGCTAAGAACATAAAGTACATTGATTTCTTTATTACGGCTAGCAGATATTTAAGAATGTTAGCATGGGTCTTTGAATAAATTTTGCTTCTAAGAGAAGTTACTATTTATTCCTAATTAGATGGGGAGGAAAGTCTTTGAAGAGGAACCTCTACTTTTTACAGGGGCGAAAGGGATTCTCTAAAAATAAGTCTCATTTAACAGAAAAAAGTTAATTCCCAGGTTCCATAAGAAAAACAGTTCTTAGAAGTTATATAGTTATATGCTTATTTACAAGCTTGCCAAAAAAACGGTAAAAATTTGCCTCCACTTCAATTAACAACATCTATTTCAAATACAAATTTATTTTACAGCACTGCAGAAAGAACACTTGGGAAAACCATTCTTAAGTGACATTCAGATCTCAGAACATCAAAAGGTACTTTTTTTTTTTTCTAACTGCCTTTCTTAGTGACTCAAAGTAAGGCATTAAAACACAGTGGTCAGAATGAGATTTTCTTTTCAAATAATACATTCAGAATTCCTATTTTCTTCAATTTTTTTGAAGGAGTTGTCACCTGGCCTAGTCTGTCCTAAATGAACAAAAATGTGCACTGAATAAAGCACACGGCTGGGCGCGGTGGCTCACACCCGTAATCCCAGCACTTTGGGAGGCTGAGGCAGGCGGATCACCAGGTCTGGAGATCGAGACCATCCTGGCCAACATGGTGAAACCCCATCTCTATTAAAAACAGAAAAATTAGCCGGGCATGGTGGCTGCACCTGTAGTCCCAGCTACGCAGCAGGCTGAGACAGGAGAATCACTTGAACCCAGGAAGTGGAGGCTGCAGTGAGCCGAGATTGTGCCACTGCACTCCAGCCTGGGAGCAGAGCGAGACTCAGTCTCAAAAAAAAAAAAAAAAAAAAAGAAAAAAGCACACATACCATATGCAGTGGCTCACGCATGTAATCCCAACACTTTCCCAACACTTTCAGGAGGCCAAAGTGGGAGGATCACTTGAGCCGAAGAGTTCAAAGCCAGCCTGAGCAACATAGTGCGACTTTGTCCCTACAAAAACTTTAAAAATTAGCTTGGCGTGGTGGTATATATCTGTAGTCCAAACTAACCAACAGCCTGAGATGGGAGGATCGCTTGAGCCCAGGAGCTCAAGGTTAAAACAGGGAGGTATGATTGCACTCCCTATGACTCCAGCCTGGGTAACAGACCAAGACTGTCTCTTCAAAAAAAAACACACAAAAAAGAAAGAGCACATTGGAACTTCCAGAGGGCAGAAAACTTGCACTGATACATCCCAAACGCCAAAACCAGTGCCCAGCCCACGCAATGCACTCAAAAAATTGTGTTCAAAGAAGACTGATGTCTGCCTCTACTACACTGTATTAACCCATGACTGTGCACGAACCTATGAGCCTCTTGTGTATTCATTTTTTAAATGACGGTAACTTAAGAGAATATTTGTTACCCCAGGATTGAGACTAAGTCTTCAAAGGTAAGAGGCAGAAATGAAAGATGTCATAATGTGAAAGTGTGCATTAATGAGCTATTTTCTTGATCTCTGTCCATGAGATTTGATTATAGTAAACCTTAGACAAAAAAATGCAAATGAAATGGAAACTCAGTAGTAAAATCACAAATTTGGCAAAGAAGCAGAACCTCATGAGATTGATCAAAGTGATAATAGATGTTAATTTTTTTAGGTTTTATAATAGTATTGGTATTGCTTTTTTAAAAAAATTCCTTTTCCTTTGAAGATATACACTGGAAACATTTATGAATAAATAATATACTTCAAAAACAATGGGGAAAGGGGATGATGAAAAGAACATAACTGGCCATGGTTAATCAATTGAAGATAGGTGATGAGGTTCATTATATTGTCTTTTGAATATTTGATATTTTTCATAATAAAAAATATTTAATGAAACGAGTTTAAATATTAGAAAACTTCAAATCAGAAACACACATATGCTCACTGGCCAATGATGTTCAGGAAGAAATAGCCAATTAACTACTGAAAAGAAAAATGACAAGCTGTTTTCAAGAAATTACTGAGAGATCTCTGGAAAACAGTAAGGGCTTCAAATATTTTTGAAAAAAAAAGTATATGTGTGACAGCATCATGAAAAATCAAATGTGTGCATGTGTAGCGACAGAGGGTATACAGGAACTCTATACTTTCCATTCAATTTTGCTGTGAACCTAAAATTGCTCTCAGAAATAAAATTTTTGAAAAAATCAAATATGAAATATGTCTTACTGTGCTATTGCATTATACAACTTTATCAAAAAAATTCACGTTCTCCAAAATCAGTTCCTTTGGAAAATCAACTTTCTCACTACAAAGAAAGTTTGGTTGCCATTTTGAATGACCACTTAACAACAAAGACAAACCTCTTCTATCACTCTCTCTAACTGGTTCTCACTGATGAGTTTGGTAAATTGTCAAAATTTCAAGATTCATTTACAAATAAAACCACTTGCATTTATTGCATACTTCAATTTCAATACTCAAACATTAGATACTCTTAGGTGCCTCATACCAGACAACGCAGATTCAGCACTTAGCATTTCCTTTCTTTCCCAACACGGGGATGATATGAATGTGGGTGCTCCTGTGGCCATTTATTACTTTCCACAAGAGAAGGTTTGTGTATTTGATAACTCACACCTTGACTACACTTAAGTTTCTGGTGGTTACATAATCTAATCAAATACATTATTTGGTTTCAACTGGGATAATCAATCCAGGAAGGCTGCATAATATTTGTAATAATAAAACAACTGTACTTTCAATTCTAAAGGGTGCCACGGTTTTAGTTAGCAATTAAAATGACTTCACACTATAATACAGTCACTTAATCATAAAACAATACAAAACATGTCACTGTAGCAAACAAGGGATCTACACCAAACCCACATACTTTACTAAAATCAAAATTCTGTTTAAACACACACACACACACACACACACACACGAATCATGGATGGGATAAGTTGTAGGAAACAGTAACCCATTCGCTTATTCTCCATCCTTTTCCCGCCCTTTCCTCCAGACCAATTTACCAGTTTAAAAGGAACAAAGAGCTAGAAAGGCCAAGTGATTTTTTTTTTTTTTTTTTTTTTTAAGACAAGAGTCTCCCTATGTTGCCTAGACTGGAGTGCAGTGGCGCGATCTCGGCTCACTGTAGCCTCTGCCTTCCAGGTTCAAGCGATTCTTCTGCCTCAGTCTACAGGTGAGTGCCACCACACCAGGCTAAATTTTGTATTTTTAGTAGAGACAGGGTTTCACCATGTTGGCCAAGGAACTCCTGACCTCAAGTAATCCCAGCCTCCCAAAGTGCTGGGATTACAGGCGTGAGCCGCCACACGCAGCGCATCCAAGTGGTTTTTCAAACAGTATGCTGTAGAGCCCTGAGGAGGTTTCAAGGGTTCTATTATCGAAGAAGTATTTTTTTTTTTTAATGAGTAGGGTTTTAATTTGCCTGAGGAATCCCATTTCAAATTTAAAATTTTGTTTGGGGTTTTTTTTTTTTTTTTTTTTTGAGTAGGAGTCTCGCTCTGTCGCCCAGGCTGGAGTGCAGTGGTGCAATCGCGGCTCACTGCAGCCAGCCTCCGCCTCCCAGGTTCAAGCAATTCTCCTGCCTCAGCCCGGTGAGTAGCTGGGACTACTGGCACCCACCACCACGCCTGGCTAACTTTTTTTTCTATTTTCAGTAGAGACGGGGTTTCACCATGTTGGTCAGGCTGGTCTCAAACTCCTGACCTTGTGATCCACCCGCTTTAGCCTCCCAAAGTACTGGGATTACAGGCGTGAGCCACCGCGCCCGGTCAAAATTTGGTTTTTTAACATTCAACTACTGGCACTACGTGGTGGCTCATGCCTGTAATCCCAGCACTTTGGGAGGCCGAGATCTCGGGTGGATCATTTGGGGCCAGGAGTTGGAGACAGCCTGGGCAACATGGCAAAACCCCCTCTCTAATAAAAACACAAATATTGGTCAGGTGTGGTGGTACTCACCTGTAATCCCAGCTACCTGGAGGCAGAGACACGAGGATTGCTTGAACCTGGGAGGCAGAGGCTGCAGTGAGCACAGATTGCGCCACTGCACTCCAGTCTGGATGACAGAGCAAGAATCTGTCTCAAAAAATATAAAAATAAAAAATAAAACACTCCACTACTAAATTTAAAGTTTGAAAAACCACTAATAATTTAAATTCTCGCCAGGATAATAATGTTAGGCAGGGCACGGTGGCTCACGCCTGTAATCCCAACACTTTGGGAGGCCGAGGCGGGCAGATGATTTGAGGTCAAGAGTTTGAGACTGGCCTGGCCAACATGGTGAAACCATGTCTCTATAAAGAATACAAAAAAATTAGCCAGGTGTAGTGGCACGTGCCTATAATCCCAGTACTCCATCTCCAAAAAAAAAAAGATAATAATGTTGGAGGCACGGCCAGATACACCTCACATACAGATAACCTGAGGTGTTCTAACGAGCACCCACAGCCCCTCATGAAAGGTCCAGAAAGGCAAGAGGGCAAAATCAAGTTTTTTGGGTTTTTTGTTGTTGTTGTTGTTTTTGAGATGGAGTCTCATTCTTTTGCCCAGGCTGGAGTGGCACTCGGCTCACTGCAACCTCCACCTCCCAGATTCAAGCGATTCTCCTGCCTCAGCCTCCTGAGTAGCTGGGATTAAAGGCGTGCACCACCATGCCAGGCTAATTTTCTTAATTTTAGTAGAGATGGAGTTTCACCATGTTGGTCAGGCTGGTCTCGAACTCCTGACCTCATGATCCATCTGCTTCGGCCTCCCAAAGTGCTGGGATTACAGGCGTAACAAAATCAAGTTTTAAGAATACCTTTCTTCAACTCCCTTCATTCTCTACATAGGCCATACCAGTTATCTACCAATATTTCACTTACAGTGTCCATGAGCTGTCTGCCATTGTCCAAAGACCGTTAATTTGTTCCTACTTTCTCTAATTTGTTTCAACTTCTCTGATTTGTTTCCTCCCTTATTAAAAATTTCCCTTGTGATGTGTTACATCACACAACCTCTCTTGACCAGACAGTTCTAGTACTTTTTAAATTGTCTGTACAGGAAAGCCTCTATCACATGGCCAAGTTTTTTTTTTTTTTTTCTTCGAGATGGAGTCTTGCTCTGTGCCCAGGCTGGAGTGCAGTGGCATGATCTCGGCTCACTACAAGCTCCGCCTCCCGGGTTCACGCCATTCTCCTGCCTCAGCCTCCCAAGTGGCTGGGACTACAGGCGCCCACCACCACGCCTGGCTAATTTTTTGTATTTTTAGTAGAGACGGCGTTTCACCATGTTAGCCAGGATGGTCTCGATCTCCTGACCTCGTGATCCATCCGCCTCAGCCTCCCAAAGTGCTAGGATTACAGGCGTGAGCCACCGTGCCCGGCCTCACATGGCCAAGTATTTAAAAATATAGAAATAATCTTTTTTCAGAGATGCTAAACAGACCTGTAAGTTTCTAAATGGACTGCAACTACTAAAAATGAAGAAAAAAGTCAAAAAGAAGGCTGGGGCGGTGGCTTAGCCTGTAATCCCAGCACTTTGGGAGGCCGAGGCACGCAGATCACCTGGGTTCGAGACCAGCCTTGCCAACATGGTGAAACCCCGTCTCTACTAAAAATACAAAAATTAGCCAGGCGTGGCAGTGCACAACTGTAATCCCAGCTACTCAGGAGGCTAAGGCAGGAGAATCGTTTGAACCCGGGAGGTGGAGGTGGAGGTTGCAGTGAGCCAAGATAGTGCCACTGCACTCCAGTCTGGGCCAACAGTGTGAGATTGTCTCAAAAAAAAAAAAAATGTCAAAAAGAGGGACCAAACGTAAAGGCTGAGAACCTTCCAAACCAGAACTTGGTCCCGAACACACCTCTGATGTCCAGATTAGGGGTGCACATTTCTGATCGGCAAGATAGTCCCAGTAACTCTCAACTGCATTTACACTTTGGTCTTTAGGAATGTACTTGATCTATGCAACCGTTTCCAGTATTTTACAAATTATTCAAACAGTTCTTGTAGAAAGATACACACAATGACTGATGTGAAGCTTGACAGGATTTAAAAAATAAAACTGCAGAATACCAGAGTAGAAATGCTTCTCAAGAATTTAGTCCAGGCCGGGTGCGGTGGCTCACACATGTAATCCCAGCACTTTGAGAGGCCGAGGTGGGCAGATTGCTTGAGGTCAGGAGTTCAAGAACAGCCTGACCAACATGGTGAAACCCTGTCTCTACTAAAAATACAAAAAAAGTAGCCAGGCGTGGTGGCAGTGGCCTATAATCCCACCAACTTGGGAGGCTGAGGCAGGAGAATCGCTTGAACCCGAAAGGCAGGGGTTGCAGTAAGCCAAGATCCCGCCACTGCACTCCAGCTTGGGCAACAAAGCAAGACTCCACCTCAAAAAAAAAAAAAAAAAAAAAAAAAAAAGAATTATTTAGTCCAATCCCCTCATTTCGTGCACAAGAATACTGAAACACATGATTAAGTAACTTTCCCACAGTCTCAGAGCTAGCGGGAGAAACTAGATTTTCTTTTCATTACCACTTTCTATTCTACGAAGTACTAAATATGATCACCACTCAGCTTTCGTCACACGTTTTGGCATTATTCAGATGTTCACTTATGCAACACAGAAGGCTTAAAAAACAACAAGCACAACTATAAACAGGTCACCTTAACATGACTTAGGAAAAAAACACACCCAAGATCACAACATGTCCCACCGCATTCAAAACGTCTCATAGTGCAATACCAAGAATCAGTTTTCAGCATCTAACCACTATTCCAAAATAAAATTCTACCCAATAGCATTTCTTGCTGGTTATTTAGCTATAAATGGTTATGGGTTCATGGGTATTAGGCCATCAGCTATCTGCAATCCAGCCCTAAACACCAAACATTAGCTCCATTGTTATTTTTAGCCCTTTCTAGGTAAAAACTTTTACCTAGTAAGCCAAAACAATAACAAAACTCGGAGGGCTAATTTACCAAACTTGTTGACAATAAATACTTCAGAAAACAATGCGTAACTATGCCTTGGTAGATTCTAGGTTCATAAATCCAAAGCAGATATGCCTTCGCACCATGGCATATTTATATACTGTACACTAAAAAAAGCTGTTTGCGTCCCCAAAAATGGTAGGTATTCTCTGGCAAGTCTAATCCAAGTGATTAAAACGGGGAATTACTGTAACAAAGTGACTATTTTTACTGTGCCTGAGTAACACAAAAACCTAGGAGTCTCACTTGAAAAAGCATTTGGATTGTAACTATTTATAAAATATTCTTTTTTGACTAAACGTGGTTCTCCCTGTTGCATTCCTGCTTCTGCCGCCCCTCACCTCCATTCTCCTAAGGATCCTAACACGAAAAACTTCTTTATACTCTAGTCAAGGGGAGAGCTGTTAACCTTGACATTTTATGATCACTGTCTGAAGAGGGCAAATTACATGTTATAGTTTTGCTACTTTTTAATTAAAAAGGTCCCACCCACCCCTCAAGTGGAAATGAGAAATTTGTCAGAGGCCCCTTAATAATTGGCAGATGAGAATCATCCAGTGAATATAGACAAAACTATTACAAAACCCTGAGTCATCACTCAGTTCAATCAGCAGATTTGGGTAAACACTCAATGAGTGAGTTATGTCTTGTGTGTTCACCCGTCCATACCCACATGCGTGAACATACCATGTTACTAGATTTTATGTACAGTTAACCAAACAAGATACAGCAAAATTCTTTCTTAAAAAGCTCTTCGGACACAGTAAAGATGCCCATCCAGCAAGTAAATGTAACCTTTTTTCCCCCATTGTATTTTTACTCTTTTATTTTTTTTTTCTAATTTCAGTGACACTATAGTTTGAAGCTAGTTTACAAACAGAACTCCTGAAACTGATTTAGGTAATCTCTTAGTCTGAGTAACTCAAAAAATTAACACAAGCCTGATACTAATATCGCCCTGGACATCCTGACAGTGCTCTTCCCTACTTTCCTCAGTATCTTAAAGGTCTCTCCAAAAGAAATGTCACAACAGGAGCAACACACAATCTTTAAGATCTTAAACAACACTGTCCACATAAGACGTTAAGCTCAAGAATGAGGTCTGACTTTAAACCAACCTTTTCGATCAACTCCGCCAGGTCTGAGAGGGCCCCAAAAAAGCAAAACCCGTAAGTTTCCCTATGGTCTTCTTTCCATTCAGAAAGTTACTAGACGCCAACGGAGATGCGAAGAGGCGGGGATCGCAGGGGAAGGAAGAACCGGAGGAAGCACGGAGACAAGTCAAGGAACTCCCCCAAAGACAAATCCTCTTTGCCCCGCCTCTCCCATGCGCAATGGTCCACGCAGGACCCCTGAGAAAGGCTCACCTCTCTCCCTCGGGGCCGGGGCCCTTGGGCTCCCCAGGGCCCCCCAGGTGGGAAGACAACAACCCGAACACTTCGGGAGAAGCAGATGGGGAGGACGTAGAGGGCTGGTGAAGACCCGGTAAGTCCCGTAGGAAAGTGGCAGGGAGGACGGCTTGAGTGCTTCACAGGCTCTGTCACGACCCTGGGATCACCGCTCGGGGACAGCTCCAGCGAGGACAGAGCTAAGGGTCCAGCCCTCTGGACAAAGAGCACCCATCCCCGACACCTCTCACTGAGCCTTTCCCCCCGGCCCGGCCCGCAGGTCCCGGCACACTTACGTGGAGAGTTTCCTGGTCCAGAAGAGGCCCCCGGGCCACAGCTCTTGGAGCTGCACGGCCCGGCCCAGGTTGCATTTGATCTGGGCCAGCTGCAAGTCGGACTCGGCGTCTAGCCGCTCGGCGTAGGGCAGCAGCTTGTTGTAGACGATCTCCTTCTGCGGGACGAAGCCCCGCGGGCCCGGCTTGGGACGCCCGCCCGGCTCCGGGGGCTCTCCGACTCTCGCCCGCTCGGCCGGCTCCATGAGCCCAGGGACACCCCCCCCACCCCCTCCCACCCTAACCCTCCCAGGCCCCCACCCCTCTCCGGGCTCCGCCTCCTCCGCGTCTTCGTCGCCCTGCGGCCGCCGGCGGCCCGTCGCCCTCGGACCGATCGCTAGGCCCCCTTCCCTGGCCGGCGTGCTGCTGTGCCCCGCGCGGTTCCCGGTTCGTTGGCGGCGGCAGCGGCCGCTCTGCCCGCCCCGCACCGGCTCTGCTGGTGACGCTGCAGCCGCCGGGCCCAGAGGTTCCGGACCGGCCTCAAGTCACTTCCGGGGCGGGGCGGGGCGGAGCGACGGCGTCGCGGGAGGCGGTGGTGGCGGCAGCTGGAGCCCAGCGGGCTGCGTCTTCCTCGCCGTGGGCCCGGCTCGGAGCCCCCAACCCGGGCCTCACCGGCCCAGCGCGAGGCTGCCTCCCCGGAAACACGAGGCCGAATTCCAAGCTATTGTCCTGCTTCGTCGGGGGTCGCGCACTCCTGGCGGCAGCCTACCGGAGCCCCAGTCGCCACGACAGGCGGCAGCCAGGTCGGCCTGGTCCCCCTAGCCGAGCAGCCCCGGCTTCTGGGTTACAGGGGTTTATGGAAAAGCCTACGTACCCACTTGCTCCTTATAGATTTATTTACTCCATCCCGCTTGTTCCTTATAGATTTAAATATTCTGTCCCCTTTAAGTCCCCATCTTTCTGGTATTCTGGCCGCCATCATTCCAAAGAAGAAAATAGTTACTCGCTCAACAAATGCTATTTGAACAGCTGTTTTGTGTGTAAGGCACTACGTTTAGGCTATTGAGATAGAAAGTTTAACCTGGTTTCCGCCCTCCCAAGGACTTAGTCTAGCAGAGATAAAGACGTGAATTACAAGATAATGCTCTTAATTGCTAGATAAGTACAGGAGTCCTTAGGAACTCTACAGAGAAGTTGAAACTAGGGGGTTTGAGAGGGTGTCAGTTTCCTAGAAGTGATACTTAATTTAAGCTGTAAAGGTTGAGTGCAAAGTTGGTTAGAAAAAGGAGGGAGGAGAACACATATTTCAGCTGAGAGAACAGCTCTGAGGCTGCAAGCATGTATTCTAAACATTCAAAGTTCAAAATAGCGTAAGAGAGGGGACGGAGAGATGAGACTGAGAAGGAAATCCTAAGGAATTAAGAGCTTTATCCTAGAGACAAACTTCCAAAAGATTTTAAGCATAGCAGTGGGATGATATAATTTACATTTTTTAAGAATCACTCTGGCGGCCGGGCGCAGTGGCCCACGCCTCTAATCCCAGCACTTTGGGAGGCCTAGGCGGGCGGATCACGAGGTCAAGAGTTCAAGACCAGTCTGACCAACATGGTGAAACCTCGTTTCTACTAAAAATACAAAAAAATTAGCCGGGCGTGGTGGCAGGCGCCTGTAATCCCAGCTACTCGGGAGGCTGAGGCAGGAGAATCGCTTGAAACCGGAAGGTGGAGGTTGCAGTGAGCCAAGATCGCGCCAGGGCACTCCAGCCTGGGCAACAAGAGCGAAACTCCGTCTAAAAAAAAAAAAAAAAAAAAGGCCGGGCGCGCGGTGGCTCACGCCTGTAATCCCAGCGCTTTGGGAGGCCGAGGCGGGTGGATCACGGGGTCAGGAGATCAAGACCAACCTGTCTAACATGGTAAATCCCCATCTCTACTAAAAATACAAAAAAATTAGCTGGGCGTGGTGGTGGGCACCTGTAGTCCCAGCTACTTGGGAGGCCGAGGCAGGAGAATGGCGTGAACCCGGGAGATGGAGCCTGCATTGAGCCGAGATCATGCCACTGCACTCCAGCCTGGGTGGCAGAGCGAGACTCCGTCTCAAAAAAAAAAAAAAAAAATCACTCTGGCTTCGTCTGGAAAATGGGTTGGAACTGACAAGATTGGGAACTGGAGGACCTCTTAAGGTGTGACATGACAATGGCCTGGATGTCAGTTGAAATTGAGAGCTACTTCAGCAGAATGGCTTGGGCTTAGTAGTTGACTGAAAGTGAAAAATTAAAAAGGAGAGAGACAAGATGACGCTGGGTAGATAGGTGAAGTCCTTCACTGAGATAAAGAACAGCAGAAACAGCTTGGGAGGCAGAATGCCTATGAGATGGGTATGTTGACATATGTATCAGGAGGGCGATCTAAACTGAGATGCGGATTAGCGTGTAGATGGACGACAGAAGGGAAGGAAATATACAGTATGAAAAAATAGGGCCCTTCACAAATCTCTGAGGAGCCCCACATTTAAGGACAGACAGAGACAAGGAAGGTAGGCCACAAAGAATATTCACAAAAAGCAGAGAGAGGAGGAGTTCTAGGAAACTGGGTGTCTCATATGGAGAAGTGAACAGTCCTACCTTAGGCAGCTAACAGGTCAAATGAAGTGAAACCTGAAAGGGTTTATTGGATAGTTTATTGATAAAGCACATAAGAACCTTTTTGTCAGAGTGTAGAATAGAAATCTGATTATGGTGACAAAGGACAAATTGGAAGTGAATAAATAGAGGCAGCAAATACGGACAACCTTTTAAAAAATAATGGGGTAGGGAGAGCCGGAAAGAGATGAGTGTCAGGCCTCTGAGCCCAAGCTAAGCCATCATATCCCCAGTGACCTGCCTGTATACATCCAGATGGCCTGAAGCAACTGAAGATCCACAAAAAAAGTGAAAATAGCCTTAACTGATAACATTTCACCATTGTGATTTGTTTCTGCCCCAACCTAACTGATGAATGTAATCTCCCCCACCCTTAGGAAGGTTCTTTATAATCTCCCCAACCCGTAAGAAGGTTCTTTGTATTTCTCCCCACCCTTGAGAATGTAGTTTGTGAGATCCGCCCCCTGCCCCCAAAACATTGCTCTTAACTCCACCACCTATCCCAAAACCTATGAGAACTAACGATAATCCCAACACCCTTTGCTGACTCCTTTTTCAGACTCAGCCCGCCTGCACCCAGGTGAAATAAACAGCCATGTTGCTCACACAAAGCCTGTTTGGTGGCCTCTTCCCACGGACACGTGAGACAATGAGGAGGTACTTGGAATAAAAGGAGGGATTTTTGAATGTGGGATTATATGTGTGTGTGTGTGTGTGTGTGTGTGTGTGTATATATGTTTTTTTTTTTTTTTTTTGAGTCTCACTGTGTTGCCCAGGCTGGAGTGCAATGGATCGATCTCAGCTCACTGCAATCTCCACCTCCCGGGTTCAAGTGATTCTTCTGCCTCGGCCCCTCGAGTACCTGGGACCACAGGTGCGCTCTACCACATCCAGCTAATTTTTTTTTTTTTGGTGTTTTTAGTAGAGGCAGGCTTTCACCATATTGGCCAGGCTGGTCTCAAACCCCTCACCTCGTGATCTGCCCTCCTTGGCCTCCCAAAGTGTTGGGATTACAGGCTTGAGCCACTGAGCCCAGCCATATTTAGATATATTTAAATATGGATGAAAAGGAGCCAGTGGAGAGAGAAGTTAAAGATATTGGGTGAGGACGACAAAGAGTGGAAGAGAATGTGGAGTCATTGACCTTTAGAAGCAAATCAAACTGTGCTTCCATTGTCAGAGGAGGAAAGCAAGGAAGGAAGAATAGGTGCAGATGCAGGAATGTTTGGTACTAGAAGTTGGAGAAGTTCTTTCTATAGTTTCTATTTTTTCCTATGAAACAAGAGAATGAGAATTATAGGGAAGTGGTAGGTAGATCTGAGGAAATTGAAGAAGCCTTAGAGTAGTCTCAAAATTCGGAAAATTGATTTAAAAAGTTAGAATTGTTTGGCAGGTAAGGCTGGAAGCTTGAATTTACTATTATCTATCTGCACAATTTAATGATTTTTTCCCAATACTGTTTAGTGGCCCAGGATTGTGTGACATACAGTATATACTAGTGGCATACAAGTATAATAGAATGACAAAATATCAAGATAATGTTTTTTATGTTGCCAGTAGTGATGGTAATGTTAGCTACCATTCATTGAGCATTTCTGTCTGCCAGTGCTTTACCTACATTATCTCACTGAATTCTCTAGAGATAATTGAGTTGAGAATATTTGAAAGAGAGTGGTTAAAGTCTAAGTTTGGTTGACGTGTAAGTGAAGAGAGTAGAGAGCTAATAGGGAAGGAGTAGAGAGATGTCAAGACACTTACATCCTGATGAGCTATAAGGGAAAGATGAAAGGATTTGCCTGAGCAAGGGATCTAGAAGAATAGAAATGTTTGGATTTAAGATTTCGAAGAGACCAGCCTGGCCAATATGGTGACACCCCATCTCTACTAAAAATACAAAAATTAGCCTGGCATGGTGGTGTGCACCTGTAGTCCCAGCAACTCGGGAGGCTGAGGCAGAAGAATTGCTTGAACCCAGGAGGCAGAGGTTGCAGTGAGCTGAGATCGTACCACTGCATTCCAACCTGGCGACAGAGCGAGACTCTGTCTCAAAAAAAAAAAAAAAAGAAAATTTCAAAGAAGCAGTTCCAGATGACATTGAACTCCCTAGAAACAAACATCTGAACTGGAAAAGTTGAATAAATTATGGGAGCAAGCAAAATAAGGTCTCTTCCTATTATTCTAAATAAAGTTTCATGGAGAACACTATTGAAATGCTTCCTGGGGAGAAAGTTAGAAGACCTTTCTTTCGGGGAGCTGGTCTGCTCATTAGTGGAGACAGTAACCCAAAGTCTGGGGTGGATTTTCTCTTCTCAGTCCAACTTGTTATCTCTTGAAGGTCAGGAGACACTGCCAAAGGATAACAGCACATTATCCTTTTGAGGCTTGGCTGGGTGGCTCACGCCTGCAATCCCAGCACTTTGGAGGGACAAGGCAGGCGGATCACCAGGTCAGGAGATCAAGAGCATCCTGGCTAATACGCTGAAACCCTGTCTCTACTAAAAATACAAAAAATTAGCTGGGCGTGGTGGCACGCGCCTGTAGTCCCAGCTACTTGGGAGGCTGAGGCAGGAGAATCGCTTGAACCCGGGAGGCAGAGGTTGCTGTGAGCCAAGATCGCACCACTGCACTCCAGCCTGGGTGACAGAGCAAGACTCTCAAACAAACAAACAAAAAAAACCAGGATGTTACCCTTTTAACCAGACCTGGAGGGAGACACTGACTTCTTATCAGACCCTCAAGGAAACAGACTATAATCACTCTTCTTGCAAGACCCAGAAAATGCAGTGGCCCTTCAAAGAAAATATTCTGAAGAGAGAGGTTCCTTCTCAAGCTGGAGGGATTAGCAGAGACAATTTTCAATCAAATATTTATGTCTTTGATGTGCTTATTGGAACACTAATTAATCACGTATTAGCAGTGAACAAAAAATGACAGGTTGTTAGTGTCACATCTTGCCCATCTTAGTTTTCTCTGTATATATGATATACTTGGGGCTAGAGATATATTGGCAAGTGAATGAATCTCTGTTGCCAGAAACATAATCTTTTTTTTCTTTTTTAGGCAGGGTTTCACTCTGTCTTCCAGGCCGTAGTACAATGGCCCATTCACAGCTCACTGCAGCCTCCACCTCCTGGGCTCAAGTGATTTTCCCACTTCGGCCTCCCAAGTAGCTGGGACTACAGGTGCACGCTACCATGCCCGGCTAATTTTTAATTTCTTGTAGAGACAGAGTCTCAATGTGTTGCCCAGGTGGGTCTTAAACTCCTGGGCTCAAGCAATCTGCCCGCCTCAGCCTCCCAAAGTGCTGGGATTACAGGGGTTAGCCACCATACCTGGCCAGAAATGTAATCTTTAGAAATATTTGAATTAGAATGATTCATTGCAATGTAATTAAATATCCAGACTTCTGCTGAATTGCAGTTATTAAAGGAACAAGAATATTAGATCTGGTCTGAAGATTTGGGAGGAAAAAAAGAACACTAGATCTGAGAAATGTTGAGAAGTTTTTCCTAGTTCCTGTAGGATTTTTTTTTTTTTTTTTTTTTTTTTTTTTGAGACAGAGTCTTGCTCTGTCACCCAGGCTGGAGTGCGGTGGCGCGATCTCAGCTCACTGCAAGCTCCGCCTCCCGGGTTCACGCCATTCTCCTGCCTCAGCCTCTCCGAGTAGCTGGGACTACAGGCGCCCGCCACCACGCCCGGCTAATTTTTTGTATTTTTAGTAGAGACGGGGTTTCACCGTGGTCTCGATCTCCTGACCTCGTGATCCGCCCGCCTCGGCCTCCCAAAGTGCTGGGATTACAAGCGTGAGCCACCGCGCCCGGCTGTAGGATTTTTAAGTTTTGAATTTTTCATTCAAAAATCATTTTCATCCAGCCATTGTATCCACTTCACTTCATTTGAACTAGAGTATATATGGAGTTCAGTTTCTCGTAAGAAAAATTACAGCTAAAGGAATGAATTTTTCTCTCATTATTTTAGGCATTTGTTAGGCATTCTGTCATTTCACTAAAATGTAGCGAGATGTGGGCTTCTTTTTGTTTATTTTTGGGGGGATTTGTATTTCTTGAATCAAAAGATTCATCTTCATCAATTATGCAGAATTTTCACTTTTTTTTCTAATTTCTTTGTACTCCTCGTAGAATTCCTGTTAGACATTTGTTGTACCTTCTTGTTCTAATATCCATATTTCTTTTCTTTTCTTTTTGAGATAGAGTCTTGCTCTGTCACCCAGGCTGGTGTGCAGTGGCATGATCTGGGCTCACTGCAACCTCCACCTTCTGGGTTCAAGCGATTCTTCTGCCTCAGTTTCCCGAGTAGCTGGGACTACAGGTGCACAACACCATACCCAGCTAATTTTTGTATTTTTTTTGAGTAAAGATGGGGTTTCATCATATTGGCCAGGCTGGTCTCAAACTCCTGACCTCATGATCCACCCGCCTCAGCCTCCCAAAATGCTGGGATTACAGGCATGAGCCGCTGCACCCCGCCATATTTCTTATAGTTTGCAAATCTTTGTCTTTCTACCTCATTCTGGATAGCGTTATCAGATGAGTTTCTAGTTCTTGAATTCCTTATTCATCTGTTTGTGATCTGCTGCTTTACTTGACCGTTGAGCTTTTCACTTCCATATTTTTCATTTTATTTATTTATTTGTGTGTGTGTGTCTATGTGTGACGAAGTCTCATTTTTGTCACCCAACCTAGAGTGCAAACGGCATGATCTTGGCTCACTGCAACCTCCGTCTCCTGGGTCCAAGCGAATCTCCTGCCTCAGCCTCCCGAATAGCTGGGACTACAGGCACCCGCTGCCATGCCTGGCTAATTTTTGTATTTTTAGTAGAGATGGAGTTTCCCCATGTTGGCCAGGCTGGTCTCAAACTCCTGGCCTCAGGTGATCCTCCCACCTCGGCCTCCCAAAGTGCTGGAATTACAAGCGTGAGCCACTGTGCCCAGCCATTTTTCATTTTAGACATTCTATTTTATTCTTGTCCAAGTCTATGTATTCCATTTTTCATTGACTTTTGTTCTTTATGGCTCCAATGACTAATCATTTATACATACTTATTATTTTAGAAAATTATACTTAGACATGCTTTCTATAACCTAAAATTCTTAGGGGTGTTATTGTGTTTACTGATCTTTGCTCTTGTTGGATTTTCTTCTACTTGTGTTTTATAGTTTTGTATATTATGAGATCGTCTTCAGAAGGTACGTTTTTCTCTGTGGGAATCGCATGTGATGCAGAGCAATTTTTTGTTTGCTTGCACGAGATCCATAGATGTATCACAGGCTCACTGCCAATCAACATTTAAGTTTATTTTTCACCTGGGAGGTGAAGGTTGCAGTGAGCCGAGATGGTACCACTGCACTCCAGCCTGCGTGACAGAGCTGTACTCTGTCTCAAAACAAACAAACAAATGAGCAAAAATATTTGCGTTCATTTTTCAGCTAGTATAAATTTGTATTTCTATCCTATGCAAGCGTCAGGCGTGGGAATTTTTTTTTTTTTTTTTTTGAGACGAAGTCTCACTCTGTCGTCGCCCTGGCTGGAGTGCAGTGGCACAATCTCGACTCACTGCAAGCTCTGCCTCCCGGGTTCACGCCATTCTCCTGCCTCAGCCTCCCGAGTAGCTGGGACTACAGGCACCCGCCATCACGCCCGGCTAATTTTTTGTATTTTTAGTAGAGACGGGGTTTCACATTTAGCCAGGATGGTCTCCATCTCCTGACCTCGTGATCCGCCCGCCTCAGCCTCCCAAAGCGCTGGAATTTACAGGCGTGAGCCGCCATGCCCGGCCAGGCCTGGGAATTTAACCCGTGGAGAGTTCTGTTTTTATGCAGTATTTTACTTCCAACTCCCTTAGGTCCCAGCCTTCAACTTCTATCCCTGGGTAGATATTAAAACCCAAGTCACTGCCAGGCTCACAGTAATCCCAGCACTTTGGGAGACCGAGGCGGGCAGATCACGAGGTCGGGAGTTTGAGACCAGCCTGACCAACATAGGGAAACCCCGTCTCTACTAAAAATACAAAAAAATTAGCTGGATGTGGTGGTGTGCGCCTGTAATCCCAGATACTCAGGAGGCTGAGGCAGGAGAATCGCTTGAACCTGGGAGAGGGAGGTTGCAGTGAGCTGAGACTGTGTCACTGTGCTCCAGTCTGGGTGACAGAGCAAGACTCCATCTCAAAAAAAAAAAACCAAAAAAAAAAAAAAAAAAACCCAAGTCACTTGCTGTTTCTGGATCCAGTAACACTGCCTCAAATTTGATTCAGTCACCTCACATACTTAACATTCTGGCTTTCCTTTCCTCTGTTTCTGGCATCTGGAGATTTCCTTTTTCTGTGTGTGAGCTCATTTATGGTTATCTGTTGTTATGTTTAATACAACCATTCCTGGCTGAGGCTGCCACATCTGGAACTGGAAAACCGTTAAGAAATAAACTGGCTAGGCATGGTGGCTCACGCCTGTAATCTCAGCACTTTGGGAGGCTGAGGCAGGTAGATCACTTGAGGTCAGGAGTTTGAGATCAGCCTGGCCAACATGAAGAAACCCCATCTCTACTAAAAATACAAAAATGAGCCGGGCATGGTGGCACACACCTGTAATCCCAACTATTTGGTAGGCTGAGACAGGAGAACCGCTTGAACTCAGGACGCAGAGGTTGCAGTGAGCTGAGATCGTGCCGCTGCGCTCCAGCCCGGGTGACAGAGTGAGACTCCATCTCAAAAAAAAAAAAGAACTTCTAATTCTAAAATGTTATAGAAATTATTGGGAGCAAAATGGAGTGACTATGGATGATTAAGAGCTTTCTTAGAGTCCTCATCAAATCATGTAGGTGATTAATGATAACTGTCCACCAGGTTATATAGTCATGTGCAGCATAATGATGTTTTGGTCAAGTATGGACCACATAGACAGTGGTCCCACAAGATTATAATGGAGCTAAAAAGCTGCTATAACCGAGTGAGGGTAGCCTAGCACAAGGCAGTACTCACATGTTTGTGGTGATGCTGATGTAAATGAACCTACTACACTTCCAGTTTGTATACGAGTATAGCACAAGCTGGGGGTAGTGGCTCACACCTGTAATTCCAGCACTTTGAGAGACCGAGGTGGGCAGATGGCTTGAGCTCAGGAGTTCACGACCAGCCTGGACAACATGACAAAACTCAAATATTCAAAAATACATATTTGCAACATGGCAAAACCTTCTACCGAAAATACAAAAACATTAACCAGGTATGGTGGCACATTCCTGTTGTCTCAGCTACTCAGGACTCTGAGGTGGGAGGATGGCTTAAGCCTGGGAGGCAGAGGTTGCACTGAGCTGAGATCGTGCCACTGCACTCCAGCCTGGATGACAGAGTAAGACCTCATCTCAAACTTAAAAAAAAGAGTATAGCATATACACTCATACAGCACATGATACTTGATAATAATAAACGGCTGTTACTAGTTTATGTATTTGCTATACTATACCTTGTATTGTTATTTTAAATTGTACTCCTTCTACTTATTAAAAAAAAGAAAAGATAACTGTAAAACAGCCTCAGGCAGGTCCTTCAGTAGGGATTCGAGAAGAAGGCATTATTATCATAGAAGATGAAAGCTCCATGCGTGTTATTGCCCTTGAATACCTTCCAGTGCAACAAGATGTGGGGGTAGAAGAGAGTGATATTAATGATCCTGACCCTGTGTAGGCCTAGGCTAATGTGTATGTTTGTGTCTTCATTTTTAACAAAAAAAAATTTAAAAGGAAAAATATATAAAAATTTTAAAATAGAAAATAACGTAAAAAATAAGGATACAAGCTGCGTCTGGTGGCTCACGCTTGTCATCCCAGCACTTTGGGAAGTCGAGGCGGGCAGATCACGAGATCAAGAGATTGAGACCATCCTAGCCAACATGGTGAAATCCCATCTCTACTAAAAATAAAAAAATTAGCCAGGCATGGGGGTATGCACCTGTAGTCCCAGCTACTGGGGAGGCTGAGGCAGGAGAATCGCTTGAACCCGGGAGGCAGAGGTTGCAGTGAGCCGAGATTGTGCCACTGCACTCCAGCCTGGCGACAGAGTGAGACTCTGTCTCAAAAATAAAAAAAAAAGAAAAGGATACAAAAATATTTCTGCACAGCAGTACAATGTGTGTGTGTTTTTTTGTTTTTGTTTTTAGATGGAGTCTCACTCTGTGGCCCAGGCTGGAGTGCAGTGGCATGATCTTGGCTCCCTGCAACCTCCACCTCAAGGGATTCTCCCACCTCAGCCTCCCTAGTAGCTGGGATTAGAGGCTTGTGCCACCCCACCTGGCTGTTTTGTATTTTTAGTGGAGTCAAGGTTTCACCATGTAGGCCGGGCAGGTCTGGAGCTTTTGACCTCAAGTGATCCACCCGCCTTGGCCTCCCAAAATGCTGGGATTATAGGCGTGAGCCACCACACCTGGCTGAATGTGTTTGTTTTTTTAAGCTAAGTATTATTACAAAAGAGTCAAAAAGTTAAAATTTAAAAGTTCATAGCTGGGCACCATGGCTCGCATCTCTAATCCCAGCAGTTTGTGAGGCCGAGGCAGGAGGATCACTTGAGCCCAGGAATTCAAGAACAGCCCTGGCAACATAGCAAGACTCCATCTCTACCAAAAATTTAAAAATTAGCCAAGTGTGATGGAATGTGCCTGTAGTCCCAGCTACCTGGGAGGCTGAAGTGGGAGGATTGCTTAAACCTGGGAGGTGAAGGCTGCAGTGAGCCAGGATCTCACCACTGTATTCCAGCCTGGGAGACAGAGTGAGACCCTGTCAAAAAAAAATTTTTTTTTTTTTTTTATAAAATGAAAAAGTTACAGTAAGCTAAATTTAATTTATTATTGAAGAAAGAAAATATTGAGTCCAGGAGCTGTGGTTCACACCTGTAATCCCGGCACTGTGGGAGGCCAAGGCGAGAGGATTGCTTGAGCTAGGAGTTCAAGATCAGGCTGAGCAACGTGGTGAGACCTCATCTCTACAAAAAATAAAAAAATACTGTTTATAAATTTAGTGTAGCCTAAGCGTACAGTGTTTATAAAGTCTACAGTGGTGTATAGTGACATCCTAGGGCTTCACATTCATCCACCGCACACTCAGTCACTGACATAACCTAGAGCAACTTCTAGTCCTACAGACTCCATTCATGGTAAGTGCCCTATATAGGTGTACTTTTTTTTGTTCTTTTTAGATAGGCTTTCACTCTGTTGCCCAGGTTGGAGTGCAATGGCGCAATCACAGCTCGCTGCAGGGTTGACCTCCCTAGGCTCAGGTGATCCTCCCACCTCAGCCTCCCGAGTAGCTGTGACTACACGTGTGTGCCACCATGCCCTGCTAATTTTCTATTTTTTGTAGAAATGGGGTTTTGCCATGTTGCCCAACCTGGTCTTGAACTCCTGGGCTCAAACCATTCACCCACGTCCACCTCATAAAATGCTTGGATTACAGGTGTGAGCCACCACACTGGAACAGGTGTACCATTTTTTATCTTTTATACTGTATTTTTACTGCACCTCTTCTATGTTTAGATACACAACTACTTACCATTGTGTTACAATTGCCTATAGTATTCAGTAGGGACATGCTGTACAGATTTGTTGCCTAGAAGTGTTACACAGCCTAGAAGTGTTACTGGTGGAGGGTGTCCAGGTTTTTGGAATTTGAACAATGATTCGGACAAAACACACAAAGCAAGGAAAGAATGAAGCAACAAAAGCAGAGATTTATTGAAAATGAAAGTACACTCCACAGGGTGGGAGTGGGCTGAGCATAGGGGCTCAAGAATTTTCCCATTACAGAATTTTCTGGTTTCCCATTGTCCACTTGGTGTACACCCTATGTAAGTGAAGTAGTGGCCTACAATCAATCTGATTGGTTGTGAGAAGCAACCAATCAGAGGCTGAAGTGAAGTTACAAAGTTAAACTCCTATGCAAAAGAAGACTTGGCTCGCAATCAGTCTGACTGGTTGCCGAAAGAAACCAGTCAGAGATACTTTCAATTTTCCATTTGCCATGCAGAAAAAAGGGAGGGGGGTTGCAAAGGGAGTGGCCTCTGGTCCTTTTGTTACTTAGTTTTGGAAAGTTGGGGTTTTTCTTTAGATTTAGTTCTAGGAAGTCAGTGTGAATCGGCCTTAGGTTACCTGCCACCAGACCCTATTCTCCTGCCTCAGAAACAATAGGCTACACCATATAGCCAAGGTGTATAATAGGACACATAATCCAGGTTTGTGTAAGTACACTCTGATGTTTGTACAATGATGAAATCGCCTAACAATACATTTCTCAAACATACCTCCGTCATTGATGTATTTATTTAATGATAAAAAATTATTAAAACATGTATTTGATATTTAAATACTAAAAGAGTTTTTCAGCACCACCAAAGCTCTTTGTGTTTCTTCTTTTTGTCAAGCTATGAATAATGTAGGAGGTGACAGTTTCCCTCATAATCAAATATAGTAAAGAGATGTATTGTATTTTTTAATGGTAGTTGAAAAAATTCACAATAGAGTCAGTGAAGAGATAATAACTAATGCACAAAGAGGACGTACACTCTTTCCACCTACCCCCCAGTTTTTATATGTATAAATAGAACAGGCTTTGCTCACAGGCAGACAATGGGATTATCTGTATGTGTAATTTGAATAGCCAGCAAGACATTCACACTTGATCGCATCTGATATTTGAAATGCTACTATTTCCAATCTATTTCTTTGTACTAAGCAGAATACCTTTTGAAACTTACAGACACATAAGAGCTATAATATATCAAATTCCTAGTTCTCCAGCGTGTATTATATATTCATTAATTCAGTAAACATTTATGTATGTCCCCGGAGTGCCAAGTCAGAGATCGTTAGATGAATGACAGTACCTGTCCTCAAGCAGTTCACTTTCTAGTAGACTGACAGATATGAAAACAGATGAAACTATAACCAAATGTCAGCTGGGGTTTACCCGTATCTTAAGGTCTCTAGATAAAACTAATTCAAACTCCCTTCCACCCACTGCCTAGAATTCAATCGCTCATCCAATAGTCTTATCAATTTTGAAAGGTGGGACTTACATTTTTATGGTCACTCTCATCTCTAACCTTTGACTCTTGCTAAACTACCCCTGTTGAGGGATTGTCTTAGCATGAGGCGTCTTTTGTCCCAGTTTGGCCTTGCTTCAACTCAAATGTTAAGCCTGGCTATTTTCCTTGATTTTCACAATTTCCATACAATAAATCCTTCACACAAGACTGTGTGTGTGTGTCTGTGTGTGTGTGTGTGTGTGTGTGTGTGTGTGTGTGTGTGTGTGATATAAATAGGTTCAGGGAGAACCAGGGACTTATGTGCTGGAAATATGAACAACCTATAAGTTAGCATGAAATATTCTTTTTCCTAAAGATCCATTTCTGCATGGTTCCTGTTATTATGGAGCTCACGGGTTAGAGAGGGGCAGCCAGACAGTAAACAACTCACTTCATAGGTACTTAGTTATAATTTTATTAGATGCTTCAATAGGATAAATATTGTTCTGGTTATGTAGAACAGGGGTACCTGGACTAGGATGCCAGGCCTAGACCAAATTCTTTGAGGAAGCAACATTTGATGAATGAAGACTTGGGGAGAAGGATGATTAGAAATGATTCAGCTAAGAAAATAGTGTGGGCCAGGCACAGTGTGGCTCACGTCTGTAATCCCAGCACTTTGGTAGACCAAGGTAGGAGGATCACTTGAGCCCAGGAGTTCAAGACCAACCTGGACAACATGACAAAACCCCATCTCTACAAAAAATACAAAAATTAGCTGGGTGTGGTGGCATGTGCCTGTAGTCCCAGCTACTTGGGAGGCTGAGGTGGAAGAATCACTCGAACCCAGGAGATTGAGGCTGCAGTGGGATGTGATTGCACCACTGCACTCCAGCCTAGGCAACAGAGCAAGACCCTGTCTCAAAACAGAAAAGAAAACAGTATGAATGGAAGCTTGAGGTAGAGGAAGAATTTGGCTTGTATGAGAAATTTAAAAAACACCATATGCTCAGGAAGCGAAATTAAGAATAGTATATACGGCTGAAGCAGAGTTAGATCATGAAGCACCTTGTAAATTGGGTTAAGAATTTTGGATTTTTTCTGAAAAGCTGCTTCAGATATGTCAATACAGTGCTATGGGTAGTAACCAAATAGTTGGAGGAAGCTGAAGGGGTGACATCTGGCTCTTCAAGTCTTGAAAGCAAGTTAATAGGCATATCCCCAGCAGAGGCATTGGTATGTAGAAAGACCAAGAGTTTTCAATGGGCCCACTTAGGCCAGGGAACAATGAGTACAATGTGATAGGAGCACAGAAAATGTATATCATGGCAAGAAAAGAGACAAGAAGGTAAGCTGAGGCCAGATTACAAACAGTCATGGATGCCCTCCTAAGGTGCTGGGTGCTGGGGGTTTATCCTGTAAGCATTGAGGTAGGGGCATGACACAAGGAGCCTTGTGGTTTAGAAAGATGACTCTGGGCATTATCATCATCATCACCATTGTGTCATCATAACAAAGCACATTGAAGAGGCAACCAGTGGTGGACAGTGAGGTGCTTTAGAGGTAAATGACGAAGGCTAATAAATGCCTTAGTAGCTAGCAATTAGGAACAAGAGCTAATTTAAACTTCACGCCAAAACTAGGTGAGGAAATTATAGCCCAGTCCCACCTGAACATAGATGGAGAAACTCAACAAAAATTCTGGCCAGGCGAGGCAGCTCATGTCTGTAATCCCAGCACTTTGGGAGGCCGAGGCAGGTGCATAACCTGAGGTCAGAAGTTTGGCCAGCATGGTGAAACTCCATCTCTACTAAAAATACAGAATTAGCTGGGTGTGGTGGTGCATGCCTGTAATCCCAGCTAATTGGGAGGCTGAGGCAGGAGAATCTCTTGAACCCGGGAGGTGGGGGTTGCAGCAAGCCAAGATTGCACCATTGTACTCCAGCCTGGGCAACAAGAGCGAAACTTAAAAAGAAATTCAAGTGAATTGGGCCGGGTGTGGTGGCTCAGGCTTGTAATCCCAGCACTTTGGGAGGCGGAGGCGGGCGGATCACGAGGTCAGGATATCGAGACCACGTGAAACCCCGTCTCTACTAAAAATAAAAAATAAAAAAAATTAGCCGGGCTTGGTGGCGGGCGCCTGTAGTCCCAGCTACTCGGCGAGGCTGAGGCAAGAGAATGGCGTGAACCCGGCAGGCGGAGCTTGCAGTGGGCTGAGATCGCACCACTGCACTCCAGCCTGGGCGACAGAGTGAGACTCCATCTCAAAAAAAAAAAAAAAAGAAAAGAAATTCAAGTGAATGGAATCCAGGAAAGTGTGTGTATACATATATTATATATATTATATATATAGCGTATATATATAATATATATAGTATGTATATAAAATACATTGGGACCAAGCAGGGTTTATTGCAGGTACACAGGGCTAGTTCAACGTCAGGAAATCTACCAGTAAAATTCACCACCTTAATGCAGGACAAACCAAAACAAAACAAAACCCAACATCTTAACAAATGTTGTAGGATGAATGCAGAAAAAGCATTTATTAGTCCATGATAACAATTTTTATCAAATAAGAAAATAAAAGTGAACTTCTTAAAACCTGATAAAATGTTTATCAATCTCTGTACCTAACAATGAAACTTTGGAAGCCAACACATTAAACTCAAGAACAAAACAAGGATGTTAATTTTATGAATAAATTGGTCCAGGTTACACAGCATTAATAAACAATCCCAAAATCTCGGTGGCTTAGGATTTAGCATTTTTTCTTTTTTCTTTTCTTTTTTTTTTTTTTTTTGAGATGGAGTCTCGCTCTGTTGCCCAGGCTGGAGTGCAGTGGCACAATCTCGGCTCACTGCAAGCTCCACCTCCCGGGTTCATGACATTCTCCTGCCTCAGCCTCCTGAGTAGCTGGGACTACAGGCACCCGCCACCATGCCCGGCTAATTTTTTGTATTTTTAATAGAGACGGGGTTTCACATTTAGCCAGGATGGTGTCGATCTTCTGACCTTGTGATCTGCCCGCCTCAGCCTCCCAAAGTGCTAGGATTACAAGTGTGAGCCACTGCGCCTGGCCAGGATTTAGCATTTTTTCATACTATATTCCATCTCAGGTCAAAAAGGGATCCTGCTTCATGTTGTCCTCACTCCAGGACCCAGGCTGATGGCTATCTGGAAAATACCCAACAGAAATGTGTGTAAGTATATGCATAAATGTTCTCCAAAAGATATCTACTTAAATATTCACAGCAGCACTACCTCAAAGAGTCTAAAATATAGAACTATCCAAATACCTATCAACATATCAACAGTATAATGGATAAACTGTGATTATATTTGCACAATGAAATACCACTGTTTTAGTTGGGATATTTGACCCTCCAAACCTCATGTTGCAATTTAATCCTCGATGTTGGAGTTGGGGCCTGATGGAAGGTGTTTGGGTCATGGGGGCGGATCCCTCATGAATGGCTTGATGATCTTCCCATAATGATGGGTGAGTGAGTTCAGGCTCTATTTGTTCCCATGAGATTTCACCTGAAAGCTAGCTGTTTAAAATAGCCTGGTTGACCAGCACTCCGTGGCTCATGCCTCTAATCTCAGCACTTCAGGAAGCTGAGGTGGGAGGAGTACTTGAGGTCAGGAATTTGAGACCAGCCTGGCCAACATGGTGAAACCCCATCTCTAGTAAAATACAAAAAATTAGCTGGGCATGGTGGCGTTCACCTGTAATCCCAGCTCCTCTCGAGGCTGAGGCAGGAGAATCCTGGAGGCAGAGGTTGCTGTGAGCCGAGATCATGCCACTGCACTCCAGTCTGGGCAACAGAGTGAGACTCCGTCTCAAAAATAATAATAATAATATAAATAAATAAATAAAATAAAATAGCCTGGCACCTTCCCTCTTTCTGTTGCTTCCTCTCTCACCATGTGCTCTCTGCATATGCTGTCTCTCCTTCCCCTTCCACCATGAATGGAAACAGCCTGAAGCTCTCACTGAAAGCAGATGCCAGCACTATGCTTCCTGTACAGCCTGCAGAACCTTAAGCCAAATAAACCTCTTTTTTTTTTGATGGAGTCTCACTCTGTTGCCCAGGCTGGAGTGCAGTGGCATGATCTCCGCTCACTGCAACCTCTGCCTCCTGGGTTCAAGCAATTGTCCTGCCTCAGTCTCCTGAGTAGCTGGGATTACAGACACACACCACCACACCCAGCTAATTTGTGTATTTTTAGTAGAGATGGGATTTCACCATGTTGGCCAGGCTGGTCTGGAACTCCTGACTTCAATCAATCCTCGGCCTCCCAAAGTGCTGGGATTACAGGCGTGAGCCACCAAACCTGGCCATTTTTTTTTTTTAGATGGAGTTTCACTCTGTTGCCCAGGATGGAGTGCAGTGGCATGATCTTGGCTCACTGCGACCTCTGCCTCCTGGGTTCAAGTGATTCTCCTGCCTCAGCCTCCCGAGTAGCTGGAATTACAGATATGCACCACCATGCCCAGGTAATTTTTGTGTTTTTAGTGAGAGACCGGTTTCACCATCTTGGCCAGGCTGGTCTTAAACTCCTGACCTCAGGTGATCCACCTGCCTCGGCCTCCCAAAGTGCTAAGATTATAGGTGTGAGCCACCGCACCCGGCCAAACCTCTTTTCTTTATAAATTATCCAGTCTCTGATATTCCTTTATAACAACACAAATGGACTAGGACAACTACACAGCAATGAGAATGAAAAACGCACAAATATATGCAACAATATGGATGAATCTTGAAAACAATGTTGAAGCAAAATCAGACACGCAAGAGCATGTTCTGTATGATTCCATTTCTGTGTTATAACAGGCAAAACTAACTTGTGATATGAGAAGTTCACAAAGTGGTCACACCTGAGGGTAGGGTACAGAATGGACGAGGACATGTAAAGGCCTTCTGGAGTTCTGGTTATGTCCTGTTTTTCCATCTGGGAGATGGTTACATGAGCATGGTTAGTATGTTAAAATTCATTGAGCTGTACATTTATGATACGTACCTTTTTATAGATATGGATTATGCTTTTATATATGTATACAAAGTTAAAAAAAAGGAACTAGTTCCAGACTTCTTTACAAAGTATAGGCTCCTAATTCCCATTTAGCAAAGAGAACAAAGTAGTTCATTTACAGGTTTTTGTGTAAACAGAAGTTTTAGTTTCTCTGGGATAAATGCCCAGGGGTGCAATTGCTGGGTCAAATGGTAGTTGTGTGTTTCATTTTGTAAAGAAAAAACTGTCAAACAGTTTTTCTAGAGTGGCTGTATCATTTTACATTCTCATCAGCATTGTATGAGCAATCTGGTTTCTCTGCCAATACCTGATGTTGTCACTACTTTTTATTTTAGCCTTTCTGATAAGCGTGCAATGATCTCATGGTGGATTTAATTTGCATTCTTCTAATGAGTAATGATGTTGAACAGGAACATGCTTTTATGTGCTTATTTACCATTTTTATATCCTCTTTGGTGAAATATCTGCTCATGTTTTTTGCATGTTTTCTAATTGGATTGCTGGTGGGGTTTTTTTGTTTGTTTTTTGGTTTTTGGATTGCTTGGTTTTTAACTGTTGAGTTTTGGGAGTTCTTTATATAGTCCAGATATTATTCGTTTGTCAGATATGTGGTTTGCAGATATTTTATTTCTGTAGTTTGTCTTTCATCCTCTTAAAGGGGTCTTTTACAGAGCAAAAGTTTTTAATATTGATGAGGTCCAGTTTATCAATTTTTCCTTTAACCTGTCAAACTTTTAGTGTGAGATCTAAGAACTAGGTTGGGCATGGTGTTGCGCACCTGTAATCCCAGTGACTCGAGAGGCTGAAGCAGGAGGATTACCTGAGCCCGGGAGTTCAAGACCAGCCTGTGCAACATAGCAAGGCTTCATGTCATATTAAAAGAATAATAATAATAATAATCTAAAAACTCTTTGCCTAGTCCTAGATTCCAAAGTTCTTTTTCTAAAAGTTTTATAGTTTTATGTTTTACATTTAAGTCCGTGATTCATCATTAGTTAGTTTTTATATGTGGCATGACATTTAGGTCAAGGTTTATGTTTTGCCTATGAATGTCCCAAGTAATTCAGTTTTATTTTTTATTTATTATTATTTTTAGACAGGGTCTTGCTCTGTCACCCAGACTGGAGTGCAGTGGCATGATCTCAGCTTATTGCAACCTCCACCTCCCAGGTTCAGGTGATCCTCTTGCCTCAGCCTCCCGAGAAGCTTTGACCACAGGCATGTGCCACCATGCCTGGCTATATATATATATATATATATATATATATATATATATATTTTGTAGAGACAGAGTTTTGCCATGTTGCCCAGGCTGGCATTGGGCTCCTGGGCTCAAGCAATCTGCCTGTCTCAGCCTCCCAAGGTGCTGGGATTACAGATGTAAGCCACCATGCCTGGCCCATAATTCAGGTTTTGTTTTGTTTTGTTTTGTTTTTTTGAGACAGAGTCTCTGTCACCTGGGCTGGAGTGCAGTGGCATGATCTTGGGTCACTGCAACCTCTGCCTCCTGGGTTCATGTGATTCTCCCTGCCTTAGGCTCCTTAGCAGCTGGGATTACAGGTGTGCGCTACCATGCCCAACTATTTTTATTGCATTTTTAGTAGAGACGGGTTTTTGCCATGTTGGCCAGGCTGGCCTTGAACTCCTGACTTCAGGTGAACTGCTGCCTCAGCCTCCCAAAGTGCTGGGATTACAGGCGTGAGCCACCACGCCCGACCTATAATTCAATTTTAAATAACACCACCTGAAGGCCACCAAGAGTCCAGTCCCAGTAGGAATATTCCAAACCCAGTCATTTCTTCTCATCGTTACTCTAACATGCAGTGGAAAGGCTATCAGGCCAGCATATGCCTGCTGGCACCATCCACTATTATGATCTACTGTGAGCCAATACTTAAATAAGAAGACATATCTCTCAATAACAAAAAGTAAGATTGGTAGACAATTCTTTTTTTTTTTTTTTTTTTTTTTTCCACAGACAAGGATTCCCAGGCTCAAGCAATCGTCCTGCTTCGGCCTTCCAAAGTACTAGGTAGGCATGAACCACCATGCCCCGCCTGACAAATCTTGAGTCAGATATTAGTAAAACAAAGAATATATTTGCCCAGTTCTTTTAGGGCATAGTCCTGCTAAAATGCACCTAATATATGTATTTAGGTTACTTATCATAATGGACATCTGTAATTGCTTTTGGCTGTCCAGCATCTGAACCCACTTGCTAGATTCGGGACATCTCCCATTATCTAGGTCTTGGTGGGAAGTAGGCTCTGACCTCTAACTTTAGAAGCCTAAGGGATGAGATTTACCCTCTACTAAGTCCCCTGACAGCCTTGTGACCCAGATTTAGCCACTATGTACTTTGTGTCTTGAGTAAGCAATGCCAAGATGAAGGGATGATAAGTGATATTGGATCTGTGGTAGCTCTAGTATTAGCAGTTTGGCATTGAGGCTGTGTTTATTGTGAGCAGTGGCTGCCTACAGTGGCCATTATGTCAAATACTAGAGATGTCATATGTTGGTGGTGGCAGCAGCATCTCCACCAGACTGTTCCTGCCACTCCCACTCCTTTGGTCCCAGCTAATTGTTTGAGAATGTTTCTCATCATTTCTCATCACTTCTGTGAGTTACATAAACCCTTTTTTTTTTTTTGAGATGGAGTCTCGCTCTATTGCCCAGGCTGAGTGCAATGGTGTGATCTTGGCTCACTGCAACCTCTACCTCCCAGGTTCAAGCAATTCTCCTGCCTCAGCCTCCAGAGTAGCTGGGTCTACAGGCACGCACCACCACACCTGGCTAATTTTTGTATTTTTAGTAGAGGCAAGGTTTCACCATGTTGGTCAGGCTGGTTTTGAACTCCTGACCTCAAGTGACCTACCCGCCTCAGCCTCTCAAAGTGTTGTGATTATAGGCATGAGCCACCATTCCTGACATATAACACTTCACTTTTCATCTTCTATTTAATTTAGCCAGAGTTCACTTCTAACAATCAAGATAGTTGATATATCAAGAATCCTAGCTGGGAGCTGTGGCTCATGCCTGTAATCCCATCACCTTGGGAGGCTGAGGCAGGTGGATCACCTGAGGTCAGGAATTTGAGACCAGCCTGGCCAACATGGTGAAACCCCAAATATACTAAATATACAAAAATTAGCTGGGCATGGTGGCGGCCACCTGTAATCCCAGCTACTTGGGAGGCTGAGGCAGGAGAATCTGTTGAACCCAGGAGGCACAGTTTGCAGTGAACTGAGATGGCACCATTGCACTCCAGCCTGGGAGACAAGAGCAAAACTCCGTCTCACCAAAAAAAAAGAAAAAGAATCCTCGCTTTCAGCAAATTAGCGTAAAGCAGTGGTTGAGAGAGCTTCTACTCTCAGAGTTTCTGATTCAGTAGGTCTGGAGATGACCTAAGAATTTGCGTTTTTTTTTTTTTTTTTTTTTTTTTTGAGGCGGTCTCGCTCTGTTGCCCAGGCTGGAGTGCAGTGGCGCCATCTAGGCTCACTGCAAGCTCCGCTTCCTGGGTTCACGCCATTCTCCTGCCTCGGCCTCCTGAGTAGCTGGGACTACGGGTGCCCGCCACCACGCCCAGCTAATTTTTTATATTTTTAGTAGAGACAGGGTTTCACTGTGTTAGCCAGGATTGTCTCAATCTCCTGACCTTGTGATCTGCCTGCGTCGGCCTCCCAAAGTGCTGGGATTACAGGCGTGAGCCACCGTGCCCTGTCAAGAATTTGCGTTTCTAACAAGCTTCCAGGTGATGCTGCTGGTCAAGTGTTCAAAGGTACGCTGCTGGTTGTCATCAGATGTTGTGATTTTATAATTTTCTCTCAAATGTTGCTGAGTAGTGTTCCGTTCTATGAACATACCATAGTTTGCTTATCCATTCATCTGTTGATGGACATTTTGGTTGTTCCCAGTTTCTGGGTATTACAAATAAAGCTTCCATAAATATTCATGTATAAGTCATTGTATGGACATATAACTACTTTTCTCTTGGATACATACGTAGGCATAGAATGGCTGCTGTATGTGTACCTTTTTTTTTTTTTTTTTTTAGATGGAATTTCACTCTTTCGTCCAGGCTGGAGTGCAGTGGAGCAACCTTGGCTCACTGCAACCTCCGCCTCCTGGGTTCAAGTGATTCTCCTGCTTCAACCTCCCGAGTAGTTGGGATTACAGCCATGCGCCGCGACCACACCCGGATAATTTTGTATTTTTAGTAGAGACGGAGTTTCTCCATGTTGGTCAGGCTAGTGTCAAACTCCCGACCTCAGGTGATCCACCTGCCTCAGTCTCCCGAAGTGTTGGGGTTACAAGTGTGAGCCACCGTGCCTGGCCATATCTCATCTTATATATTGATTTTACCTCATTCACCCTGCTCCAGGCACTCCGACCTTCTCTCAATTTTGTTTTAAGTTTTTTATATTTATTTATTTATTTTTAATTTAGAGATAAGGGTTAACTATGTTGTACAAGATGGAGTGTAGTGGCTATTCACAGGTGCGCTCATAGGGCACTACAGATTCGAACCCTTGGCCTCAAGCAATCCTCCTGCCAACCCTCCCAAGTAGCTAAGACTACAGGCACATGACACCACACCCAGCTTTTTTCAATTTCTTGATCAATCCAAGCTTTTTCACAATGTGAAAGCACTTACCCCTCTTTCCCTCCTTCCTTCCTCCCTCCTTCTCTCCCTCTTTCCTTTTTTCCCCTTCCTTCCTTCCTTCCTTCCTTCCTTCCTTCCTTCCTTCCTTCCTTCCTTCCCTCTCTCTCTCCCTTTCTTCCTTCTTCCTTCCTTCCTTCCTTCCCTTCCTTCTTTCTTTCCTTCCTTCTTTCTCCTTCCTTCCTTCCTTTCTTCTTTCTCCTTCCTTCCTTCCTTCCTTCCTTCCTTCCTTCCTTCCTTCCTTCCTTCTTTTCACCACTGTCATAGTAAGCACTCACTTTTAATTTTAACCTAGTGAGTGAACCAAGCACTTAAATTTACTCTAAGTGCAATGGAAACCTATAGACAAATTTTTAATCAGGTAAATGATATAAATTGACTTAAACTTTCAAAAGATCTCTCCTGACTCTGAATGGACTATAGATTATATGGGGATAAGAATGAAAGTAGTGCAACTAATTAGGAGGCATTTTCAGCAATTCAATGAGAGATGACAATGGCTTGTATCAGGGTAGAAATAGTGCCGACAGTGAGAAGTAGTCAGAGATGAGAAATATTTTGGAGGTCAGGTGTGGTGGCTCACGCCTGTAATCCCAGCACTTTGGGAGGCTGAGGTGGGCAGATCACCTGAGGTCAGGAGTTCGAGAACAGCCTGGCCAACATGGTGAAACCCCATCTCTACTAAAAATACAAAAAGTAGCTGGGCATGGTGGTGTGCGCCTGTAGTCCGAGCTACTCGGGAGGCTGCGGCAGGATAATCACTTGAAACCAGGAGGCTGAGGTTGCAGTGAGCTGAGACCACACCACTGTACTCCAGCCTGGGTGACATAGTGAAACTCCGTCTCAAAACAAAAACAAAAAAAAAGGTTTCCAGTGAGGGGAAGCAGAAGAAGGAGAAGTAACTTAAAGAGAATATGCATTGGAAAAAAGGTTTTATGGCCAGCCATGGTGGCTCACTCACACCTGTAATCCCAGCACTTTGGGAGGCCAAGGCAGACGGATCACTTGAACCCAGGAGTTCGAGACCAGCCTGACCAACATGGTGAAACCCTGTTTCTACCCAAAATATAAAAATTAGCCGGGTGTGGTGGCGCATACTTATAGTCCCAGATACTTGGCAGGCCGAGGCAAGAGAATCGCTTGAACCCAAGAGGCAGAGGTTGCAGTGAGCCGAGATGGCACCACTGCACTTCAGCATGGGCGACAGAGGTTGACAAGAAAAGGTTTTTGTTTTGTTTCACTTTCTCAGATGAGAGATGCTAGCCCATCTTTGGGATCAGAAATCAGAAGTTATTAGAGAGAGATGATGGTGTGGAGAAGGAAGGATTAGATCCAAAGGGCAGGAATGAAATGATGGGAGGAGGGACACTCCCACCATTGAAACTGGAAGGAAGAAAAAAAAACTACAGGTGCAGATTGAATAATATTTGAGAATCAGGCCGGGTGTGGTGGCTCATGCCTGTAATCCCAGCGCTCTGGTGGGCAGATCACCTGAAGTCAGGAGTTCCAGACCAACCTAGCCAACGTGGCGAAACCCCATCTCTACTAAAAATACAAAATTAGCTGAGCGTGGTGGTGGGCATCTGTAGTCTCAGCTCCTCTGAGGCTGAGGCACAAGAATCGCTTGAACCTGGGAGGCGGAGGTTGCAGTAAGCCAAGATCACGCCACTGCACTCCAGCCTGAGCGACAGAGTGAGGAAAAAAAAAGGACGAAAAAAAGATTTGGGAATCAAAAGATAAGCTATTTCTGGTAGTCTCTATTTTCCCAGAGAAGTAGGCAACACCCTCAGTTGAGAGTAGAGGGTTGTGGAAAAGACGTGGAAGTTCAGAGGAAAAAAGTAGGAAGTTGAGAATTTGTAGAGTAAGGAAGAAAATAATTTGGGAAAGAGGATGTGTAATACGGGAAACTGGGCCAGGCGCGGTGGTTCACGCCTGTAATCCCAGCACTTTGGGAGGCCGAGGAGGGTGGATCACCAGGTCAAGAAGTTGAGACCATCCTGGCTAACACAGTGAAACCCTGTCTCTACTAAAAATCGTACAAAATATTAGCCAGGCGACTGGACGCGGTGGCTCACGCCTGTAATCCCAGCACTTTGGGAGTCCAAGGCGGGTGGATCACGAGGTCAGGAGATCGAGACCATCCTGGCTAACATGGTGAAACCCCTTCTGTACTAAAAATACAAAAAATTAGCCAGGCGTGGTGGCAGGCGCCTGTAGCCCCAGCTACTCAGGAGGCTGAGGCAGGAGAATGGCGTGAACCTGGGAGGCGGAGCTTGCAGTGAGCAGAGATCATGCCACTGCACTCTAGCCTGGGTGACAGAGCAAGACTCTGTCTCAATAAAAAAACCAAAAAAACCAAAAAAACCAAAATATTAGCCAGGCATGGTGGCATGTGCCTGTAGTCCTAGCTACTTGGGAGGCTGAGGCAGGAGAATCACTTGAACCCAGGAGGTGGAGGTTGCAGTGAGCCAAGATTGCACCACTGCACTCCCGCCTGGGCGACAGAGCCAGATTAAAAAAAAAAAGGAAATTGGCAGAAAAGAGGTCATGCTGGGGTGGACTATGAGAGGCAATAATTCAAAATTATATCGTGGAAATGCTTCAACTTCTACCAAGACTTACTTCAAAAGGAAAATCTTGTGTTGAGTAGCGGTTAAGAATGGAATAAGATATCAGACCTTCAACCAAATAGTTCTTAATAGCTCAAAACTACTATAGGATAACAATTTTATTCCCAAATTATTCTAGAACTGAACATCTGAAACTCAGTGACCAAAAGCCAGTCAACCAATCTTCCACAGCCTAATACACACACATAAAATATACTTCTGGCATTACATTATAACTTCCCCCATCAAACAAAACAGGAAGAGTGGTTATGTTTGGCTGATAGTGTTAGATGATCTGTCATGTAGCGTTTCCGTTATATTCTGAATTTGAGTTGGTATACTATGTGACAGTTCTTTATATATATGTTTTCAACACTGCCATGACAAGAGTGTCTTTCTGTTTTTGCGTCAATGTCTCATGAAAACAAGGTATAAAGAATATTCAAAAGAAATTTTAAGAATCTTTGTTATCTGAAGGACATATCTTTAGTGCATATTCTGTCTCTCATAGTTGCTAAACTCCAGCTGCAGCTCTTGTCTCAGAGAATTGCTCTGTCCCGCCCATCTATCCCATTATGACTTTCAGTTGTGAGTTGAAGATACTCTATTTGAAAAAAAATATTGGTTCCTCTAAATAGAGAACTGTCCAAATAGCTACTTTAGTCTTTTCTTTAATCTCAAGTTAAATCAGAGAAAAGATTTCAGCATGTATAAAACATCCATATCTACAGTGACCTTGGTGTTTTTCTCAATGCATAAGTCATCACATTTCTTCATTTTCTAGTGCATGAAATAATTAAACTTAAAATAATATCTTCTTTAATTCTAGATACAATTCAATGCTATGATTATTTATTTATTTACTTACTTATTTTTGAGATGGAGTCTCTGTCTGTTGCCCAGGCTGGAACGTAGTGGCACGATCTCAGCTCACTGCAACCTCTGCCTCCTGGGTTCCAGGGATTTCCAGCTAATTTTTGTATTTTTAGTAGAGACAAGGTTTCATCATGTTGGCCAGGCTGGTCTCGAACTCCTGACCTCAAGTGGTCTGCCTCGGCCTCCGAAAGTGCTAAGATTACAGGCTTGAGCCAGCTCGCCTGGCCTCAATACTATTAATTTTTTACTTGTGTAAATTTTGTAGGGTGTAACTTCCCACATATTTCCAAAGCATTTTTATATTTAACATTTAAGGCCCACAATGGGCTGGGCACGGTGGTTCACACCTATAATCCCAGCACTTGGGAAGGCCGAGGCGGGCAGATTACCTGAAGTCAGGAGTTTGAGACCAGCCTGGCCAACATGGTGAAACCCTGTCTCTACTAAAAATACAAAAAATTAGCTGGGCTTGGTGGTGGATGTCTGTAATCCCAGCTACATGGGAGGCTGAGGCAGGAGAATTGCTTGAACCTGGGAGGTGGAGATGGCAGTCAGTCTAGATTGTGCCAGTGCACTCCAGCCTGGGCAACAAGAGTGAAACTCTGTCCCCCCCCAACCCCCCAAAAAAGACTCACAATGTACAAACGGCTATTCTAGGCATAGTTGGTTCTAGGAGAATAAGATTACTTGATAGATACATCCAGCTTTTCTATTAAGAGTTGTGTAGTTTTGGGTCCTTCAGGGAGCAGACACTGAAATAAAGTTGGAAGTGCAAGAAGTGTAGGGGGTGGGATGGTGGTGGGGATGTACACCTATGAGAGATAAAAAAAGGAGGATGGAGGATTGGGTAAAGAAAGGCTTCGGATCTGGTTGCTGATCTGATATCTGTGAAAGGAAAGAGGGGAGTAAAGAGGATTGGGCCAGGAGAGCCTCAGACTTTGATATATATTGAGCAAAGTCTCAGCCTACTTAATGGGGAGATGAAGAGCAAAGATTGCCTGTTAAGAGAAGGTTTTCACTGGGTAGAACTGGTCCTGTTAATTCTGCCATGATCAGTCACTGGTATGGGCTGCCTGGGAAGATCATAACCTCAGCTTGCTGTGGTAGATTCCAAAGGTGCTGCAGCTGATGGCATTAGCTAAGTGCATTCTTTCAGCTAAAAGGAGATCCAAGCAATGTACTTTCATGCCTGCTACATCAGCTGTGCCCCTTTTGCTAATATTGCTCTCCTCACGCATTTCAGATCTATGCTTCACAAGTAAAGAGCATGGACTGTTGCACTGTCTCCTAATTCTTCTTCTTTGACCATTCCCTCATCTCTGTATTAAATACTTTTGCAGATTAATCTTTCTAAAAGATCATTTTTACCTTGTCAGTCTTTTGCTCAAAAATGTGTGTCTCCCTATTATGTACAAAATAAAGCCCAGACTATTTAGCCTGATACTCAAGGCTGATACAAGACTAGCCCCAACCTACCATTCTGTTTTTATATAACTTTGTGTCCTCTGTGGTCAACACATGTGGAACCTATTCACTCTCTCCCCAACATTCATTTATATTTATAGATCTCTTGTTGCTCACATAATACCTTCTACCCCATTTGACAAACCGTTCTCTCTTCTATGTACCTATCAAAACCAAACCTGTCTTTGAGGGATTACATTTACTCTCCTAGAGAAAGTATAGTAGGAATACTATAGTATAGTATAGTATCGACCCTTCCTCAGAAGTGTATCAATATGTCTCCCCCTTGTTCATATTTTTCCTTCTTTTTAAAATTATTATTATTGTTTTTTGAGACAGAGTTTTGTTCTGTTGCCCAGGCTGGAGTGCAGTGGTGCAATCTCAGCTCACAACAACCTCTGCCTTCCAGCTTCAAGTGATTCTCATGCCTCAACCTCCTGAGTAGCTGGGACTACAGGCATGCACCACCAAGCTCAGCTAATTTTTGTATTTTTGGTAGCGACAGGGTTTCACCATGTTGGTCAGGCTGATCTCGAACTCCCGACCTCAGGTGATCCACTCTCCTCGGCCTCCCAGAGTGCTGAGATTACAGGTATGAGCCACCATGCCCAGCCATATTTTTCCTTCTTTTAGTACTCAAGTTTTAATGAGAACATACCTCTTTTTCAGCTCTATGTCATTTCCTTTGGTGTAATAGGAACACAGTGTTTATAGCTTAGCAACTACTTCATGAATGAATGAAGAGATAGATGGGGAATAGATTAAGAAGCCACTACAGAATTGCAAAAAATAAAATAAAATAAAGTGAGTTAAAACGTCAGGGTGATATAGGAAAATACATTGGGAAATGAAAAAACACTCCATGTAACTTTCATGGAAATGAATGACCCTCTTCCTTTTCTGTTTCTTTTTAGGTAAAGACTAGGGCAGAATTCTTTACCCAAGGTACAGACCTATTGAGGCTATTTATGAATAGACTTTGGTGGCATTTGCTGATGTGTATGCGCACTTTTTCTAGGAATAGGATCTGTCCCTTTTATCTGATTTTCAAGGGGTCTGTGATCATAAAAGGATCTAAAACCACTTGACCAGAATTTGGGGCCTTAGAAGAGAGGTCAAGCAGTCTTGAGCATGATTTGGCAAGTAGTAGGTCACTGGTAATCTTAAAGAAAATAGATTCTGAAGAATGAAGAAAGCAGAAGCCCATATCCCCAGGAACTGAAGAGTGAGTGGATGGTGAGGATGTGGAGGTAGCCAATACAGACTTTTCCTCCCAGAAATGTATCAGTGAATGAGAATAAATCTATATGGTAACTTAAGGAACTATAGGATCAGGGGAAGGGTTTTGTTTGGATGGGAGATACTTGAGCATATTAACAGAAAAACTGAAGGGGATGATTAATAAAAAAATTGGTTGGGAAAGTGTCTGGGTAGTCTGGATTTATGCTGTGGCAACAGCCCAAAATATTAGTGACTTCCAACACATAAAAGTTTATTTCCAGCTGAGCACAATGGCTCGTGCCTGTAATCCCAGCACTTTGGGAGGCTGAGAGGGGTGGATTGTTTGAGCCCAGGAGTTCAAGACCCACCTGGGCAACATAGGAAGACCCCCACTGCTACTAAATTACACAAATTAGCTGGGCATGGTGGCCTCCACCTGTATTCCCACCTACTTGACAGGCTGAGGATGGAGGATGGCTTGAGCCTGGGAGGCAGAGGTTGCAGTGAGCCAAAATTGCACCACTGTACTCCAGCCTGGAGGACTGACTTTAAAAAAAAAAGACAAGAAAAAAATTTCCCTTTTAATGCAAACTGAAGTATAGACTGCTGCCCTCCATGCTGAGATTCACGAATCCAGGCTGTTTCATTCTCTGGGCTCTCTGTTCGTGACTGAAGGGGAAGAGACTAGAGTCATGTGGAGGGATCCCACGGCCACTGTTCTGAAGTGACACCTGTTACTTCCATGCATGCTTCATTAGTGAGAACTTGTCACATGGCCATGCTTAATTGTTGGGGAAGGGTAGGGAAGTGTAAAGGAAATACAAAAAAGGATGTGGGAGGATATAATTATCTCTGCTAACCAAAGGGATTAAGAAAAAAAGTAAAAGGAATTCTGGGCAGTTGGCAGTGGCACAGTTTTTTAATAGCCCCAAAACTTGCCACAAACACAGATAGAGTAACTTGGATCGCAAAACCTAAAACCTGCAAACAACATGGATAGCAAGTTTATGAGCCCTCAAATATATACATCCGGGGAGATGTCATGAGAGCAACAAGATTCACAGGTGGGAGGAGGCAGAGGGAGCTAAACAAAACAAAGCCAAAAGCCAAGTTACCAAAACATGCCTGGGAAGGAAGGAGTCCCACTTAGTGTGTGAAATCTTAGAGGGCCCATCTGAGGATAGCAGTCAAAATCAGAGAGGAACTTCATGGGCTCCATTTTGCAGGTGAAACCAAGGGAATTGTGGGAAGATTGGATGGTGCTGGAATGTTCTAGCCTCTTTGGGTCAGTGCTGAAAACCAACCTAGCACCCTTCCAGGATGAAGCCCTGCATAGGAGAGATGCTGCTAGGACAAGACATAAAACAGGCCCTGTTTTATAACCACCACAAATAGTACATTAATTAAAGAAACTTCAAATCTGAAAATTAATCCCCTGATCTATTTTCCGTAACAATCATTTTCAGTAGCATTGTCTAATCTCACATTTCAGAGAGCTTGCAATGAGACTACCTGGCACCATTAAAATACTTTAATAATAAAATACAGTGAACACAAAGACCCTCTCTCCCATGATCAAATTCCCAGGGAAAATTAAAGTGCAAAGATTAAAACCCCATGCAAATTAAGTCCAAAGGAATTAGTGTCTGAAGTCAAATCCACTTGCCCTTGAGATTTAAACTTCAAAGAAATTAATGTTCAGAATTCATCATCTCTGTATTTTACCCAATCTTAATTAGAGGGGTTCTTAAGCCTTAAATAGGGTTGGGATTTTTTTTAAGCAGTTGCAGCTTGGACAGAAATTATATTAATTTACTATCAAGTCTCTCATTGAGCTTCTTAGGGGTCCAAAAAGTAAATAACACCCAAAATTATTATAGTTTTGTCCCCACACCCATCAAATTTAGAAAAAGCTATTCCCCAGACTCTTGTGTAGTTATTCCAAGAAAAAATATGTCCCCAGAGCCTGTTAATTGGTGTTGCCAAATACCAGGTCAGAGGCTGATGTCAGAGGTGTGAGGAAGAGAAATTCTAAGTTTTAGCTTTACCAAGGTAGTTGATCTGACATAAGGTTTCTGGAATCCATGATCTGTAAACATAAACTTAATTACAAGATGTTAAATTTGGCACTTTGAATTTTCCATTTCTAAGGGGGAAGCTTTTCCTTTTCATTTAGAAAAGCCTGTGTCAGTCAGGATAGGCTGGGTTATGCTGTGATAACACAGAACCTAAAATTCTTAGAGACTTGAAACAACAAGTTAATTTTTCACTCATACTACATATTAATTGAGAAGTGACAGAGTTCTGCTCACACTACGTTCATTTAAGGAACTAGAAGTTGGAGTTGCAACAGGTTTTTTTTCATGATAACCCCAGCAGGGGCAAGGGAATGTGATAAGATGTGCCCTGGCTCTGAAAATTTCTGCCCAGAAGTAGAACACATCTTTTCCACTTACATCACTTCCATTCCCATTCCTTTGGCCAAACCACATGATACGGTCTTCTAACTTCAAAGGGGATATGGAAGGGCAACCTTGCCTTTGAGCTCTAAGTTATTTCCCCTTCAGTGGTACATTTAGAGTGAGTTTTGTCCACTAATGCTGCTGTGAAATATCTTGTGAGCTGACAATTTTAGTCCTTGGCCACAGGCTGCTGTGACTGCTTTCAACTATAGCATAGCTTAAACCAATGTTCCCAAACTAGTAGGATCAAAAGAATCTCCTGGATGCTTATTAAAAATATTGATTCCTCGGCTGAGTGTGGTGCCTTGTGCCTATCATTTTAGCACTTTGGGAGGCTGAGGCAGGAGGATTGATTGAGGTCAAGACTTCAAGACCAGCCCGGACAACATAGTGAGACCTCTGTTTCTACAGAAAATTTAAGAATTAGCTGGGCATGGTGGCACACACTACCATAGTACTCCTAGCTACTTGAGAGGCTAAGGTGGAAGGAATACTTGAGTCTGGGTGTTTGAAGCTGCAGTCACATGTTTGGTGCCTATGAATAGCCACTGCACCCCAGCCTGAACATAGCGAGACCTCGTCTCTAAAAAAAAATAACAAATTTAAAAATATGTATTTTTTATTTTTGAGATGGAGTTTTGCTCTTGTCGCCCAGGTTGAAGTGCAGTGGTGCAATCTCAGCTCTCTGCAACCTCCGCCTTCTGAGTTCAAGTGATTCTCCTGCCTCAGCCTCCCAAGTAGCTGGGATTACAGGTGCACGCCACCACACCCACCTGATTTTTGTATTTTTAGTAGAGATAGGGTTTCACTATGTTGGCTTGACTGGTCTCGAACTTCTGACCTCAGGTGATCCACTCACCTCGGCCTTCCAGAGTGCTGTGATTACAAGAGTGAGCCACTGTGTCTAGCCAAAAATACTTATTTCTATGTCCTATTCCTGCAGAAATGATTCAGTAGATTTGGGGTAAGGCCCAAGTATCTGACTTCTGAAAATACCCTCTGTTAGGCCAAGGAAATCTTCCTCCTGCCATAGCTTGGTTGTTGCTGTTGTTTTCAATACACTTAATAGTTTAGAGCTGTTTTAGGTTCACAGAAAAATTGAGTGAAAAGTACAGAGAGTTCCCATATTTCTTATGTCCGCAGACATGCACAACCTCTTCCACTATCAACACACCCCACAACAGTCATACATTTGTTACTATTAATGAACCTACATTGACCCATCATTATCACCCAAAGTCCATAGTTTACATTAGGGTTCACCGTTGGTGGTGTACATTCTATGAGTTTTGACAAATGTACAGTAATATGTTTCCACTATTATAATATCATACAGAATAATTTCAATGTTCTAAATATCCTCCATGTCCTGCCTATTCATTCTTACTCTCCCTTAACACCTGGCAACCTCTGATCTTTTTACTGTCTCCACAGTTTAGACTTTTCCAGAATGTTATACACCAGGAGTCATACAGTATGTAGTGTTTTCTGATTGTCATCTTTCACTTAGTAGTATGTATTTACATTTCCTCTATGTCTTTTCGTTACTTGATAGCTCATTTCTTTTTTTTTTTTTGAGATGGAGTCTTGCTCTATTGCCCAGGCTGGAGTGCAGTGGCACAATCTTGGCTCACTGCAACCTCCGCTTCCTGGGTTGAAATAATTCTCTTGCCTCAGCCTCCCTAGTAGCTGGGATTATAAGTGCATAGCACCATGCCTGGCTAATTTTTGTATTTTTAGTAGAGACGAGGGACAGGGTTTCACCATGTTGGCCAGGCTGGTCTTGAACTCAACTGATTCACCTGCCTCGGCCCCCCAAAGTGCTGGGATTACAGGCATGAGCTACCATGCCTGGCCATTTTATTTTATTTTATTTTTTTTGAGACAGAGTTTCAGTCTTGTTGCCCAGGCTGGAGTGCAGTGGTGCGATTCCAGCTCACCGCAACCTCCGCCTCCCAGGTTCAAGCAATTCTCCTGCCTCAGCCTCCTGAGTAGCTGGGATTACAGGAATGCACCACTACACCTGGCTAATTTAGTATTTTTAGTAGAGATGGGGTTTCTCCATGTTGAGGCTGGTCTTGAACTCCTGAGCTCAGGTGATCCGCCTGCCTCGGCCTCCCAAAGTGCTGGGATTACACGTGTAAGCCGCCATGCCCGGCCTTTTATTTTTTATTTTTTGAGACAGAGTGTCACTGTCAACCAGGCTGGAGTGCAGTGGGGTGATCTAGGCTCACTGCAACCTCCAACTCCTGGGTTCAAGTGAATTCCTGTGCCTCAGCCTCCCAAGTAGCTGGAATTACAGGCATGCGCCATCATGCCCGGCTAATTTTTTTATTTTTAATAAGGACAGGGTCTCACCATGTTGGCCAGGCTGGTCTCGAACTCCTGGCCTCAACTAATCCTCTTGCCTCAGCCTACTAAAAGTGTGAGCCACCACGCCCAGCCGAGCTCGCTTATTTATTTATTTATTTATTGAGACGGAGTTTCAGTCTTGTTGCCAGGCTGGGGTGCAGTGGCATGATCTTGGCTCACCAAAACCTCCGCCTCCCAAGTTCAAGCGATTCTCCTGCCTCAGCCTCCTGAGTAGCTGGGATTACAGGCATCTCTCACCACATCCGGCTAATTTTTGTATTTTTAGTATAGATGGGGTTTCTCTATGTTGGTCAGGCTTGTCTTGAACTCCTGACCTCCGGTGATCCGCCCACCTCGGCCTCCCAAAGTGCTGGGATTACAGGCGTGAGCCACCGTGCCCAGTCCAGAGCTCATTTCTTTTTAACACTGAATAATGTCCAGTTGTCTGGATGTACCACAGTTTATATATCCGTTTACCTATTGAAGGGTATCTTGTTTTTTCCCCCAGTTTTGGCAATTATGAATAAAACTGCTATTAATATGTATGTGTAGGGTTTTGTGTGAACATGTTTCAACTCATTTGGGTAAATACTGATACTAAATGTGACTACTGGATTGTATGGTAAGAATATGTATAGTTTTATAAAAAACTGTCAAACCATCTTCCAAAGCACCTATGCCATTTTGCATTCCCACTAGCAACAATGAGAGTTTCTGTTGATCTAGCTCCTCACTAGCGTTTATTGTTGTCAGTGTTTAGGGTTTTGGCCATTCTCATAGATGTGTAGTGGTACCTCATTGTTTTTGTTTTTTTGTTGTTGTTGTTTTTCTGTTTTTTTTTGTTTTTTTTTTTTGAGATGGAGTCTTGCTTTGTCACCTAAGCTGGAATGCAATGGCATGATCTCGGCTCACTGTAACCTCTGCCTCCCAGGTTGAAATGATTCTCCTGACTCAGCCTCCCGAGCAGCTGGGACCACAGACACGCGCCACCATGCCCGGCTAATTTTTTTTGTATTTTTAATGGAGATGGGCTTTCACCATGTTGGCCAGGCTGGTCTTGAACTCTGGACCTCTGGTGATCCACCCACCTTGGCCTCCCAAAGTGCTGGGATTACAGGCGTGAGCCACTGCACCCAGCCTACCTCATCATTTTAATTTGCAATTCCCTAATGACATATTCTGTTGAGCATCTTTTCATATGCTTACCTGCCATCTGTGTATCTTCTTTGGTGAGGTGTCTGTTCAGGTAGTTTAGCCTTTTTTGGGGGGGGGACTGAGTCTTGCTCTGTCGCCCAGGCTGGAGTGCGGTGGCACGGTCTTGGCTCACTGCAAGCTCTGCCTCCCGGGTTCACACCATTCTCCTGCCTCAGCCTCCCAAGTAGCTGAGACTACAGGCACCTGCAGCCATGCCCGGCTAATTTTTTTGTATTTTTAGTAGAGACAGGGTTTCACCATGTTAGCCAGGATGGTCTCGATCTCCTGACCTCGTGATTGGCCCGCCTTGGCCTCCCAAAGTGCTGGGATTACAGGCGTGAGCCACCGCGCCCGGCCAGTTTACCCATTTTTTTAAGCAGATTGTTCATTTTCTTATTATTGAGCTTTAAGAGTTCTTTGTCTCAGCTGTGTGTGGGAGGCTGAGGCGGGAGAATCACTTGAACCTGGAAGGCCGAGGTTGCAGTGAGCCGAGATCTCACCACTGCACTCCAGCCTGGGCAATGGTGCAAGACTCTTGTCTCAACAAAAAAAAAAAAAAAAAAAAGAAAGAAAAGAAAAGAGCTCTTTGTATATTTTGGATAACAGTCTAACAGTCTTTTATCAGACATGTATTTTGCAAGTGTTTTCTCCAGTGTGTGGCTTGTCTTCTCACTCTCTGTAGTGTGTCTCTGGTGTTGTATCTAAAGAGTTAGCTTTAAAAAAATAAAAATAAAAAGCCTTAAATTTAAGGTCATCTAGATTTTCTCCAATATTATTTTATAGTTTTATCATTTTACATGTAGCCTATGATACATTTTGAGTAAATTTTTGTGAAGTATGTAATGTCTGTATCTAGATTTGTGTGTGCTTGTGTGTGTGTATATCCAGTTAACTCTAGCACCGTTTGTTGAAAAGACTATATTTTCTCCATTGTGTTGTCTTTGTTGCTTTGCCAAAGATCAGTTGACTCTATTTATGAAGGTCTATTTTTTTTTTTTTTTTGAGACAGAGTCTTATTCTGTTTCCCAGGCTGGAGTATAGGGGCGCAATCTTGGCTCACTGCCACCTCCACCTCCCAGGTTCAAGCCATCTTCCTGCCCATGCCTCCCAAGTAGTTGGGAGTACAGGCGTATGCCACCAAACCTGGCTAATTTTTGTATTTTTAGTAGAGACGGGTTTTGCCATGTCGACCAGGCTGGTCTCGATCTCCTGACCTCAGGTGATCCACCTGCCTAAGCCTCCCAAAGTGCTGGGATTACAGGTGTCAGCCACTGTGCCCAGCCTGGAGGCCTATGGTTTCTCTTTTCTGTTCCATTGATCAAGATCAATTCATTTATTCATTTGACACATTTATACATCTTTATCACTGTAGCTTTAGAGTAAAGTCTTGAAATCAGGTAGTGTCAGTCCTCTGACCTTGTCCTTCTCCTTCAATATTATGTTGGCTATCCTGGGTCTTTTGCCTTTCCATATAAACTTTAGAATCAGTTGGTTGACATTCACCAAATAACTTGCTAGAATTTTGATTGGAATTGCATTAAATCTATAGATCAAGTTGGAAAGAACTGACATCCTGATAATATTGAGTTTTTCTAATCATAAACATGGTGTATTTCTCTTTAAAAAATATATAGGCCGGGCGTGGTGAGACTTCATCTCACTCTGTCACCCAGGTTGCAGTGCAGTGGCTTGGTCACAGCTCACTGCAGGCTCAACCTCCTGGGATCAAGTATTCCTCCCACCTGAGCTTTCTGAGTAGCTGGGACTACAGGCATGCACCACCATGTCCAACTAATTTTTTAGTTTTTTTTTTTTTTGAGACGAAGTCTCACTCTTGTTCCCCAGGCTGGAGTGCAATGGTGCAATCTCGGCTCACTGCAACCTCCGCCTCCTGGGTTCAAGCAATTCTCCTGCCTTGGCCCCCCGAGTAGCTGGGATTACAGGCTCCTGCCACCACACCCAGCTAATTTTTGTATTTTTAGTAGAGACGGGGTTTCACCATGTTGGCCAGGCTGGTCTAGAACTCCTGACCTCAGGTGATCCACCCGCCTCGGCCTCCCAAAGTGCTGGGATTACAGGCATGAGCCACCGCGCCCAGCCTCTAGTTTTTTAATTTTTTGTAGAGATGGTATCTTGCTATGCTGCCCAGAACTTCTGGGCTTGAACTTCTGGGCTTAAGTGATCTTCCTGCTTCGGCCCTCCAAAGTGCTGAGATTACAAGTGTGAGCCACTGTGCCCAGTCAGTATCTCTCTCTATTTATTTAGTTCTTCTTAGATTTGTTTATTTATTTACTTTTTGTTTTCCCAGACAGGGTCTTGCTTTGTCACCCAGGCTAGAGTGCAGTGGGAAATAACAGCTCACTGCAGCCTTGATCTCTTGGGCTCAAATGATCCTCCAGCCTCAATCTCAGTCTCCCAAACAGTGCAATACAGGTGCCTGCCATTATGCCTAGCTAATTTATTTTTTTGTGCGAATGGATGTCTCACTTTGTTGCCCAGGCTGGTCATGGACTCCTGGCTTCAAGCAGTCCTCCCACCCTGGCCTTTTTTTTTTTTTTTTTCTGAGATGGAGTCTCACTCTATGGCCCAGGCTGGAGCGCAGTGGCACGATCTTGGCTCACTGCAACCTCTGCCTCCCAGGTTCAAATGATTCTGCTGCCTCAGCCTCCCGAGTACCTGGGACTACAGGTGTGCACCATCACGCCTGGCTAATTTTTGTATTTTTAGTAGAAACAGGGTTTCACCATGTTGGCCAGGCTGGTCTCAAAGTCAGGTGTGAGCCACAGCACCCGGCTGCTTGTTTTTTTGTTTGTTTGTTTTTTAATTTTCTATAGATTTTATTACACATTATTATGTTATGAAAGAAACACAGATCATTCTTAATTTATCAAATCTGTGAGCATACTAATTTCAACAAAAATATATGACTCTCACCACACAAACAGGTAACTCTGAATCTACTCTGAAAATATAATCAATTGATAAGTATTACCTATTTGGAGACTATGTATTATATGAAAGATAAAGAGATAAAGCTCCTATTCTCACAGAACATATGGGGTCATTGGCAGCCAACCAATAATGAAGTGAATATTGTAATATTTGGGAAAATACTGAGAAAACTAATAAATTGTCCTGGACATTATTTATTCTTGCCTTTACAAAAGACTTATAAGACCGGGTGCGGTGGGTCACGCCTGTAATCCCAGCACTTTGGGAGGCCGAGGCAGGTGGATCACCTGAGGTCAGGAGTTCGAAACCAGCCTGGCCAACATGGCAAAACCCCGTCTCTACTAAAAATACAAAAATTAGCTGGGTGTGGTGGTGGGCACCTGTAATCCCAGCTACTCGGGAGGCTGAGGCAGGAGAATCGCTTGAACCTGGGAGGCAGAGGTTGCAGTGAGCCGCAATTGCGCCAAGCCACTCCAGCCTGGGTGACAGAACGAGACTCTCTCTGGGACTTATAGATCCAGATGAGATTAGTTTAGAATAGAGGTTTTTAGTCCAGAAAATATTCAAAGTCTAATACAGTCATGGCTAATCAGAGACTAGAGAATCTTTATAAAGGTAAGGAGACTTGAAAACCGTTGGAAACTGAGCAGTCTTATTTTGAACTAGCAAGTTTTAATCAAAGGTGTGGAATTAATCAAGTATCAATTAAGAATTACTGGAATGCACCCTCATGCCAAATGACCACCAACATGCTATTTCCTACTATGATGACTCCTAGATTTGAGACAGATGGCATAAAAAATATTGCTAGCTATACAATGAATTTTACTCTTCTGCCTCTGCTTTCTAAAGAAAAATTTGTTTTTTCACAAAAGAAACTCACAGAATCGAATGTTAATTAAAGAAAAGATAGGGTAAGTACAACTGGGAGAAAGACAATACCTCTAATTACATAGGAAATCCATGAAATAATCATTACAAGAGAATAATCATTTTCCAGTAGCCCCACTGCCATGAATGATACTTTCATGAGCCTGGGCCACCTTCTCCAGTGGATATTGAGAACCTGTCACAGGTTTCAACCAACCAATTTCCATTCCAGCTTGAAGGGTGGCTGCATATTGCTGAAATTCCTCCTTGGTTGAGGTAAAGAGAGTAACTCCAATTATACCCGACTCCTTTGCCATGGTATCCCATGGGTTTATTTCAATAGTACCTCTGTTGCCAACAACTATCACTCATCCTCTATGTGACAGAAGACTCAAATCTTTACTAAGATTTACATTAGCTAACATTTCAATAATTACGTCAATTCCTTTCTCACCAACATATTTCATAATTTTGTCAATATAATTAATTTCTCTGTGACTGAACACTTAATGGACTCCATTTTGCAAAACAACCTTTTGTCCTTCCTCAGTACCAGCAGTGCCCAAAACCTTTAAGCCATAAACTCTAGCAATTTGGTATGCTGCTAATCCAACTTCTCCACTCACCCCATGCACCAGAACACCCTCCAGCTTCCACACGGGCACCGGGGAATTAGAGCTCGATACGCACTAAAATACGGAATACTGATGGCAGCTCCTTGTTTAAAGCCCAGTTTTTCAGGCAGTTTGTAAACTGTGGTCTGCTGCAAGATTGTACTTTGCATAGCCCCCAGAGATCATGCTGCTAGTGAAAACTCTGTCACCTTTCTTGAAAGCAGATGCATTATCTCTAACAGCTTCTATCACCCCAGTCACATCTGAGCCAGGAGTATAGGGTAAGCGTGGTTTTCTACTATAAGTACCAGAGTGAATGTATGTCTCCATGGGGTTGACACCACATGCGTAGACCTTGATTAGAACCTGATGGTCTTTTGGAATCGGTACTGCAATATCCAACTGCAGTTTCAGGACTTCTGGTCCACCAAATTCAAAAACTCTAACAGCTCTCATGAACTTCTGTCCAGTCGCCATGGTGATCTAGATACAGAATCGAGAGTGGGAATTAAAATCTGCGAGGGTGGCCAGGTGTGGTGGCTCAAGCCTGTAATCCCAGCAGTTTGGGAGGCTGAGGCAGATGGGTCACGAGCTCAGGAGCTCAAGACCAGCCTGACCAACATAGTGAACCATCTCTAATAAAAACACAAAAATTAGCCGTGTGTGGTAGCGCATGTGCGTGTAATCCCAGCTACTCGGAAGACTAAGGCAGGAGAGTCCCTTGAACCCAGGAGGCAGAGGTTACAGTGAGCCGAGATCACGCCACTGCACTCCAGCCTGGGCAACAGAGCAAGACTCCATCTCAAAAACAAAACAAAACAAAACAAAACAAAATAAAATAAAATAAAATAAAGAAATAAAATCTGTGAGGGCTTCTTCAGATTCCACAGGAGGAGGCCTGCCACACTGTCTCCAACTTTTGCCTTTTAAAAAAAGTTTTAATTTATATAACATAGTTGTACATATTTTTGGGGTATATGTGGGGTTTTTTGTTTGTTTGTTTTGTTTTTTAAGAGATGTAGCCTAACTATGTTGTCCAGGCTGGTCTCAAGCTCTTGGGTTCAAGTAATCCTCTTGTCTTGGCCTCCCAAATTGCTGGGATTACAGGTATGAGCCACCACACCTGGCCACATGTGATATCTTATACATGTATACAATGTGTGGAATGATCAAATCAGGGTTATTGGCATGTCAATCACCTCAAACATTGATCTTTTCTTTGTGTTGGAAACAGAACAATTCTTCTCTTTAGCTAGTTTGAAACACACAATAAAGTATTGTTAACCATAATTTCCCTAACATACTATCAAATACTAAACTTTTTTTTTTTTTTGAGACGGAGTCTTTCTCTGTCCCCCAGGCTGGAGTGCAGTGGCGCTATCTCGGCTCACTGCAAGCTCCGCCTCCCGGGTTCACGCCATTCTCTTGCCTCAGCCTCCTGAGTAGCTGGGACTACAGGCGCCCGCCAACATGCCTGGCTAATTTTTTTTTTTGTACTTTTAGTAGAGACGGGGTTTCAACGTGTTAGCCAGGATGGTCTCGATCTCCTGACCTTGTGATCCGCCCGCCTCGGCCTCCCAAAGTGCTGGGATTACAGGCTTGAGCCACCGCACCCGGCCTACATACTATCAAATACTAGAACTTATTTCCTCTATCTGTATTTTTGTAAACATTAACCAACTCCTCTTCATCCTCCATATCACCCCTAGTTCTTAGATTTCTTTCATTAGAGTTTTGTAGTTATTCTTATGTATATCTTGTATGTATTTTGTTGAATTTATACCTAAGTATTCCAATTCTGGGGATGATAATATCAATGGTATTGATTCTAATGTCAAATTCTACTTGTTCACTGCTGGTATACAGGAAAGCAATTGACTTTTGTAGGTTAACTCTGCTCTGTAACCTTGCTAGAATCACTTATTAGTTCTAGAAGTTTTTTTAAATTTATGCTTTCAGATTTTCTACATAGACAATCATGTCATCCATGAACAAAGACAGTTTTATTTCCTTTTTCCAACCTTTTACTTCCCTTTCTTGTCTTATTGCATTAGGTGGGACTTCCAAAATGATGTTGAAAAGGAGTGTTGAGAGGAGACATCTTTACTGATCTTAGCAGGAAAAGTTCTAGTTTTTTTTTTTTTACCATGAAGTATGATACTACCTGTAGATTTTTTCTGGATTTTTTTTTTTTTTTTTGAGACAGGATCTCGCTCTGTCACCCAGGCTGAAGTGCAGTGGCATGATCACAGCTCAACTGCAGCCTCAAGCCTCAACCTCCCAGGCTCAAGTGATCCTCTCATTTCACCTTCCCAAGTAGCTGGGACTGCTGCCATGCCTGGCTAATTTTTGTAATTTTTGTAGAGATGGAGTTTTGCCATGTTGCCCAGGCAACAGGTTTTGAACTCCTGAGCTCGAGTGATCCTCCTGCTTTGGCCCCACAAAATGGTGGGAATACAGGCATGAGCCACCAGGCCCAGCCTGTGGATATTCTTTATCAAGTTAAGGAAGTTTCCGTCTATTCCTAATTTGCGGAGACTAATACACATCGGTATTTTCATCTTGTCCTTGCATTTGCTTCACTGGAAAATAATTATCAGCAGATTCTGAAACCGCTGTTCATGTTTCTAAGGTCTGTACCTCTAGGACTTTACCCTCTAGCAAGGATCAATACTTTGGCCAAATGTTCCATGAGACACTATGTTTCCTCTTCTTTTTAATTTTGTAAACTTCTCAGGCATATTCCTGTAACTGCCCAGTGGGTTCACCTTGCCTGCTGCCTAGACAGAGCCGATTCATCAGGACAGGGGAATTGCAATACGGAAAACGTTATTCACACAGAGCTAGCTGTGCGGGAGACGTGAGTTTTATTATTACTCAAATAAGTCTCCTGGATTCATGGAGCAGAGTGTTTAAGGACAACTGGGTGGGTGGGGGAAGCCATTGAGCCAGGAGTGCTGATTGGTCAGGGATGAAATCATAGGAAGTCGAAGCTGTCTTCTAGAGCTGAGTCAGTTCCTGGGTGGGGGCCACAGGATCAAATGAGCCAGTTAATTGATCTGGGTGGTGGCAACTGATCCATCAAGTGTTGGGTCTACAAAATATCTCAAGCACTGATCTTAGGAGCAGTTTAGGGAGGGTCAGAATCTTGTAGCCTCCAGCTGCATGACTCCTAAACCATAATTTTTAATCTTGTGGCTCATATTAATCCTACAAAGGCAATCTAGTCCCCAGGCAAGAAGGAGGTCTGCTTTAGGAAAGGGCTGTTATCATCTTTGTTTTAAACTATAAACTAAGTTTCTCCGAAGTGAGTTCAGCCTGCGTTCAGGAATGAACAAGGACAGCTTGGAGGTTAGAAGCAAGATGGAGTCAGTTAAGTTAGTTCTCTTTCACTGTCTCAGTCGTAATTTTGCAAAGGTGGTGTCATTCCCATGGGGCACAGAAGATTCCTGCATACCCATCAACAGCCACCAAGTTGCCAGTAATGCTTAGATTGTTTTCTATATCTGAGTCTGTGAATAAGCCAAGAAGACTGAAGTTTAGTTCCTTAATTTTGTTTTGCCAGGTGTGGTGGCTCATGTCTATAATCCCAGCACTTTGGGAGGCAGAGACAGGAGGATTGCTTGAGCCCAGGAGTTTGAGACCAGCCTGGGAACATAGTCAGACCCCATCTCTAAAAAAAATGAAATAAAATAAAGAAAAGCAATTTTGTCCTTTACCTTGAATGCTACTAACAATTGAAAGTTAGAACTTTTGTTTCCTAAAGGTCATCTTGCATTTGGCTTGTAGAGTACAAGCAACAAATGCCTAAAAGGATGTAATCTTGCCACTCTCTAGCCTTTGTGGGTGCACCGTGTTTGCCTGTTTGGCTTCACCTTCCAGAGGATGCAGAGACCATTCACAAGTAATCTGTCTAAGCTGAGAATCTTGTGGCCTCCAATCCTTTGCTGAGATCCTACTTTTGTAAAAACACTCATGTAATTGCCCAACAGTTTCTTCCTGCCTGCTGCGCAGACAAAACCAATTCAATGAGACCATGCTATAGCAGTAGACAGAGTTTCATTGAAACTCTTAGAAAGAGAGAAAGAAAGAAAGAAAGAAAGAAAGAAAGAAAGAAAGAAAGAAAGAAGGAAGGAAGGAAGGAAGGAAGGAAGGAAGGAAGGAAGGAAGGAAGGAAGGGGAAAAGAAACTGTGCCTACATTTTAGCAGAGTTCAGGCCCCTCCCATAATCCTAATTTCTTGGTTTTTCTTTCTTTTTTTTTTTTTTTTTTTTTTGAGACAGAGTCTCGCTTTGTCACCAGACTGGAGTACAGTGGCGCAATCTCGGCTCACTGCAACCTCCGCCTCCCAGGTTCAAGTGATTCTCCTGCCTCAGCCTCCCAAGTAGCTGGGACTACAGGCATGTGCTACCATGCCTGGCTAATTTTTTGTATTTTTAGTAGAGACGGGGTTTCACCATGTTGGCCAGGATGGTCTTGATCTGTTGAACTTGTGATCCACCTGCCTCGGCCTCCCAAAGTCCTGGGATTACAGGCATGAGCCACCATGCCAGCCTTTCATGGTTTTTCATTAGGTTTACAAAGGTTGGCCGGGTGTGGTGGCTCACACCTGTAATCCCAGCACTTTGGGATGCTGAGGCAGGCAGATCACCTGAGGTCAGTAGTTCGAGACCATCCTGGCCAACATGAGGAAACCCCGTCTCTACTAAAAGTACAAAAATTAGTTGGGTGTGGTAGTGTGTGCCTGTAATCCCAGCTACTCAGGAGGCTGAGGCAGGAGAATTGCTTGAACCTAGCAGGCGGAGGTTGCAGTGAGCTGAGATCGCACCACTGCACTCCAGCCTGGGTGACAGAGTGAGACTCCAACTCAAAAAAACAAACAAAAACAAACAAAAAAACAAAGGTGGTTTAGTTTTGGGAAGGGCTACTATCATCCTTGCTTTAAGGTTAAACTGTAAACTAAATTCTCCCCAAAGTTAGCTCAGCCTATGCCCAGGAATGACCAGGGACACCTCAGAGGTCAGAAGCAACATGGAGTCAGCTATGTTAGAATTTCTCTTACTGTCATAGTTTTGCAAACGCAGTTTCACTCACTCACCTGTAGATCAAGCCACCATAAACTGCAGTCCTTCCCTATAGTTAAGCTACCATGTGCTCTGAGGCTTAATGCCTCTTTCCTAGACTGCAGCTATTCAAAGACCATGCAGCTGCCAAGCTTAAAACATTCTGCCTACACACTAAAGTCCACTCACACCTCTAAATTTATATAGCTCCTCTAAGTTCCGAGTTTTGGTTTTGATTTCTCAATATTCTTCAACATTCATCCAATTCGAGGTCTTCAGACTTCAGAGTTATACTTCCTTTCCAAACTGCAGGTTTCCCTTGCCCTGCAGGGACAGAGGTTGGCTCATGTGCACCTTATGGCCAAGAAGAGAGCAAATAAGTCCAGACTATGTGAATAGTCTGAAGGCTAATTAGAAAATGTTGGTTTATTCTACACAAATTTACCAGTCAAGCGAATCACTCCACTTCTGCCAAGACAGAGTGACTACAGAGGCACAGAGGCCAAGAATTACATTCATTGGCCAGGTTCAAGTGATTCTCCCACCTCAGACTCCCAAGTAGCTGGGACTATAGGGCACATTCCACCACGCCTGGCTAATTATTATTACTATTAGTTTTTGTAAATACGGGGTTTTGCCATGTTGCCCAGGTTGATCTTGTGAACTCCTGTGATCTATCCACTGAGAAATGTTCCTTCTACGTGGGACGACAGAAGAGTACAGGAGAAGCATTCTGTGCTAGCAAGGTAGCCTCTGTCTTCTCAGTGAAGTAGGAGACAAAGTTGTGTCAAAAAAATGTTTCAGGCAGGCGGGGCATGGTGGCTCATGCCTGTAATCCCAGCACTTTCCAAGGCTGAGGCAGGCAGATCACATGAGGTCAGGAGTTCGAGACCAGCCTGGCCAACATGGTGAAACCCCATCTCTACTAAAAATACAAAAATTAGCCAGGAGTGGTGGCGGGCACCTGTAATCCTAGCTACTCAGGAGGCTGAGGCAGGAGAATTGCTTGAACCTGGGAGGCAGAGGTTGCAGTGAGCCAAGATTGTGCCACTGCCCTCCAGTGTGGGCAACAGAGCAAGACTCCATCTCAAAAAAAAAAAAAATTTCAATCAGCAAAAGATTTGAGGACTTGAGGAAAGTAGGGGTGGTTTAGAATACTATTGTGAGGAATGAAATAAGCAGCCAAACAGAGATTAATTATTTGAAAAATTCCTGGCTGGGTGCAGTGGCTCACACCTGTAATCCCAGCACTTTGGGAGGCCAAGGTTGACAGATCACCTTAGGTCAGGAGTTTGAGCCCAGCCTGGCCAACATGATGAAACCCTGTCTCTACTTAAAAATACAAACAAACAAACAAATTAGCTGGGCATGGTTGCACACACCTGTAATCTCAGCTACTTGGGAGGCTGAGGCAAGAGAAGCACTTGTACCCAGGAGGTGGAGGTTGCAGTGAGCCAAGATTGCACCACTGCACGCCATCCTGGGGGACACGAGTGAAACTCTGTCTCAATAATAATAATAATAATAATAATAATAATAATAATAATAAATTCCTGAGTGTCCCTGATGATTTAGAGTTAGAGTGCAGTTAGATTCAGGAAGAAATCAAGGCATGAAGTAATCCAGGAGCTGGGATGAAAAACATGAACAATGGAAGGGACTTGTGTCAACTGGAATGGGAGAGAGCCAAGATGAGCATAGCAACCAGGCTACATGGAGGACAAATGAATCTAAATGGAATACTGACACTAACTGGCTAACATTTATCATGTACTTAATTTGTGCTAGGTTTATATGAATTATCTATTTAGACCTTCACAGGAAGTCTTTGAGAAATTTAGGGGAAAGAGGAATTCAGTAACCTGTCCCTGGCCACTCAGCTAGTGAAGGGCAGCGTCAGTTTAAACCCAGGCAGTTTGACCCTAAAATCTGCAGCTTTAACCTCAGTCCTACTGGTTGAATTCAAATTACTCTGAGAACAAATACCAGGTTCAGTAGAATGGGAAAAATGATAAAACAAGAGGTTATGGCTAGGAATGGGCATTTAAATTTAAAATCTTGGAGGTTGAGCAGATTTGATATCCTAGGAAGGTGGATGGTAAGAAGTCAATAAAGCTGAAAAAATGTGACATCAGCCTGTCAAAAAGTCATGAACTGGCCAGGCGCAGTGGCTCACACCTGTAATCCCAGCACTTTGGGAGGCCAAGGCAGGTGGATCACCTGAAGTCAGGAGGTCAAGATAATCCTGGCCAACGTGGTGAAACCCTGTCTGTACTAAAAATACAAAAATTAGTTAGGTGTGGTGGTGGGTGCCTGTAATCCCAGCTACTCGGGAGGCCGAGACAGGAGAATTGCTTGAAGCCAGGAGGTGGAGGTTGCAGTGAGCTGAGTTTGTGCCATTGCACTCCAGTCTGGGCAACAAGAGTTAAACTCTGTCTCAAAAAAAAAAAAAAAAAAAGTCATGAACCATTTACCCTGATGGGATTATTGTACATCGTATGCCTGTATCAAAATATCTCAATTGTCCCATAAATATGTACACCTACTATGTACCCATAAAAATTTTTTTAAATTAAAAATTTTGATAGGAAAGAGAAGAGAGTGGTGTTAGTGTTTGGCTTAAATTTCAAAGGAGACTATGTAATCCATTATAATCTCTCCCCTTCCTCCACTTTGGTTTCTCTTTTTCTTTCTTTCTTTCTTTTTTTTTTTTTTTTTTTTGAGGCAGCAGAGTTTGTCTCAGCCTCCCGAGTAGCTGGGATTACTGGCATGCGCCACTATGCTTGGCTAATTTTTGTATTTTTAGTAGAGACCAGGTTTCACCATGTTGCCTAGGCTGGTCTCAAACTCCTGATATCAGGTGATCTGCCTACCTTGGCTTCCCAAAGTGCTAGGATTACAGACCTGAACTACCACATGCGGCCCCTCCCTCCACTTTGGACTGCACATGCCTCCTTTATTTACTTAAGAGAAAGGTGGGGAACAAAGAAAGGCTAAAAGACATGTCACATTATTAATAATCTTGGCTAGTTGTAACAAAGTAAAATAAAATGTCTCAATAAATTTTTAAATCTTTGTTGCTTGGCTTGTCTCATTTTAGCATTGAGAATCAAGCTTAAATATCCAAGTAATCAGTTATAAGAATATACAGGAAATAATATAACACTTTTATTCCCAGAGTAAAAATAGAATGCTTTCACTCCCAGGAGCTCCTTTTCTGTTTTTCATTAAATTTTTTTGATGTTGCTGACACATCCCATTTGAACGTAATTTTTATTCCCTTAGATATTTTTGAATAAAACGTTCTCTCTCCTGCTGTTCTTTAGCAGAAATAATATCCATTGGCACTGTTTGATGACATTTCAAAAGTGTCTCTTGCTTCCATTCTTAGATTTGTGTTACATTTTCCTCCATGAATGCACAGCATCTTTTTGTAGTTCTCTCTCATAATAATAGGGAGAAGATGACTCTGATATGCATTTATTAATCTCTTTTAAAGTTACAGACATTTAATGTTGTATCTTGCATTTTGGGGAACCTTTTTATTTCTACTGATTGCCCTTTCCCTAGTGGAAAATGGTCTGTGTCGTTTAGCAATAAGTTTTGCTGTTAGAAATAACAAAAGATATTCTGACAAATTGGGACACATCAGTGTATTTTCAGCCATTTTATATTCATATCTTTTTTGGTGTATTTTTTTAAAATCTAATCTTTGTTTCTCCATTCTAGAGCATTTTCTTCTTGAGTAGCTCAGTAAGTTATCTTGTCACATTCATAAATGCTTTCAGAGAATTCGATTTGAGTTTTAAATGGTTTCAAGTCTCTTCTAGCTTTTAGGTTGTCTGCCTCGGAAAGTTTTTTAACTTGAACTGTACCTATAAACCTTTCTGATTTAAAATACTCCTGGGGCCAGGTGAAGTGGCTCACACTTGTAATCCCAGCACTTTGAGAGGCCGAGGTGGGTGAATCACTTGAGGTCAGGAGTTTGAGACCAGCCTGGCCAACATGGTGAAACGCCATCTCTACAAAAAAAAATACAAAAATTAGCCAGGCATGGTGGCTTGTGCCTGTAGTCCCAGCTACTCAGGGGGCTGAGGAGGGAGAAACACTTGAACCTGGGAAGTTGAGGTTGCAGTGAGCTGAGACTGTGCCACTGCATTCCAACCTGGGCAATAGAGCGAGACTCCGTCTCAAAAAAAAAAAAAATTACTCCCAGGCTGGACATGGTGGCTCACACCTGTACTTTGGGAGGTTGAGGGGTGGGGGATCACTTGAGTTTAGGAGTTCAAGACCAGTCTGAGCAACATAGCAAGACCTCGTTCCTATCTACTAAATAAATAAATAATAAATATTAGCCAGGCATGGTGGCACATGCTTGTAGTTCAGCTGCTCAGGAGGCTGAAATAGGAGGATCACTTGAGCCCAGGAGGTTGAGGCTGCAGTGAGCCATGACTGTGCCACTGCACCCTAGCCTAGGCATGAGCGAGACCCTGTCTCAATCAATCAATCAATCAATCAATAAAGCATTTTGTATTTGTCTTTCTGCTCTCCCTATGCTGACTAGAAACATGACACTGTCCCTCTTGGTACAGCACTGAGGCCATCAGTCACCAGAATCTGGTGATTCCTCTATCCTCAGCTCCTCTGTTAGTCGTCTGATCTGCAGTCCTTTAATCCATCATCTCTGTCTGGTGCCGGTTGTTTCCCAAGCCTCCCAGTTGCTTGGCCAGCTTTGGCACTCCTACCCCTATCCTCTTTCTCAACTAGCAGCCAAGGTTTTCCTATTAAAAGCTAAGCCAGGTCAAGTCACCCTTGGCGCTGGAGTGGCTTCCCATCTGGTTCAGAGTGAAAGCTGGTGTTCACGGTAGCCTACAAGGCCCTGAGTGCTCTGGCCTGTCTTCCTCTCTGATCTCACCTCCCACTCACCCTCTCCCGCTCCCTCTGCTCTAGTTACGCCAGCTCCTAGCTGTTCCTTGAATATGCCAAGATGCTCTTACCTCAAGATGTGCACTGTCGTTGCAGGAAACACATTCCTCAGATATATCTACCTGCATGCATGACACGGTCTCTCAGCCCTTCAAGGTTTTGCTCAAAATGTCACTTTCTTTGGGAGGCTTTCTTTGAGCCCCTTTTAAATTCAACTCTCCCCACCTGCCCCTGCCCCCCGAGCTTCCACATGCTTAGCAATTTCTGTTCCCTTCCCCTGCCATGTTTTGGTCAATATAACATTTACCACCATCTAATATATATGTGTGTGTGTGTGTGTGTGTGTGTGTGTATTTTTTGGGGGGGGACAGAGTCTTGCTCTGTTGCCCAGGCTGGGGAGCAGTGGCACAATCTCAGCTCACTGCAACCTCTGCCTGCCAGGTCCAACCGATTCTCCTGCCTCAGCCTCCCAAGTAGCTGGGATTACAGGCATGCACCACCATGCCCAGCTAATTTTGTATTTTTAGTAGAGACAGGGTTTCATCATGTTGGCCAGGCTGGTGTTGAACTCCTGACCTCAGGTGATCCACCCGCCTCGTCCTTCCAAAGTGCTGGGATTACAGGCGTGAGCCACCGTGCACGGCCACCATCTAATATACTTTAACCGATGTATTATTTATTGCCTGCACTTCTATACATATCCTTGACTGTAAGTTCTATGAAGAGTTTATTTAACAGTTCCAGACACAGAGAAGCGCTACAAGAGAGAAAAAAGAAAAAAAAAAAAAAGAAGTGAGTGAATTCAGTTAGTAGTTAGCTTGAGAAATGAGAAATTGTACTAAATGAAGTGACACACTGGGAACACTGAATAACAATTTGTGGTTACAGTGGAAGGCTTAAGAAACTCAGTGGAGGCTGGGTGTGGTGGCTCACACCTGTAATTCCAGCACTTTGGGAGGCCGAGGTGGGCAGATCACTTGAGGTCAGGAGTTCGAGGCCAGCCTGGCCAACATGGTGAAGCCCCTTCTCCACTAAAAATACAAACATTAGCCGGGCGTGGTGGCGGGCACTTGTAATCCCAGATACCCAGGAGGTTGAGGCAGGGGAATCGCTTGAACCTGGGAGGTGGAAATTGCATTGAGCTGAGATTGCACTGTTGCACTCCAGCCTGGCGGACAAGAGCAAAAAAACTCCGTCTGAAAAACAAAAGAAAGAAACTCAGTAGAATTAAGGCAGGCAGGGCAGGCTGGGGAATGCAAACCTTTCAGTTTCTGTGGTTTTCCTTCCTCTTCATCTCCTGCAGTGAAGATGAGGGTGGGGCTAGCGTCAGGATTATCTTCACTTTATTTCTTTTTCTTTCCTTCCTTCCTTCCTTCCTTCTTTCCTTTCTTTCTTTCTTTCTTTCTTTCTTTCTTTCTTTCTTTCTTTCTTTCTTTCTTGCCTTCTTGCCTTCTTGCCTTCTTTCTCTGTCTCTCTCTTCTCTCTCTCTTTCTTTTCCTTCCTTCCTTCCTTCCTTCCTTCCTTCCTTCCTCCCTCCCTTTCTTTTTCTTTCTTTCTCTTTCTTTCTTTCTTTCTCTCTCTCTTTCTCTCTCTCTCTCTCTCTCTCTCTCTCTTTCTTTCTTTCTTTCTTTCTTATGAAGTCTCACTTTGTCACCCAGTCTGCAGTGGCACGAACTCGGCTCACTGCAACCTCCACCTCTCCAGATTTGGGCAATTCTCCTGCCTCAGCCTCCCGAGTAGCTGAGATTACAGGCACCCACCACCAGGCCTGGCTAATTTTTTGTATTTTTATTATAGACGGGGTTTCACCATGTTGGCCAGGCTGGTCTCAAACTCCTGACCTCAAGTGATCCGCCCACCTTGGCCTCCCAAAGTGCTGGGATTACAGGGGCGAGCCACCATTCCCAGCCGCCCCCTGTGCCTTTTTTAAATAAGCTCTTTTTATTTCAGCTGTTTGAGTGAGAAATCCTTGTTCCTTGCAAATAAATGAGCAAACTAGAATAATAAATTTGTAAAAAAATATTTTTTTTCTTTTTTGTTTCTTTTTATTTATTTATTTACCTTTCGAGACAGAGTCTTGCTGTGTCCCCTGGGCTGGAGTACCGTGGTGCGATCATGGCTTACAGCAATCTTGGGCTCTTGGCCTCAAGCAGTCCTCCCACCTCAGCCTCTCAAAATGCTGAGATTACTGGTGTGAGCCACTGTATCTGGCCCCCCATGTTTTTGGTATGTTTTTGGTGTATTTTCTCTTTCTACTTCAATATTATATTGTAGTAGATGCCTTGAATTTAGGACAATACCCTAATCTTTGGCTACTCAAAGTGGGGTCTGGGGAGCAGCAGTATACTAGCTATCACTGAGAGTGAGTTAGAAAGTCAGAGTCTTGCTGGGTGTGGTAGCTCACGCCTGTAATCCCAGCACTTTGGGAGGCTGAGGGCAGATCATTTGAGGTCAGGCATTTGAGATCAGCCTGGGCAACATGGCAAAACTCTGTCTTTGGTAAAAAATAAATAAATAAATAAATTACAGGCCGGGTGCGGTGGCTCACGCCTGTAATCCTAAGCACTCTGAGAGGCCGAGGCGAGCGGATCACCTGAGGATGGGAGTTCAAGACCAGACTGATCAACATGGAGAAACCCTGTCTCTACTAAAAATACAAAATTAGCCAGGTGTGGCAGTGCATGCCTGTAATCCCAGCTACTTGGGAGGCTGAGGCAGGAGAATCGCTTGAACCTGGGAGACAGAGGTTGCGGTGAGCCGAGATTGTGCCATTGTTCTCCAGCCTGGGCAACAAGAGTGAAACTCCGTCTTGGGAAAAAAAAAAATACAAAAAGTCAGCCAGGTATGGTGGTCTGTGCCTGTAGTCCTAGCTACTCCTGAGGCTGAGGTAAGGATCACCTGAGCCTGGGGAGGTGGAGGATTCAGCGAGCCATGATTGTGCCACTGCACTCCAGCCTGGGCAAAAGAGTGAGATCCCGTCTCTCTCTCTCTCTCTCTCTCACACACACACACACACACACACACACACACAGACACACACACGCACACACACACACACACACAGACACACGGCAGAATCTCAGCCTGCGCCCCAGACCTGCTGAATTAGAATCTGCATTTTAACGAGATCCCAGGTGATTTCAGATGCATGTGACAGTTTGAGAGGCCCAGCTGTAATCCACTCTGTAATCTAGAGTAGATTACACTGAGTTATTATTATATTTTTGGAGAGATGGGGCTTTGTTATGTTGACCAGGCTGATCTCCAAACTCCTGGCCTCAAGTGATTTTCCCACTTCAGCCTCCCAAAGTGCTGGGATTACGGGTTGGAGATACTACACCCAGCTAACTAGAATTTTAAATGTTTCTCATTGCTCTCAGAAAAAGCCATAAGCCCCAGCCCGACATTTATGGCCACAGTGAGATGGACCTTAACTATTTCTCCAGTCTTTCCTATATTAATATCCTGTTCCACCTAAATTGCTTGACTTAATTATTCTCCAAATATGCTAAGCATATTTGGGATCGATGCTCATGGTCTTTGCTTTGTCTGTCTGCTCAGTTTCCACATCTGTTTGGAGGCCACTGCTGCCTGGCTTAGCTCACAGTGCTGTCTCATTCTCTAAACATCTGTAGCTGTCCCAGTGCCATAAAAAAAAATATGTAGCCTTGCCCACTCATGAATGCCTAACACAATACAATGCATATATTAGTTTTTCGATTCATTAGTTACATTCGTATTAATTTTTTTTTAATTCAGAAGAGGCTTGCCAATTTATAAGGCTATAATTTCTCTGACCAAGCAGGAGTTAAAGCCAAACAGGGAGAAACTGGAAGCAATGTGCTCACGTGTCTTTGTTTGGATTTTCATTACACCCTAATGAGCGTGCAGTTATTTCAGTGACATTTGACTATGCATCATTACCCAAAGAAGAGTTTTATATAAATGAGTGTTCTAGAAATGAAGGTTCTAATAGATCTCTGTCTTAGTCTGTTTGTGCTGCTATTTAAAAACACCACAGACTGGGTCATTTATAAACAATAGAAATTTATGTCTCACAGTCCTGAAGGCTGAGACGTCCAAGGTCAAGGGACCTGCCTTCAGTGTCTTCTTCTTTTTTTTTTTTTTTTGAGATGGACTCTTGCTCTGTCGCTCAGGCTGGAGTGCAGTGGCGTGATCTCAGATCACTGCAAGCTCCAACTCCTGGGTTCGCGCCATTCTCCTGCCTCAGCCTCCTGAGTAGCTGGGATTACAGGCGCCTGCCACCACGCCCGGCTAATTTTTTGTATTTTTAGTAGAGATGGGGTTTCACCATGTTAGCCAGGTTGGTCTTGATCTCCTGACCTCATGATCCACCCGTCTCGGCCTCCCAAAGTGCTGGGATTACAGGTGTGAGCCACTGCGCCCGGCCCTTCAGTGTCTTTTGAAGACCTTCTTGCTGATTCTCACATGGCAGAAGGGTCGAAAAGGGCAAAAGGGAACAAGCACTGTCCTCACGTGGCAGAGGAGCGGAAGCAAATGGACCCACTCCCTCAAGCCCTTCTGTAAGGGCCCTTATCACATCCATGAGGGATCAGCTCTCATGTCTTAATTACCTCCTCAAGGCCCCCTCTCTTTATACTATTATATTGGCCGTTAAGTTTCTTTTCTTTTCTTTTCTTTTCTTTTTTTTGAGACAGAGTCTCAGTCTGTGCAGTGGCACCATCTCAGTTTACTGCAGCCTCTGCCACCTAGGTTCAGTGATTCTCCTGCCTCAGCCTCCTGAGTAGGTGGGATTATAGGTGTGCACCACCACTCCTGGCTAATTTTTGTATTTTTAGTAGAGACGGGGTTTCACCATGTTGGCCAGGCTGATCTCGAACTCCTGACCTCAAGTGATCTGCCCACCTCAGCCTCCCAAAGTGCTGGGATTACAGGCATGAGCCACTGCGCCTGGCCAGGTCATTAAGTTTCAACATATGAATTTTGGAAAACACATTCAGCCCATAGAAATTTCTTTAAAATATATTTTTGATACTATTGCATTCAGTGTTATAGATAGACGTAGTTCAGGAGTCAGTGTATCTGTAATTCTTATGAAAAATAGTATTCCTTTATCCCCATCTTGTATTATTGGTCCTTGATCTTTTGCTGAGTGAATAAGTATAGGCATCTCACATGCTACTGTATTACGTGTGTGGGGGTTTGGTAGTCAGGGGTGAGTGGAAGGAGTGGCAGTTATGAGTGAGTGTGTGTTTCTATTTGTTGTATTTAATTTTTTTTTTTTTCAAAACAGGCTCTCCCTTTGTTGTCTTGAATGGTCTTGAACTCCTGGCCTCATGTGATCCTCCCTCCTTGGCCTCCCAAAATACTGGGATTACAGGTGTGAGCCACTGCACCTGGCCAGTGCTTCTATTTGAAAGCACATCTTCACTCTCCCCTCCGTTAGATCTGAGCTCCCCTCCTTTAGATCTACTGAACGTAGGGAGACGATGGACCTGTGCTGTAACCTGGCAACCCAGAGCACGTTTTCTTCTGTATTGCAGTAACTAGGTAGCCATCTGCCTAGATGCAGACCAGTAGTTCTCAAACCTGTGTAAGCATCAGTATCACCTAGAGGGTTTCACTGAGCCCCATTCCCAGAGTTTCTGATTCAGGAGGTCTGAAGTGGGTGAGGCCCAAGAATTTGTATTTCCATTAGGTTCCCGTGTCACGCTGATGTCGCTGATTCAATGACCATACTTGACAGCCGCTGGTATAGTGGGAAAGAAAACATCAAAAGGGAAAAAAAGAACCCAATGAACACAAAACTTTACATCAGGCTCTTTCCGATGTCTTTTTTCTTTTGACAGTGTGAACATTGTAATAATTAATTCAATTGATTGTTGCCAGATGAACAGAATAAAAGGCACAGGTTAAATAAAAGGGGAGTGGGGAATGAGATGTGATGGCTCATGCTTGTAATCCCAGCACTTTGGGAGGCTGAGGTGGGAGAATCACTTGAGGTTAAGAGTTTGAGAACAACCTGGGCAACATAGCGGGACCCCTTCTCTACAAAAATAAATAAATAAGTAGAAATAAAATACAAAATAGAACTGCTTATGGCTTTTGCTCTTTATATTAAGCATTTGCAAAATCAATGGCTATCTGGGTAAATACTTTTAATTTATTTCCTTTTTGAGGCAGAGTCTCACTCTGTCACCCAGGCTGGAGTGCAATGGCTCCATCTTGGCTCACTGAAATGTCCACCTCCCAGGTTCAAGCAATTCTCCTGCCTCAGCCTCCTGAGTAGCTGGGATTACAGGTGTGCACCACCACGCCTGGCTAATTTTTGTATTTTTTTAAAGAGATGGAGTTTCACTAAGGCCAAGCTGGTCTCAAACTCCTGACCTCAGGTGATCCACCCGCCTTGGCCTCCCAAAGTGCTGAGATTACAGGCATGCACCATCACGCCTGGCCTATTTTATTATTATTATTATTATTATTATTATTATTATTGTTATTATTTTGGCAACAAGGCCTTGCTCTGTCACCCAGGTTGGAGTGCGGTGGCACAATCATGGCTCACTGCAGCTTCGACCTCCTGGGCTCAAGCAATCCTTCCACCTCAGCCTCCTTGTAGCTGGGCCTGTAGGTGCATGCCACCACACTTGGCTAATTTTTAAAAATATTTTTTGTGGAGATGCAGGTCTCCCTATGTCACCCAGGCTGGTCTTGAGTTGCTATCTTCAAGTTATCCTCCTGCCTCAGCTTCCTAAAGTGCTGGGATTACAGAGATGAGCCATTGAGCTTGGCCTTTACTTAATTTTTCTGACACACAGTCTCACTCTGTCACCCAGGCTGGAATGCAGTGGTGCAATCAGGGTTCACTGCAACCTCGACCTCCTGGGCTCAAGCAATCCTCCGGCCTTGTTTTGCATACTGCCCAGGCTAATCTCAAACTCCTAGGCTCAAGCAATTCACCTACCTCAGCCTCCCCAAGTGCTGAGATTACAGGCATGAGCCACCATTCCTGGCCCCTGTGCTATTATTATTATTATTATTATTATTATTATTATTATTATTATTTTGAGATAGAGTCTCAGTCACCCAGGCTAGAGTGCAGTGGTGTGATCTCAGCTCACTGCAGCCTCCGCCTCCCGGGTTCAAGTGATTCTCCTGCCTCAGCCTCCTGAGTAGCTGGGATTACAAGCATGAGCCACCATTGATACATTGGTTCCCAGCTAATTTTTGTATTTGTGGTAGAGACGGGGTCTTGCCATGCTGATCAGGTTGGTCTCGAACTATTGACCTCAGGTGATCCACCTGCCTCAGCCTTCCAAAGTGCTGGGATTACAGGCATGAGCCAATGCACCTGGCCTTTTCTTTTTAATGATGCTTCTTTTTTGTTTTTGTTTTTGAGACGGAGTCTCACTCTTTTGCCAAGGCTGGAGTACAATGGTGCAATCTCGGCTCACTGCAACCTCCTGGGTTCAAGGGATTCTCCTGCCTCAGCCTCCTGAGTAGCTGGGATTACAGGTGCCCACCACCATGCCTGGCTAGTTTTTGTATTTTTAGTAGAGATGGGGTTTAGCCATGTTAGTCAGGCTGGTCTCAAACTCCTGACCTCAGGTGATTCACCAGCCTCAGCCTCCCAAAGTGCTGCGATTACAGGCATGAGCCACCGTGCCCGGCCTTAGTGATGCTTCTTAATCAGAATACAGCTCCTGCTGATTGAATTGATAAAACTGTAATGGTGTTGTAATTGTTTTCCCTCTGGGAGAGGAAGTGTCAGTACAATACTTTCTTTAAGTGCTATTAAAAAATAATGCTCCTAAACAAGATTTTAAAATGCCCTACCAGAGACTATAAAACAGTGGGTCAAGTGTTTGCTTAAAAAAAAAAGAGCCAAAAATTACATAACTCAGTAATTGCTGTCACATTGGAAGGCTATAAAGTTAGTGCAATTATCCTGTCATTACCTAAAAAAAGGGTGGGCAAACTACAGACTGTGGGCCAAATACCTACAAATTGCTCCTGTAAATAAAATTATTGGAACACATCTAAACTCAGTCATTTAAGTATTGTCTACAGCTGCTTTCTTGCGACAGCAGTGTTGATTAGTTGTGAGAGAATCCATATGACCCACAAAGCCTAAAATATTTATCATCTGAATATATACAGAAAAAGTTTACCAATCCCTGGCCTAAAATAGTTTTGGAGCTCTTATTTTGTATCTTGTTTAATTTTAGAAACATGGGAAGTTTTTCGAATAGCATCTATGTTGCAAATTTTAATTTGTTAAGATAGACTTGATTTTTCAGAAATACCAAAGGTCATTTGTGTTAAAGAATGGTAAATGTTAAAATAAATTTTCGGTGCCACAAGGAAATAGCCCTCGAACATAAATTTAATTTTCTCAGCAAGGCAATTTTTACTTCTATAGAAGGGTGCAACTCGCAGATGGAGCAATGGCGAGAGCACACTTGAACAAGGGAGGGGAAGGGGTTTTATTCCTGATGCAGGTAGCCCCTACTGCTGTGTTGTTCCCCTATTGGCTAGGGTTGAACTGCACAGTCTAAGCTAATTCTGACTGGCTGTTTTAAAGAACACGGGTATGAGCCGGAGTGGTAGGGTGAGTAGTTTGGCACAAAGGGTGGTTACAGAACAGGTGACTCAGGATGATTCAGGTCAGAGCAGCTGACCACTGGTGACTCAGGACACAGCAGGTGACCAGAGGAATAGATGTGAACTACTAATTAGAACTGGTGGAAAAGATTGTTTACTGAAACTAGGGGCAAGGAGAATGAGGAAGTTAAACTTTAAAATGGAGAATGAAGAACAGGGGAGCTGAACATATTGATACACTGGTTCTTTGGAGAGGATCTCAGAACTCATTGTACTTAACAATTTACAGTCTAAAATCTTTGAAGAGGAATTTATTTATTTATTTATTTATTTTTTTTTTTTTTTGAGACGGAGTCTCGCTCTGTCACCCAGGCTGGAGTGCAGTGGTGCGATCTTGGCTCACTGCAAGCTCCACCTCCCGGGTTCACGCCATTCTCCTGCCTCAGCCTCCCGAGTAGCTGGGACTACAGGCGCCCGCCACCACGCCCGGCTAATTTTTTGTATTTTTAGTAGAGACGGGGTTTCACCGTGTTAGCCAGGATGGTCTCGATCTCCTGACCTTGTGATCCGCCCGCCTCGGCCTCCCAAAGTGCTGGGATTACAGGCTTGAGCCACCGCGCCCGGCCTGAAGAGGAATTTATTATATCCTACAGTAAATAAGTTGGGTGATCACTTGTTCTGATCCTGTTTCATCCAAAATAAAATGTGCATGTTTTTAAAATAACTACACCAATTTTATTATGAGGTTCTTAAAAGGCTCTGAAGCACAAAAGTGGGGTTCCCAGAAATGTCCAAGCAACAGTAGCATTGTTGACATAAACATATTTATTGCCTCCTCTGCTTTCTTTTAAAATTTATCCTGAATACAAATGTCTGCATAATCCAAAACAATGGGACAAATAAATTGAGCATTTTTTGGAGTCATGGAGTACAAAAGAAGTTATATGAGGGAGCTTTTTATTTTACAACTGGGTTGTACTGGTGTGAAACACATAATCCTAAATTTAGTTGAACCATCTGGGCAACTCTTAATAAACAGTGAGAACAGACTGTTCTGTGAAGACAGGCACATTTTAAGTGCTAGGGCAACATAAATACTTTGGCCAGCCTTGAGCCAGTGAGCCAAGTAAAAAATAAAAAAATGACCCCTAAAGAAATCCCTGTCATCTTACCAGTGGTATTACTGAGCTTGCTTTCCCCCACAACTTCCTATTCTGAAAATTTTCAAATCTATAGAAAAGTTGCAAGAATACAACTCATATATTTGTCATCTTGATTCACCATTTTTGAATGTCTTGCCACATTTACTTTTTTCCCTCCCTCCTTCCCTCCCTCCTTCCCTCCCTCCCTTCTTTCCTTCCTTCCCTCCTTCCTTTTTTCTTTTGTTAAATTATTTGAAAAGCTGTAAGTATCATGATATCTTACCCCTGACAGGGTTCAGGATTCATTATCCCAAAATATGGTGACCTGTCGTATTTAATATTTTGGGCTTTTATTTTGTTTTGTTTTGTTTTGTTTTGAGACAGAGTCTCACTCTGTCACCCACGCTAGAGTACAGTGGCATGATAAGAGCTCATTGCAGCCTTGAACTTCTGGGCTCAAGTGGTCCTCCTGCCTCAGCCTTCTGAGTAGTTGGAAGTATAGGCAGGTGCCACCATGCTTGGCTAATTTTTTTTTTTAAGTAGATGTGGGGTCTCCCTATGTTGCACAGGGTGGTCTTGAACTTCTGAGCTCAAGCAACCCTCCCACCTCAGCCTCCCAAAGTATTGGGATTACCCTGGTGTGAGCCACTGTGCCAGGCCCATATTTAAAATTTAAGCTGAAGGAATTTGAGAAGTGGTAGATGCAGAAAGGACTCTCTGACCAATCATTGAAGCAGGTCGTAGGACTCTCAGGCAAGAGGTGCCCTCTCCATTCTACTTGTCTCCGAAGATGGAGAGACGCCCCCCAAGAGGAATCCGAATGGACAGGCCTTGCTGTTTCCCCAGTTTATTTTCCTTAGCTCATACCCCTTTTGTCCTATCATATTTTTCACGACTTTCCAATCTTCATCAAACCTAGTGTTAAAACACACAGGTTTAACTGTTTCTTCAGCTCTGGTTTTCCTTATTAAGGCTCCCATATCATATAAAACTTACATTAAATAAATTTGTATTCTTTTCTCTTGGTAATGTGTCTTTTGTGTTTGAGACCAGCCTGATGAAAAAGGGTAGGAGAAAAAATATTTTTTCTTTCCTATACCCAGCATGCATAGCCTCATAACCTTTCTAAGAATTGTTGTTAATTTCCAGGTGATTATGCTTTTTTGTTGTTGATCATTTCATTTTACATTTTTATGTGTGTGTGGGTTGTGACCATATATTTTATTATTCTTTTATTTTTTATCTTTTATTATACTTTAGGTTTTAGGGTACATGTGCACAATGTGCAGGTTCGTTACATATGTATCCATGTGCCATGTTGATTTCCTGCACCCATTAACTCATCATTTAGCATTAGGTATATCTCCTAATGCTGTCCCTCCCCCCTCCCCCAACCCCACAACAGTCCCCAGAGTGTGATGTTCCCCTTCCTGTGTCCATAAGTTCTCTTTGTTCAATTCCCACCTATGAGTGAGAACATGCAGTGTTTGGTTTTTTGTCCTTGCGATAGTTTACTGAGAATGATGTTTTCCAGTTTCATCCATGTCCCTACAAAGGACATGAACTCATCATTTTTTATGGCTGCATAGTATTCCATGGTGTATATGTGCCACATTTTCTTAATCCAGTCTATCGTTGTTGGACATTTGGGTTGGTTCCAAGTCTTTGCTATTGTGAATAGTGCCTCAATAAACATACGTGTGCATGTGTCTTTATAGCAGCATGATTTATAGTCCTTTGGGTATATACCCAGTAATGGGATGGCTGGGTCAAATGGTATTTCTAGTTCTAGATCCCTGAGGAATCGCCACACTGACTCCCACAATGGTTGAACTAGTTTACAGTCCCACCAACAGTGTAAAAGTGTTCCTATTTCTCCACATCCTCTCCAGCACCTGTTGTTTCCTGATTTTTTAATGATGGCCATTCTAACTGGTGTGAGATGGTATCTCACTGTGGTTTTGATTTGCATTTCTCTGATGGCCAGTGATGATGAGCATTTCTTCATGTGTTTTTTGGCTGCATAAATGTCTTCTTTTGAGAAGTGTCTGTTCATGTCCTTTGCCCACTTTTTGATGGGGTTGTTTGTTTTTCTCTTGTAAATTTGTTTGAGTTCATTGTAGATTCTGGATATTAGCCCTTTGTCAGATGAGTAGGTTGCAAAAATTTTCTCGCATTCTGTAGGTTGCCTGTTCACTCTGATGGTAGTTTCTTTTGCTGTGCAGAAGCTCTTTAGTTTAATTAGATCCCATTTGTCAATTTTGGCTTTTGTTGCCATTGCTTTTGGTGTTTTAGACATGAAGTCCTTGCCCACGCCTATGTCCTGAATGGTATTGCCTAGGTTTTCTTGTAGGATTTTAATGGTTTTAGGTCTAACATTTAAGTCTTTAATCCATCTTGAATTAATTTTTGTATAAGGTGTAAGGAAGGGATCCAGTTTCAGCTTTCTACATATGGCTAGCCAGTTTTCCCAGCACCATTTATTAAATAGGGAATCCTTTCCCCATTTCTTGTTTTTGTCAGGTTTGTCAAAGATCAGATAGTTGTAGATATGCGGCATTATTTCTGAGGGCTCTGTTCTGTTCCATTGATCTATGTCTCTGTTGTGGTACCAGTACCATGCTGTTTTGGTTACTGTAGCCTTGTAGTATAGTTTGAAGTCAGGTAGCGTGATGCCTCCAGCTTTGTTCTTTTGGCTTAGGATTGACTTGGCGATGCGGGCTCTTTTTTGGTTCCATATGAACTTTAAAGTAGTTTTTTCCAATTCTGTGAAGAAAGTCATTGGTAGCTTGATGGGGATGGCATTGAATCTATAAATTACCTTGGGCAGTATGGCCATTTTCACGATATTGATTCTTCCAACCCATGAGCATGGAATGTTCTTCCATTTGTTTGTATCCTCTTTTATTTCATTGAGCAGTGGTTTGTAGTTCTCCTTGAAGAGGTCCTTCACATCCCTTGTAAGTTGGATTCCTAGGTATTTTATTCTCTTTGTAGCAATTGTGAATGGGAGTTCACTCATGATTTGGCTCTCTGTTTGTCTGTGATTGGTGTACAAGAATGCTTGTGATTTTTGTACATTGATTTTGTATCCTGAGACTTTGCTGAAGTTGCTAATCAGCTTAAGGAGATTTTGGGCTGAGACGATGGGGTTTTCTAGATATACAATCATGTCATCTGCAAACAGGGACAATTTGACTTCCTCTTTTCCTAATTGAATACCCTTTATTTCCTTCTCCTGCCTGATTGCTCTGGCCAGAACTTCCAGCACTATGTTGAATAGGAGTGGTGAGAGAGGGCATCCCTGTCTTGTGCCAGTTTTCAGAGGGAATGCTTCCAGTTTTTGCCCATTCAGTATGATATTGGCTGTGGGTTTGTCGTAGATAGCTCTTATTATTTTGAGATACGTCCCATCAATACCTAATTTATTGAGAGTTTTTAGCATGAAGGGTTGTTGAATTTTGTCAAAGGCCTTTTCTGCATCTATTGAGATAATCATGTGGTTTTTGTCTTTGGTTCTGTTTATATGCTGGATTACATTTATTGATTTGTGTATGTTGAACCAGCCTTGCATCCCAGGGATGAAGCCCACTTGATCATGGTGGATAAGCTTTTTGATGTGCTGCTGGATTTGGTTTGCCAGTATTTTATTGAGGATTTTTGCATCAATGTTCATCAAGGATATTGGTCTGAAATTCTCTTTTTTGGTTATGTCTCTGCCAGGCTTTGGTATCAGGATGATGCTGGCTTCATAAAATGTGTTAGGGAGGATACCCTCTTTTTCTATCGATTGGAATAGTTTCAGAAAGAATGGTACCAGTTCCTCCTTGTACCTCTGGTAGAATTCGGCTGTGAATCCATCAGGTCCTGGACTCTTTTTGGTTGATAAGCTATTGATTATTGCCACAATTTCAGAACCTGTTATTGGTCTATTCAGAGATTTGAGTAATTACCCAGAAGTGGAATTGCTAGCTCTTATGGAAAGTATGTGTTTAACTTTATAAGAAATGTCACACTAATTTTTTTCAAGAGAGGGGTCTCCCTATGTTGTCTAGCCTGGTCTCAAACTCCTAGGCTCAAGTAGTCCTTTTGCCTCAGCCTCCTGAGTATCTGGGATGACAGCCAACCTGATTTTTAGAGCAACTGTATCATTTTGTTTTCCTGTAGTCAGTGTTTGAGAATTTCAGTTGCTTTATATCCACGTGAACCCTTGAGTTTTCCAGTCTTTTACATTTTAACCATTTTAGTGTATTGCTAATAGTATTGCATGGTGACTTGATTTGTATTTGTCTGTGACTAAAGATGTTGATTATCCTTTCATGGGCTTACTGCATTTATGCACCATTTTTGGGTATTGTATGTATTTTTGCCAAATTTTTAAAAATAAACTTAAAGTTTTTTTCCTGGAAACGTACAAACCTGCTAGATTAAACCAGGAAGAAATAGAAACTCTGAACAGACCAATAACAAGCAGTGAGATTGAAATGGTAATAAAAAAAATTGCCAACAAAAAAATGTCCAGGACCAGATGGATTCACAGCTGAATTCTACCAGACATTCAAAGAAGAAGTGGTACCAATTCTGTTGACACTATTCCAAAAGATAAAGAGGGAATCCTTCCTAAATCATTCTAGGAAGCCAGTATCATACTAAAACCCAAACCAGGAAAGGACATAACAAAAAAAGAAAATACAGACCAATATCCCTGATGAACATAGATGCAAAAATCCTCAACAAAATACTAGCTAACTGAATCTAACAGCATATCAAAAAGATAATCCAGGCTGAGTGCGGTGGCTCATGCCTGTAATCCCAGCACTTTGGGAGGCTAAAGTGGGTGGATTACCTGAGGTCAGGAGTCCTGGCTAACATGGCAAAACCCCATCTCCACTAAAAATACAAAAAAAAATTAGCCAGGTGTTGTGGCACGTGCCTGTAGTCCCACCTACTCAGGAGGCTGAGGCAGGAGAATCACTTGAACCTGAGAGGCAGAGGTTGCATTCAGCCGAGATCCCAGTGTACTCCAGCCTGGGCAACAGATCAAGACTCTGTCACACACACACAAAAAGATAATCCACCATGATCAAGTGGGTTTCATACCAGGGATGCAGGGACGGTTTAACATATGCAAATAAATAAATGTGGTACACCACATAAACAGAATTAAAAACACAAACCACGTGATCATCTTAATAGATGCAGAAAAAGCATTTGACAAAATCCAACATCCCTTTATGATTAAAACCCTCACAAAATTGGCATAGAAAGGACATACCTTAAGGTAATAAAAGCCATATATGACAAATCCACGGCCAACATTATACTGAGTGGGGAAAAGTTGAAAGCATTCCCCCTGAAAACTGGAACAAAACAAGGATGCCCTCTTTCACCACTTCTATTCGACATAGCACCGGAAGTCCTAGCCAGCACAGTCATACAAGAGAAAGAAATCAAGGGCATCCAACTGGTAAAGAGGAAATCAAACTGTCGCTGTTTCCCGATGATATGATCATATACCTAGAAAACTCTAAAGACTCATCCAGAAAGCCCCTAGAACTGATAAGTGAATTCAGTAAAGCTTCAGAATACAAAAATCAGTGTACACAAACCAGTAGTACTGCTATACAGCAACAGCAACCAAGCTGAGAATCAAATCAATAACTCAACCTGTTTTACAATAGCTGCAAAACAAAACAAAATAAAACAAAAAAACAGGAATATACCTAACCATGGAGATGAAAGACCTCTACAAGGAAAACTACAAAACACTGCTGAAAGAAATCAGCGACGACATAAACAAATGGAAACACATCCCATACTCATGGATGGGTAGAATCGATATTGTGAAAATGACCATACTGTCAAAAGCAATCTACAAATTCAGTGCCATTCTCGTCATTCTTCACAGAACTAGAAAAAATGATTCTAAAATTCATATGGAACCAAAAAGAAACCATATAGCCAAAGCAAGACTAAGCAAAAAGAACACATCTGGAGGCATCACATTACCTGACTTTAAACTATACTATAAGGCTATAGTCACCAAAACAGCATGGTATTGGCATAAAAATAGGCACTTAGACCAGCAGAGCAGAATAGAGAACCTTGAAAGCCAAATACTTAGAGCCAACTGATCTTCAACAAAGCAAACAAAAACATAAAGTGGGGAAAGGACATCCTATTCAACAAACGGTGCTGGGATAATTAGCAAGCTACATGTAGAATAATGAAACTGGATTCTCATCACTTACCTTATAAAAAAATCAACTCAAGATGGATCAAAGACTTAAATATACAACCTGAAACTATAAAAATTCTGAAAGATAACATCAGAAAAACCCTTCTAGACATTGTCTTAGTCTTAAGACATCGGCTTAGTCTAAGACATCATGACTAAGAACCCAAATGCAAATGCAACAAAAACACAGATAAATAAATGGGACTTAATTAAACTAAAAAGCTTCTGCACAGCAAAAGAAATAATCAGCAGAGTAAACAGACAACCCTGACTAGGCATGGTGGCTCATGCCTGTAATCCCAGCACTTTGGGAAGCTGAGGCAGGCAGATCACCTGAGGTCAGGAATTTGAGACCAGCCTGGCCAACATGGTGAAACCCCATCTCCATTAAAAATACAAAAATTAGCCAGGCATGATGGCAGGCACCTGTAGTCCCAGCTGCTTGGGAGGGTGAGGCAGGAGAATCACTTGAACCCAGGAGGTGGAGGTTGCAGTGAGCTGAGATTGCACTACTGCACTCCAGCCTGGGTGGCAGAGTGAGACTCTGTCTCAACAAACAGACAAACAAACAAACAGACAATCCACAGAGTGGGAGAAGATCTGTGCAAACTATGCATCTGACAAAGGACTAATGTCCAGAATCTACAAGGAACTCAAATTAGCAAGAAAGAAACAAACAATCCCATTAAAAAGTGGGCTAAGGACATGAATAGACAGTTCTCAAAAGAAGATATATAAATGGCCAACAAACATGAAAAAATGCTCAACATCATTAATTTTTAGTGAAATGCAAATCAAAACCACAATATGATACCGGCAGCAATAACCATAATTTAAAAATAAAAAAATAATAGATAATAGATGTTGGCATGGATGTGGTGAAAAGGGAACACTTTTACACTGCTGGTGGGAATGTAAACTAGTACAACCACTATGGAAAACAGTGTGGAGATTCTTTAAAGAACTAAAATTAGATCTACCATTTGATCCAGCAGTTCCATTGCTGGGTATCTACCCAGAGGAAAATAAGTCATTATATGAAAAAGACGCTTGCACATGCTTGTTTATAGCAGCACAATTCGCAATTGCAAAAATATGGAACCAGCCCAAATGCCCATCAATCAATGAGTGAATAAAAAAAGTCATATATCTATGCCATAGAATACTACTCAGCCATAAAAGGAAACGAAATAATGGCATTTGCAGCAACCTGGATACAATTGCAGACCATTATTTTAAATAAAGTAGGTCAGGAATGGAAAACCAAACATCATATATTCTCACTTAGAAGTGGGAGCTAAGTTATAAGGATGCAAAGGCATAAGAATGATACAATGGACTTTAGGGACTTGGGGGGGGAAGGGTGGGAGGGGAGCGAGGGATAAAAGACTACACACTGGCTACAGTGTACACTGCTTGGGTGATGGGTGCACCAAAACCTCAGAAATCACCACTAAAGAACTTATCCATGTAACCAAACACTATTCGTTCTGCAACAACAGTTTTAGATTTACTGAAAAATTGCCAAGATAGTAGAGTGAGTTCACATATATCCTGCAGCCAGTTTCCTCTATTATTAACATTAGCATTGTTGGGGCTCAGAACATAATGTCCTGAAATAGGGTAGTTTGAAAACTGAAAAGACAGCAGAAGCAGGAGGGTCTCTTTGACCTTCTTTTGTGCCTTTCTCCCCTAAAGCAAGCCATAAAAACTAGAATTTCCTTCACCCCTTTTCTCCCCTGAAGCAGACCATAAAAACTTGGAGGGTCACTCTCTGGCGTTTTCCCTCCTTTTCCCCCAGAAGGCTCTCATGTAACAGGTGTCCTGCCCTATATCCCAGGGAAGAATTATCAAACAGGGATGCCAAGAAGAAACTGAACAAACGAGCCTGATTCCTCCCAGTTTATTACCATTCCATCATACCTGTTTGTCTTCCAATCATACTTCAGACTATCATAAAAATACACAGGTTTTCCGGGTCTTCTCATTTCTGAAAGCCCTCATGTCACATAAAGCTTATACTAAATAATTTTGTTATGCTTTTCTCTTGTTAATCTGTCTTTTGTTATAGAGGTCTCAGCCATAAACCTTGCAATGGGTGAGGAAATCTGTTCTTCCCTACAACTTGGTATATTTGTTATAATTAATGAACCAATATTGATACATTATTATGAATAAAAGTCCATACTGTATTCAGATTTCTTTAGGTTTTACCTAATGTCCTTTTTCTGTTTCAGAATCCCATCTAGGATACCAGATTATATTTAGTCATCACGTTTCTTTCTTTTCTTTCTTTCTTTTTCTTTCTTTCTTTTTCTTTTCTTTTCTTTTCTTTTCTTTTCTTTTCTTTTCTTTTCTTTTCTTTTCTTTTCTTTTCTTTTCTTTTCTTTTCTTTTCTTTTTGAGACAGAGTCTCACACTGTTGTCCAGGCAGGCTGGAGTGCAGTGGCATGATCTCGGCTCACTGCTGCAACCTCCACCTCCCAGGTTCAAGTGATTATCCTGCCTCAGCCTCCCAAGTAGCTGGGGTTACAGGTGCCTGCCACGACACCCGGCTAATTTTTGTATTTTTAGTAGAGATAGGGTTTCACCATGTTGACCAGGCTGTCTTGAACTCATGAGCTCAGGTGATCTGCCTACCTCGGCCTCCCAAAGTGCTGGGATTATAAGCGTGTGCCACGGTGCCTGGCCTTAGTCATTATGTTTCTTTGGGCTACTCGGCTATGGCAATTTCTCAGACTTTTCTTGATTTTAGTGACCTTGATAGTTTTGAAGACTACTCATCAGATATTTTGTAGAACGTTCTTCAACTGAATTTGTCTAATGTTTTTCTTATTATTAGACTGGGTTTATGGGTTGAGGGGAGGAGAATGTTGGGACTCAGAAACCAATACTCCAAAATATGGCATTCTGACATGCTGAATTGAAGAAAAAGCCTCAAGGTCTCTCTGACTTTCCCAGCAATTCCCCTCAGCCTCCTGGCTCTCAATCTTTTTTTTCTGTCTGTAAACACAGGATGATATTCTCTGAAGTTCCCTCATCTACTTAAAGTCCAGACCCACCAAAGAAGAAAACAGTTACTTCTGGTACCTTCTCTGAGTTTTTATTAACTGAACTCAAATCACAGGAAGAAAGACTGAAGTCTGTCAACACACCTGGATGGACAGACTTTTGTCACAAACCATTGTTTTCTCAGCAGATCCAATAGACTTTGTCCCAGGCCATTGTGTGTTCTTCAGTCCCATTGAATTCCCCTAAATATCATTTACTACTCTCCTAAAATAATCCACTCTTCCTGTTCTCCGTTTTCCCTAAAAACAAGGGCATATAACCATGTGTAGTTCATTGCATAGATGGGAAACACTCTGTGGTTCTTCCCTGCACACGTTAATAAATTTGCACACCATTTCCCCTATTAATCTTGCTCGGCACAGTGGTTTACTTCTGTAATCCCAGCACTTTGAGAACTGGTGGCTGCAGGGTCACTTGAGCTCAGCAGTTTGAGACCACTTTGGGTAAGATAGTGAGACCTCATCTCTATAAAATATATATATATATATATATATAAAATTAGCCAGGTATGGTGGTGCTTGCCTGTGGTCTCAGCTACTCAGGGGGCTGAGGTAGGAGCATGGCTTCAGCCTGGAAAGCTGAGGCTGCAGTAAGCCATGATCACACCACTGTACTCTAGCCTAGGTGACAGAGGGAAATCCTGTCTCAGAAAAAGAAAAAAAATCTGCCCTTTGTCAGTTGATTTTTCAGTGAACCTTCAGAGGGTGAAGAGGAAGTTTTCCCTTCACACCTACAAAAACTACAGAGGTGAAGTACCATTTTCATCACACATATCAAGGGTACATACTACCAGCATAACCTCTCACTGTTGATGTTTACCTTGATGACCTACCTGAGGTCATATTTACCAGGTTTCTTACATTTTATTACTTTTTTTTTTACAGTCCAGAGGTCATATATATACATACATACATATATACATACACACATATATGTATATATATATGTATTATGCATGAATTCGTAGGGAAGTGGTTCCAGCAACTCAGCCTCCTTCCCATTGGTTCTCACACAGTGTCTTCTCTGGGTGGAGCTGGCTGGTGCTTCAGCTGAAGCCAGGTACCTTTCTCTTTGGCTTCCTTCTTTTTCTGATCATTTTCCTTCATGCGTTTCAGGAAGCTATCTTAGCTTGTAGAGTGCTTAATGTGCTTATACCCACATTAATGCTCTTGGCAGGAATCTTGCCCTTATACAAAAATTCCCAACGGCATGCTGGGGAACATTATAGGCTCTTCCAGTTTAGCCATGGTGAACTTGGGGGGCATTCCTATTTGAACCGTGCCCACTCCCTTGATGTCTACAATATCACCTTTCTTACTGATTTGTTCCCAGAACCAAGCCGGGTCCGGCTGCGTTTTCTCAAGGCCCACCAATAATGAGAAGCAGACAAACTAGGAAAGAAGGGAATTTATTGCTGTAACCAGATACAGGGAGAAGGCCGGAGATAATTCCACCAGACCAATTCAAAGTATTAAAATTTTCTTCGTGCTTATGTAGGTTGAGATTATGAGCCTAACAGCAGTCTAATATTCACGTAAGTCTATTGGTAACTAATTTTGTTTCAATTAGAAGGTCGGAGGCAAAAAATGCTTGCTAAGTCCGATTAAACTGTGGGGGTCCCAGTACCTTCAAGGCCTGTCTGCTGTGGTACTGGATTGATTATTTCTATCTTATCTCCTTTATGGCTTGGCCTGGCGAGCTGCTTTAGACTCTCCAATGAATCTATTCAAACAGCTGCCTCTGTTACCTTGACTCATCTCAGATTTCGTTGACTCCTGGTACAAGGAATGTATGACTGTACTGATTTCCCTAGGTTTAACTGTTTGCTCAATGTTAAGGCAGTGCTTTGGAAACCTGTCTGTCTAACTGGAGTGCCATGCAGGTCTGTCTGTGTGACTGTCATGCAGCCCTATCTGTGCGATTGTCAGGGAGAATTGTCCTGCCATAGATCTGCATATATACGGCCAAAGGAACAACTCCACGTTTTCCAAACGGTCTAGAGAATATCTACCCAGCGCCTCTCCTCTTTCCTTTTGTGTTCATTATTTTGGCGAATTACTGGAAGATGGTGGTTCCAGCCGAAAGGCCATTTTAATACTTTCATAATATGTGTATTTTTTTTTCATTTTTACACATTTCCAAAATAATGTTTCTAAAAAATTAAAACTGACCTTTAGTACTCCCAACCTCATTATTTTCCTTTCCCAAAGTTTCCTTCAGTAGAAATATAAACAAGTTCACCCAAATTAGTCACTGAAGCTCTCCAACTTCCTTTTCCTTTTCATTATGAATGTCAGATCTGTGCCAATCATTGTGTGTGTGACAGTGACCACAACATACTCTATGCCCTCAAGAAACTCATCCTCTAGGAGGTGGCCAAAGCGGTAAGGGGCGCAGACACTGTGACATGTGCTATAACAGAGGAAGTTCAGCAGATTATGTCTCATTGGTGTCAGGGAAGGCTTGTTGGAGGAAAGCACTTTTTTTTTAAATTATACTTTAAGTTTTAGGGTACATGTGCACAACGTGCAGGTTTGTTACATATGTATACATGTGCCATGTTGGTGTGCTGCACCCATTAACTCGTCATTTACATTAGGTGTATCTCCTAATGCTATCCCTCCCCCCTTCCCCCACCCCACATCAGGCCCCGGAGTGTGATGTTCCCCTTCCTGTGTCCAAGTGTTCTCATTGTTCAATTCCCACCTTTGAGTGAGAACATGCAGTGTTTGGTTTTCTGTCCTTGTGATAGTTTGCTCAGAATGATGGTTTCCAGCTTCATCCATGTCCCTACAAAGGACATGAACTCATCACTTTTTATGGCTGCATAGTATTCCATGGTGCATTTGTGCCACATTTTCTTAATCCAGTCTATCATTGATGGACATTTGGGTTGGTTCCAAGTCTTTGCTACTGTGAATAGTGCCGCAATAAACATACGTGTGCATGTGTCTTTATAGCAGCATGATTTATAATCCTTTAAGTATATGCCCAGTAATGGGATTGTTGGGTCAAATGGTATTTCTAGTTCTAGATCCTTGAGGAATCGCCACACTGACTTCCACAATGGTTGAACTAGTTTCCAGTCCCACCAACAGTGTAAAAGTGTTCCTATTCCTTCACATCCTCTCCAGCACCTGTTGTTTCCTGACTTTTTAATGATCGCCATTCTAACTGGTGTGAGATGGTTTCTCATTGTGGTTTTGATTTGCATTTCTCTGATGGCCAGTGATGATGAGCATTTTTTCATGTGTCTTTTGGCTGCATAAATGTCTTCTTTTGAGAAGTGTCTCTTCATATCCTTCACCCACTTTTTGATGGGGTTGTTTGATTTTTTCTTGTAAATTTGTTTAAGTTCTTTGTAGATTCTGGATATTAGCCCTTTGTCAGATGGGTAGATTGCAAAAATTTTCTCCCATTCTGTAGGTTGCCTGTTCACTCTGATGGTAGTTTCTTTTGCTGTGCAGAAGCTCTTTAGTTTAATTAGATTCCATTTGTCAGTTTTGGCTTTTGTTGCCATTGCTTTTGGTGTTAGACATGAAGTCCTTGCCCATGCCTATGTCCTGAATGGTATTGCCTAGGTTTTCTTCTAGGGTTTTTATGGTTTTAGGTCTAACATTTAAGTCTTTAATCCATCTTGAATTAATTTTTGTATAAGGTGTAAGGAAGGGATCCAGTTTCAGCTTTCTACATATGGCTAGCCAGTTTTCCCAGCACCATTTATTAAATAGGGAATCCTTTCCCCCTTTCTTGTTTTTGTCAGGTTTGTCAAAGATCAGATGGTTGTAGATGTGTGGTATTATTTCTGAGGGCTCTTTTCTGTTCCATTGATCTGTATCTCTGTTTTAGTACCAGTACCATGCTGTTTTCATTACTGTAGCCTTGTAGTATAGTTTGAAGTCAGGTAGCCTGATGCCTCCAGCTTTGTTCTTTTGGCTTAGGATTGTCTTGGCAATGCAGGCTGTCTTTTGGTTCCGTATGAACTTTAAAGTAGTTTTTTCCAATTCTGTGAAGAAAGTCATTGGTAGCTTGATGGGGATGGCTTTGAATCTATAAATTACTCCCATTCACAATTGCTTCAAAGAGAATAAAATACCTAGGAATCCAACTTATGAGGGATGTGATGGACCTCTTCAAGGAGAACTACAAACCACTGTTCAATGAAATAAAAGAGGACACAAACAAATGGAAGAACATTCCATGCTCATGGATAAGAAGAATCAATATCGTGAAAATGGCCATACTGCCCGAGGAAAGCACTTCTAAGGAGGGACCTGAATGAGAAGGAGTTAGTCAGATAAAGCTGGAAAGAAAGAGCTCCAGGCAGAGAAAGTGGCTTCTACAAAGACTATTGAGAAAAACCATTGTATGTACAGTGTTGGGTATTTAAGCAGTTTATGAGGATTAAAGCCCAAGGCAAACTAATCAGGGTGAACAAAGAAAAGTGGCTCAGAGCAGTCTGAGCTTTGTGAGGTCTGCAAAATTAATCAGGCTCACAGAGATATGAGTGTGGGAGTACAGTTAGGCCCCTCACTCGTGCCTGTGGGCAATTATTTTTTTTTTGCAATAGGGTCTTGCTTTGTTGCCCAGGCTGGAGCACAGTGGTCTAACCGAGGCTCACTGCAGCCTTGACCTCCCAGGCATGAGTGATCTTCTGACCTCACCCTCCCGAGTACTTGGGACCTCAGTTGTGTGCCACCATGCCTGGCTAATTTTTGTATATATATATATATATTGGTAGAGACAGGGTCCCACTGTGTTGCCTAGGCTGGTCTTGAACTCCTGGGCTCAAGCGAACTTCCTGTCTCAGCCTCCCAGTGAGTTAAGATTACAGGTGTGAGCCACAATGCCTGGCCTATCCACACATTTCTATATGAATTTCCTTTTAGGAAAGTGGGGGGATGATGAAAATTGTGTGTTACATAAGGTTTTGCCTAATGTGTGGGAACCACTGGTGTAGACCATGCTGAAGACAATCAGGAGCCCCTGAAAGCATTCAGGCAGCAGAGTGACATGATCAGACCTGCATTTTGGGAAGATCATTCTGGCTGTAATGTGGAGAACAGACTGTAAGGAGCCAACCAAAGTAGCATGAAGACCAGCTGGGTGGCTGTTGCCATAATCCAGGTAAGAAATGACGGTGGTCTGAAGTAAGGTGTTAGTAACAGAAATAAAGAAAGAACATAATGATTTTTTCTCCCTAGATTCTGAAAAGAGTTAGCTTCACTTTTCCCAGAAATACATGCTGTCAAGACCAAATGAATCATAATATTTCAGACATGCTGAAAGATAATGGGGAAATACAGTTATGTGTCGCATAATGGCATTTTGATCAATGATAGACCAAATGTAACAGTGGTTCCATAAGACTATAACAGCAGTGTTACAGCTCTTTTAGAATTTCTCTAGCAGGCTTTTTGGTTATTGCCAGAAAGCTGAAAAAGAAAGAAAAGACTCCCAGCACTTTGTGAGGCCAAGGTGGGTGGATCACTTGAGGTCAGGAGTTTGAGACCAGCCTGGCCAACATGGTGAAACCCTGTCTCTACTAAAAATAAAAAATTAGCCGGGCGTGGTGGTGGGCACTTGTAATCTCAGCTACTCGGGAGGCTGAGGCAGGAGAATTGCTTGAACTCAGGAGGTGGAGGTTGCGGTGAGCCGGGATCATGCCACTGCACTGCAGCTTGGGCAGCAGAGTGAGACTCCATCCCCCACCCCCCAAAATAAGACTATAATACTGTATTTTTATTGTACCTTTTCTGTGTTTAGGTATGTCTAGATACACGAATACTTACCATTGTGTTACAGTTGCCTACAGTATTCAGTACAGTAACATGCTGTACAGGTTTGTAACCTAGGAGTGATAGGCTATCCCCTATCACCTGGATATGTAGTAGGCTATACCATCTAGGTTTGTGTAAGTGCAGTCTAAGATGTCTGCACTACGATGAATTGCTTAACAATGCATTTCTCAGAACATATTCGCAATGTTAAGTGACACATGACAGTTTATTTACAACAGGGATATTTCCCATATTTCTTAAATCATATCAACAGAGTAATGGTTAAAAGACTAGACTCATCCGGGAGCAGTGGCTCATGCCTGTAATCCCAGCACTTTGGGAGGCTGAGGCGGGTGGATCACGAGGTCAGGCGTTCAAGACCAGCCTGGCCAACATAGTAAAACCCCGTCTCTACTAAAAATACAAAAAATTAGCTGGGCGTCGTGGCGGGCGACTATAATCCTAGCTACTCAAGAGGCTGAGGCGGGAGAATCGCTTGAAGCTGGGAGGCGGAGGTTGCAGTGAGCTGAGATCATGCCACTGCACTCCAGCCCAGGCGACACTGCGAGACTACGTCTCAAAAAAAAAAAAGCCTAGACTCTGGTTAAGAGGTTTAAGAGGTTTGAATCCTCACACTATGACATTTAAGAGCCCCAGCCTTGGGCAAAATCGCTTAACTTCTGTAGGCCCCAGCTTCTTTTTCTGCAAAATGGGGATTTCAGCTGTTGCTACCATGTTGTGATTTCATGAGCATAGGTATTCACTTCTCCTACTTTTTAGACCAGCCCTGACTCTAACTAGAGACAATTTCTTTTTCTTTTTCTTTTTTCTTTTTTTTTTTTTTTGAGACAGAGTCTCACTCTGTCACCCAGGCTGGAGTGCAGTGGTGCAATCTCGGCGCACTGCAAGCTCCACCTCCCGGGTTCATGCCATTCTCCTGCCTCAGCCTCCCGAGTAGCTGGGACTACAGGCGCACGCTGCCATCACTGGCTAATTTTTTGTGTTTTTAATAGAGACTTGGTTTCACTGTGTTAGCCAGGATGGTCTCGATCTCCTGACCTTGTGATCCACCCGCCTTGGCCTCCCAAAGTGCTGGAATTACAGGTGTGGGCCACCGCGCCCGGCTTAGAGACAATTTCAAAAGCAAATTGTTTAGTTATCTTTTGAGTAGTGGTATTAAATTTATAGTCAACTGTCTACATGATCACAGTTTGACCCATTTGTGACAAATTTCAGACAATTCTAGGATTAGAATGGCTACCTATAATTTTAGGTTATAGAAGAGAGTGAAACTTATCTGTTGGCACCAGGCTTTAACCCAATCGTAGATGTTTCCTTCTTGTAATTTGTTAACATTTTGGGTGATCATGAAGAAGTACCTTCTAAGGACTTGAGAATGAGGAAATAAGATTGCCCTCTGAGAATAAACTGTAGGATCAGAGCAGAAAAATATTAAATTTCCTGAAGGAGACAGGCTGACTCTTAGGCCAGCTAAAATGTCAACAGTATAATTATATATTAATATATCTAAAGATATCAGTCAAAAAACGATTGCTTGGCCTAGACAAAACTGGCAGTACCTCTCCAAGCTTAGAGTAGGGGAAAGAAAGTCTTAACCGTTAGCATACATATTTCTTTTTTCTTTTTTTTTTTTTTTGAGGCAGGATCTCGCTCTGTCACCCAGACTGGAGTGTGGTGGCATGATCTTGGCTCACTGTAGCCTCCGCCTACCGGGTTCAAGCGATTCTCCTGCCTCAGCCTCCCAAGTAGCTGGGATTACAGGAGTATGCCGCCACACCTGGCTAAGTTTTGTATTTTTAGTAGAGACGGGGTTTCACCATGTTGGCCAGCTGGTCTCGAACCCGACCTCAGGTGATTTCTGCCCACCTCGGCTGACCAAAGTGTTGGGATTACGGGCATGAGCCACCGTGCTCACCCGAAAGTCCCTTTTGCCATGTAAAGTAACACTCACAGGTTCTGTGGGCATCTTTGGGGGCCTTATTCAGTGCACCACAGGGTCTTTTAGCCCACTTTCATATATTTGATTATCTCTCTTTATTCTTACTACTGAGCAGGATTCAGATTATGATTTGACTTCCTATGTAGGCTGTCTGCAGGGAGAAAATGCAAAGAGCATTCGCACCTTGAAGTTTCTGTCCCCATGATAGAGATTTCTCATGGTAAGTTAGTAAAGTGCCTTCTGATGGTGAATTGGCTTCTCTTTGCCTTGACTTCAAGGAGAAAATGCACCAATTAGGCAAGCGAGAAAATTCTGATCCATGTGAGAGTTTAATTTCTCATTGTAAATGAATAAAGTGGCATTTGGATATCTAGGCTCTCTCAGGGCCTACACCCAGGACATTGGCAAGACTATTTCTGGGCCATATCCTGAAAATTGGACATCCATCTGTGGTGCTCTGATACCTCCTGCATGGCCCCTGCGGTGTTCCCTGGATGATGCCTTGACTGCTTCATGGTCAGGCCCCTCTCCTCTGATTTCTAGATCACTCACTTAAGAGGACTTAGTGAAAGTTGTGTGAAGTAATGTTGTCCCTAATTAATATATATATATATATATAATTTTACATTGAGTTTCTGGCCAAAGGACCTAACTCATATTTTTTAATGTAGAGAAAAACTCCTTTAGAAAATATTTCAATGGACATTAGAGTTTTGTTTTGTTTTGTTTTGTTTTGTTTTGTTTTGTTTTGTTTGTTTTAAGACAGGATTTCTCTCTGTCACCCAGGTTGGAGTGCAGTGGTGCAATCTTGGCTCACTAGAACCTCTGCCTCCCAGGCTCAAGTGACCCTCCAGCCTCAGCCTCCCAAGTACTTGGGATCACAGGCACCCACCACCATGCCTGTCTAATTTATTTCTATTTTTGGTAGAGATGGAGTTTTACCATGTTGCCCAGGCTGGTCTCAAACTCCTGTTCTCAAGTGATCCACCTGCCTCACCTCCCAAATTGCTGGGATTACAGGCATGAGCCACCAAACCAAACTTGTTTTGTTTTTTTGAGACAGGGTCTTGCTCTGTCACCCAGGCTGAGGTGCAGTGGCACAATCACAGCCCACTGCAGCCTCAACCTCCTAGGCTCAAGGCAATCCAACCACCTCTGCCTCCTGAGTAGTTAGGACCACACTGAATCCCTATGTCTAGTTAACTTTTAAATTTTTTGTAGAGATGAGATCTCACAGTGTTACCCAGGCTAGTCTTGAAGTCCTAGCCTCAAGTGATCCTCCCCACTCAGCCTCCCAAAGTGCTGGGATTACAGGAGTGAGCCATAATGCTTTTAGCCCAGCCTAAAACATGCTTTTAATTAACTTAAAAAAAAGTTAAATAAAATGTATAGTAAAATTGAAATCAGAGTGCTTTTGAAACAAATGAAATGTAAGACTTTTAATAAGCTAGGTGGTTATCAATGGTCATATTAGAAGATTGAAAATATCAACATTATAAATATCAATAAACTATAAGAAACTTGAAAATTCTTTCAGGAATGTGAAGGTGACTTAGAGCTAGCAGGTGCTTTTCACTGTGTGCATCGTGCAGATTTGAATAAATATTTCCCCAGGGTGTAAAAATCTCCGAAGCTTTCTCTCCTACACTGTGAAATTACTACTATTTAATATTCAGTGTTACCAACACCTTCCCTTACATAATAAGGAAATTAAAGCATGAAGTAGGAAAAACAGGCTGGATATATTGAGACAACGCTGGATCAACACTTCCTGGAAGGTGGGAGGACAGATTTATTCTAACCTCTGAGCCTCCTGATTCAAACATTTGTTCGGTTGTACTTGGCCTAGGATGCCCTTATTTTTGGCCTGGTAAACACCTCCTCATTCTCCAAGATTCACATTAAGTATCAGCTTCTCTGTGAAGGCTTCTTTCACCCTAAGGATAAGTTGACCCTTTTCCCATCTTCTTTGCTAACACTGCATATTGTGTATTTTTTGCAAATATATCTTACTTTCCACTATACGTGAGCTTCCTGAGGGCAAGGATTTAAATATATATATATATATGTATTTTATTTACTTAACATAGTACTTACTAAGTGCCTGGTGCTATTCCAAGCACTATGTAAGTTATCGGTCATTTAATCCTTGTAATAGTCCCATGAGGCTTATTATCTCCATTTTGTAGATGAGGAACCTGAAGTGCAGAGTGTTCAGTAACTTTATTCCTCTCTGTTTCACCAGAACCTAAAGGTGATTCTTTGCATACAGTAGGCATTCATTCATTCAATAAATCTTTACTGAATACTATACATACATATATATGTATATATATATGTATGTATATATATATATATGTATATATATCTATATAGACACTCTTCTAAGTGCTAAGATACAGCAATGAAAAAAGATGAAAAAACCCCCACCCTTTTGGAGCTCACGTTTTGGTTGTCAGAATAGGCAAAAAAAAAAAAAAAAAAGAGAGAGAGAGATACATAAAATAAATATTTGTTCCATAGGTGGCAATAAATTCTGCAGAAAAAAAAATAAAGCCAGTAAGTGGGAAAAGGAGCACTTGAAATTGCAATTTTAGATGGATTAACAGGGAAGGGCTCACTGAGAAGGAGATGTTTGAGGGAAGGAGTTGAGTGAGTGAATGAGTGAGTCATATCTGGGGGAAGAATATCCCAGGAACAGCTAGTACAAAGGTCCTGAGGTGTCTGGAATGTTCAAGGAACAGCAAAGGGTGGGGAGTGCTCCTAGAATAGAACAGGGAAGCGGGAAAGAAGTAGAGGGTGAGGTTAGGAGAGAATGGGCAGTGAGCAGAGCATGTAGGGCTTTAAAATAATTTTTCAAGTGGAACTTTTACTAAAAATATCTTTGGAGGTTTTTTTTTTTTTTTTCCCCAGCCTACATCATGCTTTAATTTTTTTTTCTTTTCTTCTCTTTTTTTCTTTTCTTTTTTTTTTTTTTTTTTCTGAGACAGGATCTCACTCTGTGGCCCAGGCTGCAGGGCAGTGGTGTGATCTTGGCTCACTGCAACCTCTGCCTCCCAGGCTCAAGCGATCCTCCCGCCTCAGCCTCCCTAGTAGCTGGGACTACAGGTGTGCACTATCATGCCTGGCTAATTTTTGTATTTTTTGTAGAGATGGGGTTTCATGATGTTGCCCAAGCTGATCTCGAACTCCTGGGCTGAAGCGATCCACCCGCCTCGGCCTCCCCAGTAGTTGGGACTACATGTGTGCACTATCATGCCTGGCTAATTTTTGTATTTTTGGTAGAGATGGGGTTTCATCATGTTGCCCAAGCTGGTCTTGAACTCCTCGATCCACCCACCTCAGCCTCCCAAAGTTCTGGGATTACAGGCATGAGCCACCACATCCGGCCCTTTGGAGGGCTTGGGGGGTTTTTGAGCAGAAGAGTGATCTTCTTGAATTTATGTTTTTATCAGTATCACTCAGGCTTCTGTGTTTTATATTTGTTTTCTGGTTTTTTTGTGTGTGTGTTTTCGAGACAGGGTCTTGCTCTGTTGCCCAGGCTGGAGTGCAGTGGTGCAATCATAGCTCACTGCAGCCTCAAATTCCTGGGCTTAAGAGATCTTTGTGTCTTGGCCTCCCAAAGTGCTGGGATTACAGTCATGAGCCACTGTGCCTGGCCCAGGCTTCTGTGTTGAGAAGAATCTCGACATGTCAAAGATGAAAGCTGGGAGACTAGTTGGGAGGTTCCCACAGTAATTTAGGTAAAAGACAGCAGTGGCAGTAGTGGAAGTGGTGAGAATTGGTCAGATTCTGGACATATGCTGAAGGTTAATCAGACAGATCTGCTGATAGGTCAGATGTGAGGTGTGAGAGGAAAAGAAGCATCCAGTATGACTTCAAGGCTTTGAACTCTGCAACTGGGGAAGAGAAGAAAAGGAACAGGATTTGGTGGTAGGGCAGTGACAAGCAGCAATCGGGAGTTCAGTTTAGGACTTGTTAAACTTGAGATGTCTATTATTCAAGTGATAATATTAAGGAGGCAGCTGGATATGTGAATCTGGGGTATAGGGGAGACATGCCGACTGGACACTGTTAGCACATCCTAGATGACAGTTCAAGTCAGAGACTAGAGGAAATTGCCAAATGAGTCAGTGAAGATGGAAAAGAGAAGAGGTACAAGGGCTGAATCTTGGGATGCTCCAAGTTTTGGAGGTCAGAGAGATGAACAGGACCCAACATAGAAGACTGATAATGAGCAGCCAGAGAAATAGGGGAAAGATTAGGTAAGTGCCCTTCTAAAAACTATATGGAAAGTGGTTCAGGAGGAAAGAGTAATCACATTCTACTAATTGATCAAGTAAGATGAAAATTAAGGCTTGGCTGTTGGATGTAGCAACAGGAAAGTGGAGGAGATCTTGACAAGAGCAATTTAATTGAAGTGGATTGGATAAATAACTGACTATGTTAGATTTTAGAGAGATATTGGACATGGGGAATATAGACAACCCCTAGGAAGAAAGAAATGGAGGTAGTAGCTGAAAGAGGAAGTGAGGTCAACAGAGGGTTTTTCAAAAATGGGAGAAATAATGTTCATAGATTGGTGGAAAAGATCCAGGGGAAAGGGATGAGCTGATGCAGGTGATTGAGAGGAGAATTGCTGGAGTGATGTCCTTGAGTAGCTGGTGTCTGGTTCATAAGGAAAACAGTGGCCTTTTCATTTCTTTTTTCTTTTCTTTTCTTTTCCCCCTCTCTCTCTCTTTCTTTCTTTCTTTTCTTTTTTTTTTTTTTTTGTGTATTTTTTGTAGAGACGGGGTTTCACCATGTTGCCCAGGCTGGTGTTGAACTCCTGGCATCATGCAATCTGCCTGCCTCGGCCTCCTAAAATGCTGGGATTGCAGGCATGAGCCATCACGCCCGGCCAGTGGTGGCCTTGTCTAGGAGCACAGAGTGTTCCTCTACAGTCACAGGAAGGAAGCCCAGAATATGGGCATGATGCAGCGGTGGGTGTTTGTGGGAGCTCTCTTCTGATTCATTCTATTTTCTCAGTGAAATAGGAAGCAAGGGCATCAGAATGATGAGGGGAGGTGAGTAAGTATTTGAGGTTTGAGGACAGAGAAGGTGTGAAATAGTCACCCAGAAGAGTGGGAGAATAAAAGGGCCAGGGAAATTCGGTGTGTTTGTTAGCAGCATTAAGGGCCTACCCAAAACTTATGATCATGAATTTAAAGTGAGATCTCTTAGTATGGTTTGGTTCTTCACTAGTTGCATTTGGCTGCACAGATGTACGACTGGACTATGGGGAACGTTTTCTTCAACAAAGGTCGTTGTTTAGTCAAGTGAGTATCTCAGTGTCAGAGGGGGCAAGGGAGCTGAGGGTACATGCAACATAATATAAGTGAGTTTAAGCTGGGTGAGGTATCAAATGAGCGCATACATGAAAGAATAAATTGTTTCCCCACTTAGAATGCATTTTTTTCTTTTTAGAGTGGGGTCTTGCTCTCTTGCCCACGTTGGAGTACACTGGCGTGATCACAGCTCACTGCAGCCTCAACCTCCTGGGCTCAAGCAATCCTCTCGCCTCAGCCTCCCAAGTTGCTGGGACCACAGGCATGAGACACTTCACACAGTTCTGGAATTCATTTTTTGTCTCCGGTCCATTGCTTCAAAACTTTATTCTTTTTTTTTCTTTTTTTTGGGGGGTGGGGGGACAGAGTTTCACTCTTCTTGCCCAGGCTGGAGTGCAATGGCGCGATCTCGGCTCACCACAACCTCGGCCCCCAAGTTCAAGTGATTCTCCTGCCTCAGCCTCCCAAGTAGCTGGGATTACAGGCATGCGCCAACACACCCTGCAGTTTTGTATTTTTAGTAGAGACAGGGTTTCTCCATGTTGGTCAGGCTGGTCTCAAACTCCCGAACTCAGGTGATCCACCTGCCTCGGCCTCCCAAAGTGCTGGGATTACAGGCGTGAGCCACCACTCCCAGCCCAAACTCACTTTATTCTTAATGGTCCATATAAGAACTGTACCCCCCAGAAAACAAGCTTAGTGTTAAGCTAGTAAACGTTGCTCTTGGATCAGAATAATTTAAGAGGAGCAAATCTTCTATCATAGGTCATAGTGTACAGGGGTTATTCTGTTTAAGTTTTTCCTTAGATGGTTTAGAATTATTCTTCCATTCAAATTTTAGCTTATTCTGGGAGCAAAACACACTGACCCAGGGTAGATGCTGGAGAGTGACTCACAGAAGTTTCCACAAACATACAACTTTTTTTTCTTTTTCTTTTTGGCCAGGACTGAATATTTTCATTAGTGTCTGGTAAATGATATTTGAGTAGATCCTAATTAGGGGTGTGTGTCAAAGGGCACAATGGTGAGGGGACCCTTATTCCCTTTGGGTCCCTGTTTGGCTTCAAATTTGTATTCAGCAGGCCAAAAGAGAGGCAAATGTTACCATCTGTCCTTGGCCAGGGAAAACATATTTACAATGCAGACTCTCTTTTCACTAATCCAAGTTGGAGATCACAGAGAACCAAGAAGCAACGTGGAAGACCAACCAGTCTTTCTTAGGAACCTAACCACATCAGCACACCCACCATTTCCACCTCCCTGTAATTTAAATATAGCACCAAATAAATGCTCTGTCTACCTTGCTTCACATAGCCATCAGTCCATGCGCAGCACGGCCACTCCTTGACCAAAGCCTTGTTACTGTATGTGGCCAGGGACCTTGGTGAACATGGGGTGTGTGGGGGGTGTGTGTGTGTGTGTGTCTGCTATTTTAAAACTACTGGCCTAAAAATAGTTGTGTACACATAGAAAATGCATGCTGGTTGAGTGGTTGAGTTGAGGATTGCCAAACCCCAGAACTCTTAGCCTGGGAGGATGGCAAGTATAATATATCTTATTCTATTACCTGAATATCTTAACCAAGGGACAATCAAAAAAAAATCCAATATACAGGCACTCCTACTCAAACCAGTGGTTCTCAACAGGGGCAGGAACACTTTTTGGATACGGTTTTGGAATTACAGATGCATTTTTGGTTATCACAGTGATTGGAGGCATGCTCAGTGGCATTTGGTGGCTGGAGCCGGGACTGACAGATGTGTGGAACAGTTCCATAGAACAAAGAAACTGTTCTGCCCGACTTTCAAATGCCCTGCAAGGCGTTGATGTGAATGAAAAATCTATTTATAATTATTTCAACATAGACCCTAACTCCAGTTTTATTTCTTCTTTATTTTACACTTATGATATTATGCTAATTAAATTTTTTCCTGTGTGAAATTAGATTATATGATATATGAATTTCATTTAAAATCATGAAGGCAATGTTTTATTATATAAAGGAGATAATGGGTCTGATATGTTGGAGAACTACCATGCTAGATACTTATATGTATCCAGACATCCTTCCATGGCAAATTTACACATTATCTATAACTGCATCTAACCTTATTCATAAAAGGTAGCGATGCATCAACCCCTGCAGTCCACATTTAAATCCTAAAGCGTGAAGAGTCTCGGTTGGGGGCTAGCTGTGATTCCTCCTCCTTATCCCAATTAGGAGGAAACTAAAAACAGGAACTACCCACAGTTTTTAGGGAAAAGGGAATCACAGTAAAAATGTCTGTGAGGATGAGAAATAAGAAGCTCCAGTTGGTGAGAAGAGCAAGGGAAAGGAGAGTTCGGGGCTGGGCATCAAATTAAGTGGAAAGCCCCATCAAGGACAGAGACGAGATCTCTCTTCTAGACCTGCATCTCCAAACACTCCCCTGCCACAGATGTACACACAGAGCCCATTGTTTTCTCTAGAAATGTAAACTGCGCGTCACAGTTACTCCATACACACCACAAACAGACTCCCTTTGTTCTTAGGATATGTGTTGACACAAGAATATGTCATCCACTCAGCTCCAGACATTCCACTGAATAAAGGTGCCAATGGAAAGTTTTGGAAAGGTTTTCAAATGAAGATCTAGGGCTGAGTGTGGTGGCTCATGCCTGTAATGCCAGCACTTTGGGAGGCCGAGGCGGGTGGATCACTTGGGACCAGGAGTTCAAGAATAGCCTGGGCAATATGGTGAACCCCCATCTCTACTAAAAATACAAAAAAAATAAATAAATAAATAAAAAATAAGCCAAGTGTGGTGGCACAGTGCCAGGCTGAGGTGGGAGGATCACCTGAGCCCAGGAGGTGGAGGTTGCAATGAGCTGAGATTACGCCAGTGCACTCCAGTCTGGGCAACAGAGTGAGACCCTGTCCCCCACTCCTGCCCGCCCCCCACCCCCCAAAAAAAAAAGATCCTGGGAGGCAAACGGTTTATTAATCAGGACCCTACAATTACAAAGATATGAGGCCTTTTCCCATAATTAGGGTGAAGCAGCTGCAAATAATCACAGCAGGAGGGAGTAATGCATGACACCACCCTTTTTTTTTTTTTTCTGCAATGGCTTCCTGTCACATCTGCTGCCATGTTTTATGCTAGAAACTGCAGTGGAAAGTGGCTGAAGGTTTGTTGTTGTGAAACTGAGGGGTGACAGTGTGCTGGCAGTCATCACAGCCCTCGTTTGCTCTCAGCGCCTCCTCTGCCTGGGCTCCCACTTTGGCGGCACTTGAGGAGCTCTTCAGCCCACCGCTGCACTATGGGAGCCCCTTTCTGGGCTGGCCAAGGCGGGAGCCGGCTCCCTCAGCTTGCAGGGAGGTGTGGAGGGAGAGGTGCTAGCGGGAACCGGGGCTGCACGCCGCGCTTGCAGGCCGGCTGGAGTTCCGGGTGGGCGTGGGCTTGGCGGGCCCCCCCACTCGGAGCAGCCGGCTGGCCCTGCTGGCGCTGGGCAGTGAGGGGCTTAGCACCCAGGCCAGCGGCTGCGGAGGGTGTACTGGGTCCCCCAGCAGTGCCGACCCACCGGCACTGCGCTCGATTTCTCACCGGACCTTAGGTTCCTTCCCACGGGGCGGGACTCGGGACCTGCAGCCCACCATGCCTCAGCCTCCTACCCCCTCCGTGGGCTCCTGTGCTGCCCGAGCCTCCTCAACGAGCGCCACCCCCTGCCCTACGGCACCCAGTCCCATCGACTACCCAAGGGCTGAGGAGTGCGAGCGCGCGGCGCGGGACTGGCAGGCAGCTCCACCTGCGGCCCCGGTGAGGGATCCACTGGGTGAAGCCAGGTGGGCTTCTGAGTCTGATGGAGATGTGGAGAACCTTTATGTCTAGCTCAGGGATTGTAAACACACCAATCAGCACCCTGTGTCTAGCTCGAGGTTTGTGGACGCACCAATGGACACTCTGTGTCTGGCTGCTCTGGTGGGGCCTTCGGGAACCTTTGTGTCGATAATCTGTATCTAACTGATCTGATGGGGACGTGGAGGACTTTTATATCTAGCTCAGGGATGGTAAACACACCAATCGGCACCCTGTCAAAACAGACCACTCGGCTCTACCAATCAGCAGGACGTGGGTGGGGCCAGATAAGAGAATAAAAGCAGGCTGCCCGAGCCAGTAGTGGCAACCCACTCGGGTCCCCTTCCACACTGTGGAAGCTTTGTTCTTTCGATCTTTGCAATAAATCTTGCTACTGCTCACTCTTCGGGTCCACACTGCTTTTATGAGCTGTAACACTTACCGTGAAGGTCTGCAGCTTCACTCCTGAAGCCAGCGAGACCACGAGCCCGCCGGGAGGAACAAACAACTCCAGACGTGCTGCCTTAGGAGCTGTAACACTCACTGCGAAGGTCTGCAGCTTCACTCCTGAGCCAGCGAGACCACGAACCCACCAGAAGGAAGAAACTCCGAACACATCCGAACATCAGAAGGAACAAACTCCGGACACGCCGCCTTTAGAACTGTAACACTCACCGCAAGGGTCCGCGGCTTCATTCTTGAAGTCAGTGAGACTAAGAACCCACCGATTCCGGACACAAAACCATCCCTTTAAACTTTACAAAATTAATCAGAAAAGAAGGGAGGGACAGAAATAAAAATAAACCAAGCTTGCAGCATATTCAGCATTTATCATGAGATCAGCTCACTCTTTGACCTGCTTCCTCATAGTTTAGTGCCTGTTGTACTAGAATTTCATAGATCCTGTTACAAGATTATAGTTCCCCCAAAGTGCTTTATAGATAATAACTTCAACATTATAAAATGTTAAGTTTTCTATTTGAGATATTCCTTCGGGTCGTGCATACCAACGAAACTACTGACATCAGCTGGTCTGAAGGACCCCAAAAGGAGCTGACTCACCAAAGAATGCAGTTTCCACATCCTAATGATTTCATCCCCCTTATTCCAACCGATCAATGACTCCGATTTTCCAGGTCCTCGCCCTCCACGATCCCCTTAAAAAACCCAGCCTACAATTCCTTGGGGAGATGGATTTGAGGGTCTCCTCCCATCTTCTTACTCAGCACCCTGCAACCATTAAATTCTTTCTCTGCTGCAAACCCTCCTGTCTCAGTGTAGATACAAAACTGTTGGTCTTATAACATTTAGTGTTTTGTTTTTAAGAGAGAAGCAGGCTAATTAAAAGAGAGGTTTTAGGGACCAGCCAAAGAGAAAGCTTGATATTGAAAACTCATAAAATTGTGGAACACTGGCTGGGCGTGGTGGCTCACACCTGTAATCCCAGCACTTTGGGAGGCCGAGGTGGGCGGATCACGAGGTCAGGAGATTGAGACCATCCTGGCTAACACGGTGAAACCCTGTCTCTACTAAAAACACAAAAAATTAGCCGGGTGTGGTGGCAGTTGCCTGTAGTCCCAGCTACTTGGGAGGCTGAGGCAGGAGAATGGCAGGAACCTGGGAGGTGGAGCTTGCAGTGAGCCGAGATCATGCCACTGCACTCCAGCCTGGGCGACAGAGTGAGACTGTCCCAAAAAAAAAAATTGTGGAACGCTTTCTGCTGCTCAGTATGATGTGAAATCTCAACAAGTAAAAGGATTGGCTAGGCTGGGAGCAGTGACTCATGCCTGTAATCCCAGCACTTTGGGAGGCCAAGGTGGGTAGACTGCTTCAGCTCAGGAGCTCTAGACCAGCCTGGGCAACATAGCAAAACCCAGTTTCTAAAAAAATACAAAAATTAGTTGGGCGTGGTGGCACATGCCTATAGTCCCAGCTACTTAGGAGGCGGAGGTAGGAGGATTGCTTGAGCCCAGCAGGCAGAGGTTGCAGTGAGCAGTGATCATGCCACTGTGCTCTAGCTTGGGTGACAAAGCCAGACCCTGTCAAAAAAAAAAAAAAAAGGTCTAGGTGCAGTGGCTTACACCTGTAATCCCAACAATTTGGGGGGAGGCTCAGGCGGGTGCATTACTTGAGGTCAGGAGTTCGAGACCAGCCTGGCTAACATGGTGAAACCACATCCCTACTGAAAATACAAAAATTAGCTGGATGTGATGGAACACACTTGTAATCCCAGCTACTCAGGAGGCTGAGGCAGAAGAATTACTTGAACCTGGGAAGCGGAGGTTGCAGTGAACTGATATTGTGCCATTGCACTCCAGCCTGGTGACAGAGCAAGACTGTCTAAAAAAAAAAAAAAAAAAAAAAAAAAAAGGTTGCTTGAGAAATACATGTTGTTTGTCTCCAGGCTGAATCTGTAGCTCTCGTGGATCAACATAAGACCTCTTTCAGTGGAGGTATGGCCTCCACAAAATATTTGTTGAATTAGGTTGAGTCATGGGGATGAGGCCACAATAGAGGAAAGTGATATGACCAAGATCAGGGCCAGCTTCGGGGGTGTATGACGTGTCCAATCACACAGGGCCCTGTGCTTAGTAGGGCTTGCACCCATTGGTTCAATGCCTCGCTATTACCATCTTGAAATTATTAATAATTTTTGAATATGGGGGCAACACACTTTCATTTTGCAGTGGACCCTTCAAATTATATAGCCAATCCTAGTCAAAAGAGTGAACACCTGAGTCTGAGAGAGCTAGGTTCAAATCCAAGTTCTACCATTACCTGGCTGTATAATCTTGGGCAACTTATTTAACCTCTTTTCATCAGTAAAATAGGAACCATGATAGTGTCTACCTCATAAGACTGTTGTGAAGACTAAAATAAACTATATTGCAGTTTTCAGTTGATATTATTCATGTTATCATCAGTGACAAAGATTTAGATGACATTGCAAAGGCACCAAGGCACTAAGGCACCAAGCAAGGCTGGATAACTGTTCTCTAAACCCATTTTTGGGACGCATTTCTGCTCTGGATGTATATATTGACGTCACCATCTTGTGGCAAGACAGGCCAAGATAATTTTCCTAATTGCAGGCTTCACTGACACATTTTGTGCCAGAACCGCAGGAGAGTAGGTGTTATTTCAAATCTGTGAATCATCACCACACACTCATGCATGGCATATTTCTTATAAATTTAAAAGAGTTGAACTCTAACCAAGATAATGGAGACATTATTTTAGAATGTAGAAATATGCCCATATAAAGGCAACTTGCTATTGAAAATACTTACTTCTGCCGCGTGGGCCTGTCGAGTCATTTTATTTGCCATACAGTTATTGAATGCAATATTCCCAACCAAAGAAGATGCAAATCAAAAAATATCACCAGACCCATTTTACTAGGAGTACATATTAATTACCACCTTGCCATGAATAAATTGATTGTATTGTATTAGAATATGGTTTGGGCTAAGTTAGGAATGAAATGTGGAGGTGAGGCCAAATGGAAGCATATTCTTCCTTTTTGACTGAATACCCCCTATTAGTTCCTTGCTTATTACTATAATTAAAGTAGTCTTTGTCAGTACTTGTTCTTTTAAAATTATTTCTGAAGTTGAGAACAAATTTTTGAAGTGTGAGATGGATTTTTTAAAAAGGTTGTAATACATTAAATATGTCATGAACATTCTACTTAGACAGAAGACCTCAGCTACCATACCATGATAAGAAATTGTCTCCCATGAGTTGAGTCATGGTTCTAGAAGAAAACTCATCAATGACTAGGGAGATAGAATTGACCCTGTGATCTGGGAAGTGAGTTCTTTCCCCCAACCAAGGCTGGTTCCATGGTTGCATGTGAAGATCAAGTTGGTCTTCCAAGTCTCACTAAGCATTGTAACCTTGGGCTTCACTCTATCATTTAAGTCATTAGAATCTGATAAATGTAGTTATTATTCATTTAGAGATGATTTTTCCTAATTTTATATATTTTTTTGTAATAAAAGTTTTTGTAGGCCAGGCGCAGTGGCTCATGTCTGTAATCCCAGCACTTTGGGAGGCTGAGGCAGGAGGATCCCTTGAGGCCAAGAGTTTGAGACAGTCTGGGCGACACAAGAAGATGTCGTCTCTACTGAAAATAAAAAAAAAGTCAGCTGAGTGTGGTGGCACATGCCTATGGCCCCAGTTACTCAGGAAGCTGAGGTGGAAGAATTGCTTGAACAAGGGAGGTCAAGGCTGCACCGAGTGGTGATTGTGCCACTACATTCCAGCCTGAGTGATGGAGTGAGTTTTGTCTCAAGAAAAAGAAAAAAAAATTAACCATGTGTTAATAGCTACATAACAAACTTAACATCATAGCCACTTTTAAAAAATTAAATCAATTAGTTAATTTTTTTAGAGATGAGAGTCTTGCTCTGTCACCCCAGTGGAGTGCAATATCATAGCTCACTCTAGCCTTGAACTACTGGGCTCAAGGGATCCTCCCACCTCAGCCGCCAGAGTAGCTGTGATTACAGGCACATGCCACCATGACCTACGACCATGTTTTAAGTGTATAGTTCAGTAGTATTAAATGCATTCACATATATGGCATTTTTAAAGAGGTCTTCAGTGCCTAAATATGCAGAATTGTTTCCAAATCTTTTAGATAATTAATGTAGACACTGACAAGAGGAAGTGACAAACTTGGCTCTGAAATTCCCAGGCAGGCACTTTTAGGGTTTATGAGAGAGCACCTCATACCCAGCAAGGGTAGGTGCACCTCAGGGCTCAGCAGGAAGCAACAGCAGGGACAAGGACAGAGATTCTCTGAGAATTTGCCATGTATCAGTCTCTTTTCTGGGATAGGTTAGAAATAATGAACTGGGGCCAGGTGCAGTGGCTCACACCTGTAATTCCAGCACTTTGACAGGCTGAGGTGGACAGATCACTTGAGGCCAGGAGTTCGAGACCAGCCTGGGAAACATGGTGAAACCCTGTTTCTTCTAAAAATACAAAAATTAACCAGGCATGGTGGTGCATGCCTGTAATTCCAGCTACTCAGGAGGGTAAGGCAGGAGAATCGCTTGAACCCAGGAGGCAGAGACTGCAGTGAGCCAAGATCACATCACTGCACTCCAGCCTGGGTGACAGAGTGAGACCCCATCTCAAAAAGTAAAAATAAAAAAAAATAATGAACTGAGTAGTGCCACCCCGATCTTTTGTGAATCCTTCCACCATATTATAAGACTGCCTCAACCTCCTCAGACACTTGCCCCTATCAATTGTGACTTTTTCTTCCTTGTGGTTTTATCCTTTCTCTGTCTACTGGCTTCCTATCCACATGTAAATATGCTGTTTCCCATTTCAATAAAACAAAATAAACCAAACCAAACAAACAAAACCTTCCCGTGTCAAAATCCTCCCTTTTAACTTTATATTCTTTTTGTGTTTGCTTACTCTTTAATGTAGAGTTTCTTTTTTCCTTTCAAAGCTGTGCAAGCATGGGCATGGTTCCAAGTGTCAAATCATTTTCCAAGGCCTTTGACAAAAAACACCAGTCCTTGCCCCTCTGCTGCTTCTTACACCCCCCAAACAACTATGAATACTTCCTGTTCTTTCAACCGATATATATATTTTTTAAAGTGTATCTCCTCATCTCAGAATAACAAGCTTGATCACATTTTTCCAGCTTTGGCCATTGGGAGCTCTTTCAGATTTGCTCCACATCCCTCTTGTTTTCTGAGCAATTCCTTTCTTCCTGGTACTATACTTCCTTTTTGCCCTTGTCCAGCCCTAGAATCAGCTATTTTCCAAGGAGCCCTGGTTTCTTTCATTGAAGAGTGGTTTTTAGAAACCCAAATCTGTGCACAAATGTGCTCGTTGCTACTGGGCCTTCTCAGTGGATAGAGGTAGGAAATAAATGCATGTATTTCTATGTACAGTAAGTCCTTACTTAACATCAATAGGTTCTTAGAAACTGCAACTGTAAGCAAAATGACGTACAAATAATCCAATTTTTTTCTTTTTTTTTTTTCCTTAGGACCTCATGATGCAACAGTAGAAACCAAATTTTTTTTCATCAACAGTCTAAAAAATGACATTTAGTGAAACATTATTTGAGGACCTGCTGTATATTGTTTCCTTTAAAGTTGCAAAGTCTTCCAGGTGCTGTGGCTCTTGCCTGTAATCTCAGATACTTGGGAGGCTGAGGTGGGCGGATCATGTGAGGCCAGGAGTTTGAGATCAGTCTGAGCACACATAGGGAGACTTTCATCTCTAGAAGTCATTAAAAAATTAGCAGATGTGGTGGCGCGTGCCTGTAGTCCCAGCTACTTGGGAAGCTGAGGTGGGATGATCTCTTGAGCCCAGGAGTTGGAGGCTGCAGTTAGCAAGATCTCTAGTGCACTCCAGCCTGGGTGACAGAGTGAAACCCCATCCCTGAAAAAAAAAAAAGAAAATAACTAAAGAAAAAAATTTTAAACTTGCATATATTAAAGTTCATTCTTTCTACTGTGAAGTTATATGGGTTTCAAAAAATGCATAGTCATGTATATGTTGCTCCAGTGCTGTGTAAAACAGTTGCATCCCCTAAAAATTGTCTTTATAGTCTCTAGTTCAATTTTTGATTGCTCTTATCAAATTCCTTTGTCTTTTTAAAATTTTATTTATTTATTTTTGAGGCAATGTCTTTTTCTTTCATCGAGGCTGGAGTGCAGTAGCACCATCATGGCTCACTGCAGCCTTGAACTCCTGGGCTGAAGCAATCCTCCTGCCTCAGCCTTCTGAGTAGCTGAGACTACAGGTGTGCACCCAACTAATTAAATTTTTTCTCTTTTTGTAGATACAAGGTCTCGCTATTCTACCTAGGCTGTTCTAGAGCTCCTAATGTCAAGCTATCCTCCTGCCTCGGCCTCCCATGCTGTTGGGATTACAGGGGAGAACCACCATCCTTGGTCACAAATTCCTTTAAAGAGCTGTGCAATGGCTGTCACAGCCATTGCAGTACATTGAGTTCCATAGAGACAGCACCGGGCAAGTGAGAACCAGACAGGCACTGGGCGACTCTGCCTCACTGAGGAAAAACAACTAAAAATGGGCAAAGGAGATCCTAAGAAGCTGAGAGGCAAAATGTCATCATATGCATTTTTTGTGCAAACTTGTTGGGAAGAGATTAAGAAGCAGCAGCCAGATGCTTCAGTCAACTTCTCAGAGTTTTTAAGAAGTGCTCAGAGAGGTGGAAGACCATGTCTGCTAAAGAGAAAAGAAAACTGAAGACATGGCAAAGGTAGAGAAGGCCCATTATGAAAGAGAAATGAAAATCTATATCCCTCCTAAATGGGCGACAAAAAAGAAGTTTGAGGATCCCAATGCACCCAAGAGGCCTCCTTTGGGCTTTTTTTCTCTTCTGTTCTGAGAATCGCCCAAAAATAAAAGGAGAACATCTTGGCCTGTCCATTGGTGATGTTGTGAAGAAACTAGGAGAGATGTGGAATGACACTGCCGCAGGTGACAAGCAGCCTTATGAAAAGAAGGCTGCGAAGTTGAAGGAAAAGTACGGAAAGGATATTGCTGCATATTGAGCTAAAGGAAAGCCTGATGCTGCAAAAAAAGGGAGTCATCAAGGCTGAAAAAAGTAAGAAAAAGAAGGAAGAGGGCCGGGCTCAGTGGCTCACACCTGTAATCCCAGCACTTTGGGAGGCCGAGGCAGGAAAATCACCTGAGGTCAGGAGTTTGAGACCAGCCTGGCCAACATGGCAAAACCCTGCCTTTACTGAAAAAATACAGAAATTAGCTGGGCGTGGTCGTGTATTCCTGTAATCCCAGCTACTCGGGAAGCTGAGGCATGAGAATCACTTGAATCCAGGAGGCAGAGGTTGCAATGAGCCAAGATTGCACCATTGCACTCGAGCCTGGGCAACAGAGCAAGACTCTGTCTCAATAAATAAATAAATAAATAAATAAATAAATAAAAAGAGGGAAGAGGAGGAAGATGAAGAGGATGAGGAGAAGGAGGAAGATGAAGATGAAGAAGATGATGATGCTGAATAAGTTGGTTTCAGTGCAGTTTTTTCTTGTCTATAAAGCATTTAACCCCCTTGTAAACAACTCATTCCTTTCAAAGAAAAACAATTGAAATGTAAGGCTGTGTAAGATTTATTTTTAAACTATACAGTGTCTTTTTTCTATAGTAAACACACTACTGAACATGTCTTTAGATAACCCTGTCCTGGTGGCATTTTCAATAGCCACTATTGAAAATGTGGCCAAAACTGTACCTTGCCTGGTACAGTATGGGGGTTGTAAATTGGCATGGAAATTTAAAGCAGGTTCTCCTTGGCGCACAGCACAAATTAGTTATATATGGGGATGGTAGTTTTTCATCTTCAGTTGTCTCTGATGCAGCTTATAAGAAACAATTGCTCTGTTAACGGAATATTACCCTGTAATTGCAAAAAAAAAAAAAAGTGCTCAGCTGTATGATTGGACCATCATAGGAATGACCATCTTAAAGTAAACTTTAAAAAAAAAAAAATGGGGGGGGGGGGGGGGGGGGGGGGGGGGGGGGGGGGGGGGGGGGACTATAAACAGACTCTGTTAAAAAAAAAAAAAAAAAAAAAAAAAAAAAAAAGTCTCAGCTGTTTTGTTGACATTCTGAATGCTTTTAAGTAAATACAATTTTAAAAATGAGTATTGTCCTTAAAAAAAAAAAAGGAACTGTGCAATACTCTATCTGCCACCAGAGGACTTCACTGACATCTGTGCCACCTTCAAGAAAGGCAATGGATTTCTGAGGTTTCCAACTGAAAATGGCTGGAAGGGCTCTGTTAGAAAAATTAGTCATTGGGAAGTTGATGGAAGCAGGTGGCCCATGAGGACAAGATACACTCTAGGGAACAGGAGAGAGAGCAACTAACTGGGGAAGTCTGATTGTACAGAGTGCTTTCCCCAGAGGGAGAATGTGCTAGTTATCAATTTATTGCCTCTCAGCTCTCTTCACTGACTCATCTATTAAAATAGATCTGGGCCTTTTAATTAGTTTTTCCTTTTACTAGCTGGCACAATGTTTCATCAGTAGAGGGTGCTGGAGAGAGGCATTGAAGAAAAAAGGTGTTTTCCTCCCTGGTCCTGATGGCTTGTTGGCCAGACCCCTGAAGGGCATGTTGTTTTCTTCACTGGTGGCTCAGTATAAGTGCCTACAGGGCATTGCTTTTGCTGTGTGCCTTCTTCAGCTCTTTTCTTGACTGGCAGAGTGTGGTTAGGAGACCCGGACAGCATGGCTTTCACCCTGCCCTATATTGCTGCTCTGCATAGGCATGCTGGGGGCCCCATAGGGCTGGCTGTCTAGTGAACTGGATGCCCAGCCTTCATCCACTAGCTCAGACTACTCTGGCCCAAGTCATATGCAGCGGTGCACTCGGTTGCTGCGGAAGGCCTCCCCAGCTCTCAGTCCCACCAGCACCCACAGTGGCAGCCCAACTTACTCTGCACATCCACCCATCAAGTTCAGCTCACCTGGGCCCTAGATATCCTGACACAGACACTGTGTGTTCCAGGCCTCACACCTACAGTGGCTCCCTGACTCTCTCTGTACCAGTACCCCTCTGTACACCCAGCTTGCCCACCAGCTCTGACTTGCCTGCCCCAAAGGGTTACTTCTTTCCTGGCAACTCTTAGCCATCTCTGGGCTGTGCAACTTTGGAACTTCTCTGCCACCAAGTAGATTGTGACCACACCTTCTTCAATGAGTTCTGATCCCTTCCTCCAAGTTTGTCCTTTTTTGGAACTTTCCCTCAGTCCTACAGCAGTGCTTAGAGCTTTCATCCTAACTTTAGACTCACTCTCCTATCTTTCTTTACTCAATAATTCTTTATATTAAACATCCCTGTTTAAATTACTGTGTGGTTTTTGCTCTTGATTAGACCCTAACTAATTAAAGTTTACTCTCACTGGGAGAGGGCAACAGGTGTTCTGGTCTTTCATTAAATCTCATTTCAAGAAAGAGAAGAAAGCAATTTCCCATCAAGAAACTTGATGTTGATACTGGCACAGACTCTCTGGGTAGAGGATGGAATTGGTATAAAAACCCTAACCAGTAACTCAGGCCCTAGGCCCCAGATCCTGGCTTATATTCAAGTACAGTTTCGAGATACAGATTTTCCTGTACAATGAAAGAACAGCTTCTGAGTGCCTATCATAACCCAGAGCTGGTAAGGGTTTAAGACGTTTGCTAGACTTCTGCCTACAATGGAATAAGTTATTCTGGGAACATTATTAGTTACAGTGAGATGTAAAATTCACCTTCTTTTCATTGAGGTGGCATTTAAAAATAGCAGAAGAGACAGATAGTTTCTAGATTAGGTATAATGTGCTAATAATGTAAAAAAGGATCTTCTTTTGCTTCTTTCTCTTTCTTGCCAACGATGCATTTCTAAGTTTCTCTTTTAAAGAAAATTTCCTGGGTCTGAAAAGGAAGTTCGAAGGCCTTGTGATATTCTGCTGACAGACTGATATTGTTTTGATTTTCTTGAATGTTCTGTTTCTCCTCTTCTGCAAACAATGGGTCATTTTTGTCTCTCGATTTTACTTAGCTGTGGTTTGAAGTCTTCTTAACATAACAGTACTGTGTGTTAACCATGCTATAATTAAAGAGTGAAGCTGAGGTTCTCCAGTGTTCCTTAAAGATTTCCTGGGTTAACTCTACCACACCTATACATCTCTGATAATGATATCTGCAGTCTTGTTCATAAAATAAGATGCATTACCAAGGTGAGATGATTGCCCATAATCATATATCTAAAGAAGGAACATATAACTCATCTGAATACAAGAGACTTCTTTCTAAAGGATTTGACATATCTCCCATTGTTTTCCTATGTTCGTCCTCATAGCAATCTAATGAGGTAGATATTACTTTAGAGATAAGAAAGCCAGGCTAAATAAATTAGGGAGATTTGTCCAAAAAAGTCGCAGCTGTTTTGTTGACATTCTGAATGCTTTTAAGTAAATACAATTTTAAAAATTAGTTTTGTCCTTAAAAAGAAAAAGGAACTGTGCAATACTCTATCTGCCACCAGAGGACTTCACTGACATCTGTGCCACCTTCAAGAAAGGCAATAGATTTCTGAGGTTTCCAACTGAAAATGGCTGGAAGGGCTCTGTTAGAAAAATTAGTCATTGGGAAGTTGATGGAAGCAGGTGGCCCATGAGGACAAGATACACTCCAGGCTTGGTCTTGAACTTGTGGGCTCAAGTGATCCTCGTGCCTTGGCCTCCCAAAGTGCTGGGATTACAGGCACGAGCCACCATGTCTGGCCAATCTGCCATATTTAGCTGGAAGTTCCTTACTGGTTTTTTATTTTGGCAATCCAACTTTTGGATATGAAGATGACTTATGTCTTAGAAATATTACATTATTAAAAATATGTTGGTTTTGACTTGCTGGGGTTATTTTCCTCCTTCCTTTGGTAAAAACACTTGATTCATTACTTTGAGCAAACTTCCCCTTCCCCAATTTGTGTGGTTCTGGTGGGGCTGCCCACCAGACATCAGCCCTCTGACCACAGAGGTGGACACGTGCTCTAATCTGGAAAATTAGTTTCACTCTCGTGGGAGTATGACTCCTCAACAGAGAACAAAGTTGCTGATGATGTTGTTTTCTTATTGGTGAACCTTAGAGGGCTGGTCTATGATTGTACCAGCCTAGGTCCTTTGTTGGACGTACTAGAAACCAACTCTGATTGGCTTTAGCATAAAAGGGTTTTAATGGGAGCCTATTGGTTAGTTCATGAAATTTATGAGAAGGTTTTAGAATCAGGCCTAGAAAATAATCAGTTACCATGCATGTTAGTTTCCTACAGCTGCTGTAACGAATGGCCACAAGCAGAGTGATGTAATACAACACATTTATTTTCTTATAATTCTGGATGTCAGAAGTATAAAATCAAGGTCTGGTCTGGACATGGTGGCTCACGGCTGTAATCCCGTCATTTTGAGAGGACAAGGTGGGAGGATTGCTTGAGCCCAAGAGTTGGTGACTACCCTGGGCAGCATAATGAGACCCTGCCTCTACAAAAAATAAAAAGTTAACAGGGCACAGATTACAGATGTGAACAACTGCGCCAGGCCTCTAAATATATTTTATTAATACCTTACATAGTTAGATCATTATATTGGCTTTAAAGTGTTTTGCGTAAATTGCATTGCCTCTGAATTCCATTTCAGGAGAGTAAAGGAGATATTACAAACTATTGTTATTAAAAGGGGGCATTGGGTCTCACAGAGCTCTAGCCAGAAAAAATAAGCACATTCTACAAGGCTAGAGGGAGTAAGATCTGGGGCGTACAAAATGTGTTTCTCACAGGAAGGCATGGGTTCTCTGGACCTGCGGTACAGCTTAGGCTTAAACGACTCCCTTGCTACGGCTCAGGGGCTTCTCTAAACATCTCTTATTCGCCCTCAACATTACTTTGACTCTGACCTCCCCAGTCATACACCTGTTTTTATCCAGTAGATTATTTTGTAAGTGACCTCACATACCAGCCATCTCTGTTCAGCCTCCTTCTCATTTCCACTGTGACATTGAAGATCAGTATTTTTAGATGCTGAGACGAGATCAACCTATATAGAAAAATAAATCTGGTTCCACTTTTACTTCCTATATAGGATATCATTAACATATTCTCCATATGAATAGGGACTGTCATGTACCATATGTTATTCATCATATGGCATCATGCCTGTTTCAAGACGTATTTTAATATAGCGCAAAGGCAAAGAGTTTTAAACTGGAATGTCTGCTGTGCGTTGTGATTTAGACTTTCTGGTTATCATGAAGCCTGATTAGGTTAGCTTTCTACATGTGTACCATAGAATGGGCTCTCAACAAATTACCTAGAAAAGTTAACTTAGCAAGGTAAACTTTGAGCAAAATAAAAGTAAACTATTAGAATTTTAGCTCAATTTAGGCAAGGTCACAGAGATTTTGCAGTTGAAGCATATTTTATTGGATGAACAAAGAAGAAAAAACAGGAAAACAGCCTGGCTGCCGAGGAAGTAGAAAGATACGACTTCTCTATTCTAGTTATTAAAGGCTTAAGAATTCGACTATTTAAAACACAATATCCCGTATTCAGATACCTTCATTAATTAGACTATTGACTGAAGCCTATCTGTGTGTCAGGTACTACGCTAGTTCCTGGGGAGTTCCTGGGGAACAACGGTGAGCACAGATAGACTCAATCTCTGACCTTGAGGAAATTACAATCCAGTGGGGAAGATAGAAAATAATAATAATAATTTATTTTTTTATTCTCTTTAAAAAATAGACTCAGCGTCTCACTATGTTGCCCAGGCTGGTCTTGAATTCCTGGGTTCAAGCGATTTGCCTGCCTCCACCTCCCAAAGTGTTGAGATTACAGGCATGAGCCACTGCACCTGGCCATAATAATAATTATTAAGCCACTTATGATAATATAGATACATATAGAGTTAGGTGCTGTTAGGGAAAATAACCTAAAACAAAAGACACTGGATTTTTTTCCATTAGCCCTTTTAGATCCACCCTCCATCTTTCTTGACCCTGCTGTGTGCTCCAGGAGGCAGCCTCTGTGGCCTGCATCAACAAGCAAACTGTCCCTCTGGCCTCAGGCTGGGTTTGACCCAGGAGAGGCATCAGCAGGAGACTGGGTGGTGGGAGCAGAGTGAAATCGGGCAATTTACTCCCCTTCCCAGCCAGGCTATAGATTAACTTCTTTTCTTTGCTGAAGGCCACAGCTATTCTTTCTAGGTTCTGGGAACCAACTGTCCACTTATTCCTTTAGATGAGGGGGTGATAAAGGATTCCTGCTCTTGCTAGTTCAGAATGTTTCACTACAGCTAGTTGGCTTCCCTCATGGAACTGACCCATGGGTGTGCCATCTTTTTCCTGCCAGGACCCTGACACGAGCCCGGACCAGAGAGGGTGGGGCTGGTGGTAGTGAAAGGGGCATTCTAGGCAGAGGCAAGAGCTCTTCAGGGGAAATGTTTGAAGGAAGGACGTGTAGCTGGAGCGTAGAGAAGGAGGGGTGAGATGGTGTTGAAGGGGGAGGCAAAGGTTATAGGATGCAGTGGATGCTTTTCTTTTTCTTTTTATTTTTTTTTCTTCTCTCTTTTTCTTTTTTGAGAAGGGGTCTCGCTATTGTTGCCCATGTTGGTCTTGAACTTGGGCTCAAGTGGTCCTTCTGCCTTGGCCTCCCAAAGTGCAGGGACTATGAAGGCATGAGCCACCACACCAGGCCTCTTTTTTTTTTTGGCTGCTCAGCATTTTTTGAAACCCCTTCTTGTGTATGGTGAATTCCCTACTTTAGAGGTCTTGGCGGGAGGCCACTGCCTTCCCATTATAGAAGCTCAGCTCCCACGTGGTTAGGTGTGGGCGCAGGACCCAGTCTCAGCCAGTCAACACCACCCAGCCAGTATCTGGGTCAGGAGCCAGAAGCAGAACTGTGAGGGCTTCTCCTTTGGCCTTGGCAGGTGTGGCAGTGGCTCTGGCAGTGGTTTCCAGGGTGTTGGCAGTGCAAGCTGTGGCATCCATTTCCTCAGCTGGGCCCCCAGCCTTCCTGGGGGCCATATCCTTTTATAAATTTCTTTCTTTTCTGAATGGGCCAGAGTCCATTTCTTCCTAGTGGCAATATCTTTTTAATACATTTCTTTGCTTTTTAAATTAGCCAGAGTCCATGTCTGCTTTAGTAACTAACAGCCCTGAGTGTACTTAGTTGTACACCGTGGTAACTAAAAACACTGTACCTTATAGATTATGCTAAGTGTTTTAATGTTAATTACAAGTACAAAGGGAAGACATTTAAGGCCTTAAGCTGCAAGAATGATGTGGAGGCAGTGACAGGACCAAGCTTGCATTTGGAAGAGCTCTTTCAGACTGCATTAAGGAGGGCCTAGATTAAATGTAGGGGGACCGCCAGGTGCGGTGGTCATGTCTGTAATCCCAGCACTTTGGGAGGCTGAGGCGGGCGGATCACAAGTTCAGGAGTTCGAGACCAGCCTGACCAACATGGTGAAACTCCGTCTCTACTAAAAATACAAAAATTAGCCGGGTGTGGTGGCACAGGCCTGCAATCCCAGCTATTCGGGAGGCTGAGGCAGGAGTATTGCTTGAGCCAAGGAAGCGAAGTTTGCACTAAGCCAAGATCATGCCACTGCACTCCAGCCTGGGTGACAGAGTGAGACTACATCTCTAAATAAATAAATAAATAAATGTAGAGGGACCAAGGGATGGATGATGTTGGCTTAGAGTAGGTGTTGCAGTGGTAACACAGAGAAGTGCCTGGATTTAAGGGTTATTTAACATTTGAAATTGTTATTATTGGATGTGAGGGAGGTTAAGGAAAAGAGAGGCATCAAGGTTAGTCCTTAGATTTTTGCTGTTTGAATTGCATGTTGACTATAGGAGGTCCAGGTACTTTGTTTAAATCCTGATTGCTATCTATAATTTAATGGCTGATCAAAATGATTTTTCTATTCTCCTATGCTTTTATATACATACATAAACTTGTTGGAGTTGGATGACCAATTCCACGTACATTTTCTTTAGATCCAGACTGAATTCAGACCATGTTTCAATGCTTGGCTATCACTGATGAGGGAAAACGCAGTTGGTCTCTGAGTCACACTGTGAAATAGTATTCAGAGCTGAGGCTTCATCTGCAGTGCTTGATTCAACAGATCCCTAGGCTGGTGTGAGTAAGTGGAAAGCCATTTTAGAGAAGCCAGAATTGGGTTGCCATCTGTCACGCATGGGCTTTGCTCCTTACACATGTTGGTGAATAAAATGTTTAACAGGCTGTAGCCGGAAAGTGATATGCAGCATCTCATTCATGAGGAAACTCTACATTTTGCTTTCTGTTTAAGGGCATTCTTTAAACGTCCTCTGGGCTGTGTTTATGCATCCTCAGCTGAATAAATTCTTGCCTAAAGTCCACTATCATCAGCACTTACAACAAGATGGAACAACAGGAAATTGTAAAACTAATACGTGCTGCTTACCGTTCAGTTCACATTTCAAACATGACTTATTTACAAATTTCTCCAACTGAAGTCATGCAATTTTTATTTGTTGTGCACTTATTTTGTACCAATCACTCTTCCAACCACTAATAAATATGTATTTATACACACACCATACATCCCTCCATACCCCATGTATTTATTCAACTCTCACTCTGATATGGTTTGGCTCTGTGTCTCCACCCAAATCTCATCTGGAATTGTAATCCCCATGTGTTGAGGGAGGGACTTGGTGGGAAGTGATTGGATCATGGCGACAGTTTTCCTCATGCTGTTCCCATGATAGTGAGGGAGTTCTCACATGATCTGATGGTTTAGAAGTGCGTGGTGGATCCCCCTCTCCTCTCTCCTGCCACCATTTAAGACATGTCTTGCTTCCCCTTCGCCTTCTGCCATGATTGTAAGTTTCTTGGGGCCTCGCCAGACATGCAGAACTGTGAGTCAATTAAACCTGTTTCCTTTATAAATTACCCAGTCTTAAGTAGTTCTTTATAGCAGTGTGAAAACAAACTAGTGCACGCTTCAACCATATGAAATAGATATTGCTGACCTCATTTTCCAATAAGGAAACTGAGGTTCACATTTAGAAATCTGAATTTGAACCCAGCCGTGTGTTACTAGTCCTATGCCAAACCACTGTGCCATAAAATCATCTGATTTATCATTTGTTCCTTTCCCTTATTCTGTGTTCCCTCGACTGGTGTCAATCCAGGATGTATTCCATTATTTTGAAATTGAAGACATCTCTATTTAACAGGGACAAAAGCATAGACAAATAACAAATAAGTAGAGTGAGGAGTTAAAGAAGTAGTTAAAGAAATTTAAAATTTAAGTGGCTAAAGGAAGCCATCAGGATCTCTGACCAATCCAGACACGGTGGCCAAATGCTCTTTGGTGAATTTCTCCACTTGACTCCTATATTATAAATTAGGATGAGAAAAAGGATCAGAAGCTTTTAAAAACATTAGAGTAGCTCCACTACAAATAAGGGAAAATGCTGGAGCTAGAGTCAACAGATGGAGTTTGAATCTGAGATTTGAATCCGAATTTTACTACCATTTGTGTCAACTTGGGCAGATCAGTTGACATCTCAGAGCCTCTGTCTCCTCTGATGGTAACACCTTTGTCATGTAACATTTACGTGGAATAAATGAATAACATTTACAGAAATTATTTATAAGCTGTAAAGCATTATACAAATGCAGATGTTATTGTTAACTTGCTTGAGACTCTAAAGGTTGAATTTCTGAAAGTTAAGTCTAAGTCAAACGATGTCTGTGTTCCTATAAGCAGAGCAAGATCACCAACAACAGTATCAGCCATCATAGCAATTTTTATATTTGCTACATCTTCGAATTTTTTTCTTGCCACAAAGCCGTAAAGCATTGTCACTGTATAAAATTTATAGAAGAAGAAGGCGAAATAAGTTTTCCAATGTCAAAGAGAGCATCAGGAATAAAATCAGGATTATTTCTACCTTGCACTATGTTCTTCCCACATTAGAATACCTTTGCTTAACACCATTTATGGAAAAAAATGTAACTTAAGGATCTGTAGTTAAATTTAGCAGATAATGTGGAAAGATGAGACTAGGAGAATATATTTAGACAGTGCCTACTTAACATGAATTGTTATCTGCTAGGGAAAAAGATGAGTTTTAGGTATTCCTAGAACTCAGTCTAGCAAATTATTCGTCTGTAAGGGGAAAATCTGTGGTGACTGTATCTAAAATTATTTTTTAAACATCTCAACTTTGAATTTATATCTAAAAGTAACTTTTTTTTTTTCCTGTGCAAGATGTCCCACACTTACTAATATATCCACAGACTAGCAAACTCTCAGGGGAAAGTAAAACATAACAAAACAATAGATAATTATCAGTTCAGTGACTCGTTAAAGTTAACATTTAAATCATTTGCCTTTTCCAAATAAAGGCTATAAGCACAAATTGCTTTATTATTAGCCTAAATGCTTTGGTTATCTTATGCATAAAATATTTTTTAGCTCTGCTTGCATAACCCATAAGATTTAAGCAAAACATTGAGGGAAGGAGAATGAACACACATTGTTGTTTTTTTTTTTTTTTTTTTTTTTTTTTTTTTTTTTTTTTTTGAGACGGAGTCTTGCCCTGTCACCCGGGCTGGAGTGCAGTGGTGCAATCTCGGCTCACTGCAAGCTCCGCCTCCCGGGTTCACGCCATTCTCCTGCCTCAGCCTCTCCGAGTAGCTGGGACTACAGGCGCCCGCCACCACGCCCGGCTAATTTTTTTGTATTTTTAGTAGAGACGGGGTTTCACCGTGGTCTCGATCTCCTGACCTCGTGATCCGCCCGCCTCGGCCTCCCAAAGTGCTGGGATTACAAGCGTGAGCCACCGCGCCCGGCCGAACACACATTGTTTAATGTGGCATTTGACTTTACAGGTGTATTTTGGCATGGCAGTCGTCCAGTTGGAGTGGGTCACTGATAAGCCAGCTTAGCTTATTCTTACACTAGGTCTGATATTTCTGTGTGGAGGGAGATTGATTTCCGTAATGCTCTTGGGATTTTCTCTGTGCCTTTAGTTGGTTCATCCCAGGAGAGAAGGGATGACTCATGTTTTTGTTGAATTTGAGAGAGGAACTGGGTTTGTACAGTCCTATCCATTTGTTGCAGGCACTCTTTAGTATATCTTCCTACCTTATAAAAGACTTACCTTATAAAAGACCCATTGAATACCTCCTGGGTCTCAGGGCTGAATTGCAGGTAGCAGGATGTCCACCTCTGGTCACAGGTAGGCATCTGATCCAAATTGGGCCAATGAGATTTTCTCTTAGGACTTGAGAGGGAATAAAGAGAATCAGTCTGGCTATGATATGTATGTAAACTCAGAAGCTGTGGGATGTCCATTGCTTTCAACTCATGTGGATTAAGAAGAAACAGGTATTCTGTAGAAGGAGAAGCATAAACTAGGTCCAAAGAGAACTGCTTGGGCTCTGATGGTTTTTCAGTTCTTCCCTCCAGCCTGTTCGAATTTCTGGTGTTGGATATTATGAGATGTCTGTGTCCTTATAATAAAGTCTCTCTTTTTGTTTTTGCTAAAGGTAACGTGAGTTGTTTTCTGCTACATGTGCCCAAAAGCATCTTAACTAATATACCACTTAGTTGTGAATAAGAATATAATCTTACATAGGCTGTTTGAGAAGGAGGCTGCATTCTTCTCAAACAGCCTGTGTTTGAAGGAGAAGCAGTGGCTGTTGGTACAGCCATTTTAGGTGGTATAATGAAATTTTATCTTTTTATTAAATTAAATTAATTACTTAATTTTATTTTCATTTTTAATTTATTTTATTTAACTTTATTTTTAAGGCATGGCCTCTCTCTGTCGCCCAGGCTGGACTGCAGTGGTGCAATCACAGCTCGCTGTAGCCACAAGCTTCTAGGCTCAAGCAAATCCTTCCACCTCAGCCTCCTGAGTAGCTGGGACTACATGTGGCACCACCACAACCGACTAATTTTTTAAAAAATTTTTTGTAGAGATGAGGTCTCACTTTGTTGCCCAGGCTGGTCTCAAACTCCTGGCCTCGAACAACCCTCCTACCCAGGCTTCCCAAAGTGCTGGGATTACAGGTGTCAGCCACAGCACCCAGCTAGGGATGAGGATTTTTATATAACCAAACCAGAAGGTAATGTGATTCAGTTTTGTCGTATATATGGGGATAATTTGCCTGACATTTCTCACCCCCTACTTTCCCAAGAACTTGCATAAACATCTCCCACTGCTAAAACAAAGCAAAATACAGGCTGTGCGCGATGGCTCACGCCTGAAATCCCAGCACTTTGGGAGGCCGAGGCGGGCGGATCACGAGGTTAGGAGATCAAGACCATCCTGGCTAACAGGGTGAAACCCTGTCTCTACTAAAAATACAAAAAGTTAGCTGGGCGTGGTGGCGGGCGCCTGTAGTCCCAGCTACTCAGGAGGCTGAGGCAGGAGAATGGCATGAACCCGGGAGGCAGAGCTTGCAGTGAGCCAAGATCGCGCCACTGTACTCCAGCCTGGGCGACAGAGCAAGACTCCCTTTCAAAAAAACAAAAAGAAAAAGAAAACAAAGCAAAATACAGAATGAATGGAAAGATTCACATGATGCTACCATATTTTGAACACATTGAGGGTGACCAGCTGATGAATATGCTAGTTGGCCACTAAGTTTTGAATTTAGCTATGTGATTGACATAATTGTAGTTAGCCAGTTACATGTGTTTAAAAACATTAGTCACTGAAATATGCAGATTTTAATGAAAGACAGAAGATACTGTGCTGGGAATATTTAACCCAGAATAATTCTCTGGGGTAAGTTAAATCTCAAGATGTTTTACTTCTTAAGAAAAAATACTTTTGGGCCGGGCGCAGTGGCTCACACCTGTAATCCCAGCGCTTTGGGAGGCCAAGGTGGGCAGATCACCTGGGGTCGGGAGTTCAAGACCAGCCTCACCAACATGGAAAAACCTGGTTATCTAGTAAAAATACAAAATTAGCTGGGCATGCTGGCGCATGCCTGTAATCCCACCTGTTCAGGAGGCTGAGGCAGGAGAATCTCTGGAACCCAAGAGGTGGAGGTTGTGGTGAGCCAAGGTCGTGCCATTGCACTCTAGCCTGGGCAACAAGAGCAAAAGTCCGTCTCAAAAAAAAAAAAAAAAAAAGAAAGAAAAAAATACATTTGGAATCTGCTCTGCAAGTGTCCAGTCATAATTGACAAAATGGCTTATAATAAGGATTCTGAAATTCTTACTCACGTTAAATCATTGCAGTGATTTACATTGAAGTCAAGTGCTGGTGAAGTGATTTCATGAGGATGAATTTTACACCTAACCAGAGCACACTATCTGCCGTTCCTCTGCATTGTTTACTGTGCTTCTATAGGTGAGATCTTTCCCCACTTACTTTGCTCTTTTATGTATCCTCGACCCCAGAGTTATTTAACATATATTCCAGCATTGGTGAGCACTGCACCAATTAAGCCCTCTGAGTTCCAGGGAAACCCTTCTTAACAACTCTAGTTACTTTATAAGCTATGCTGTAATTTTAAGTGATACCTAATGAAAATAAAATATAATTCACATTATTTTCAAAAGCTATTCCATTTTTTTGGGGGGGGAGGTGCAGGGTCTCGGCTCTGTCACCCAGGCTGCAGTGCAGTGGCATGATTATGGCTCATTGTAGCCTCCAACACCCGGGCTCAAGTGATCCTCCCACCTCAGCCTGCCTGGTAGCTCTACAGGTGTGTGCCACCACACCCAGCTATTTTTTTTTTTTTTGCAGAGACCGAGTTTCATCATGTTGCCCAGGTTGGTCTCAAACTTCTGAGCTCAAGCAGTCTGCCTGCCTTGGCCTCCCAAAGTGCTGGGATTACAGGCATAAGCCACTGCACCTGGCCTCAAAAGCTTTTCTTTATTTGACTAAACCAAACACCCTTTCATGAAAATAACATGCAATAAATTAGGAATAGAAGGGAATTTTCTCAACTTAGAGAAAAACATCTACAAAAAAACCCACAGAAAACGTCACGCTTAATAGTGAAAGGCTGAAAGCTTTCCTCCTAAGTTTAGGAATAAGACAAGGATATCCACTCTCACCGCTTCTATTCAACATTGCGCTACAGATTCTAGCCAGGACGATGTAAGGAAAAGAAATGAAACATCCATATTGGAAAGGAAGAAGTAAAACTATCTCTGCTTACAAATGGCACAATCTTGTGTGTACAAAATACAAAGGAATCTACAAAAACTCTTAGAGCTAATAAACAAGTTTGGCAAGGTTGCAGCTTACAAGATCAATTGTGTTTTTCTTTTCTTTCTTTGAGACCGGGTCTCACTCTGTCGCCCAGGTGAGAGTGCGGTGGTGTGGTCACGGCTCACTGCAGCCTTGACTCCCCAGGCTTAGGTGATTCTCCCACCTCGGCCTTCTGAGTAGCTGAGATTACAGGTGTGCACCACCACACCCAGCTAATTTTTTGTATTTTTTATAGAGACAGGGTTTCACCATGTTGCCCAGGTTGGTCTAAGATCAACTGTATTTCTATATACTCCAATGAACAATTTTAAAATGATGTTAGGCCGGGTGTGGTGGCTCACTCCTGTAATCCCAGCACTTTGGTAGGCCAAGGTGGGTTGATCACCTGAGGTCAGGAGTTTGAGACCAGCCTGGTCAACATGGCGAAACCCCATCTGTACTAAAAATACAAAACTTAGCTGGTCATGGTGGTGCGCACCTGTAATCCCAGCTACTTAGGAGGCTGAGGCAGGAGAATTGTTTGAACCCAGGAGGCGGATGTTGCAGTGAGCCGAGATCGTACCATTGCACTCCAGCCTGGCAGACAGAGCGAGACTCTGTCTCAAAAAAATATATATGAATACAAATAAACAAATAAAGTGAAAATGGTGTAAAGGAAACAATTCCATATGCAAAGGATCAAAATGAATTAAAATACTTAGGAATGAATTAAAATAAGTGCAAACGTATAATTTGAAAGCTATCAAATATTGTTGAAAGAAATTAAAGAAGATCTAAATGAATGGAAAGACGTCCCATGTTCATGAATTAGAAGACTTAACCTTAAGATGACAATATTTTCCAGATTGATCTACAGATTCAATGCAATTCCAATCAAAATCCTAGCTGCCTTATTTTATTTTTGTGACAGGGTCTCACTCTATACCCAGGATGGAGTGCAGTGGCATGATCACAGTTCACTGCAGTCTTGACTACTCCAGCTCTAGTGATCTTCTCACCTCAGTCTCTAGAATCCAGATACCTTTTAAAATTCTTTCTTTCTTCCTTCCTTCCTTCCTTTCTTTCTTTTCTTTCCTTCCTTCTTTCCTTTCCTTTTTTCCTTCTTTCTCTTTCTTTCTTTCTTTTTCTTTCTTTCTTTCTTTCTTCTTTCTTTCTTTCTTTTATTCCTTCGTTCATTTGTTATTTTCTTTCTTCTTTTTTTTTTTTTGTCAGGGCTTCACTCTGTTGCCCAGGCTGGAGTGCGGTAGCACAAGCTTGGCTCACTGCAACCTCTGCCCCCTGGGCTTAAGTGATTCTTGTGCCTCAGGCTCCTGAGTAGCTGGGACTACAGGCACATGCCACTGTGCCAGGCTAATTTTTGTATTTTTAGTGGAGACGGGTTCACCATGTTGGCCAGGCTGGTCTTGAACTCCTGACCTCAAATGATCTGCCTGCCTCAGCCTCCCAAAGTGCTAGGATTACAGACATGAGCTGCCAAGCCCAGCCCCCAGCTACCTTTTTTAAAAGCGGAAAATGGAAGCTGATTCTAAGTTCATATAGAAATGCAAGATACTCAAACAATCTTGAGAAAGAACAAAGTAGAAAGACTCACACTTCCTAATTTCAAGACTTGCTACAAAGGTACATTAATCAAGACAGTGTGGTACTGACAAAAGGCTAGACTTATGATCAATAGACTAGAATTGAGAGTTCAGAAGTAAACTCTTATATTTACAGTCAATTGATTTTTTGACAATGTTGCTAAGACAATTCAATGGGAAAAGAATAGTCTTTTCAGCAAAATGGTGCTGGGACAACTGGATATCTACATACAAATGAAGGTGGACTCTGACTTCACAACATATGTAAGAATAAATCAAAATGAGCCAGGTGTGGTAGTGCATGCCTGTAGTCCCAGCTACTTGGGAGGCTGAGGTGGGAGGATCTCTTGAGCCCAGGAGTTGGAGTCCCGCCTGGGCAATGTAGGGAGACCACACCTAAGGAAAAAAAAAATTAACTCAAAATGGATCAAAGACCTAACTACAAGAGCTAGAAGTACAAAACTCTTGGAAGAAAACATAGGTGTAACTCTTTAGGACTTTGGAAAGGCAATGTTTTCTTGGGTTTGACACTAAAAACACAAGCAACAAAAGAAAAAAGTAAATAAATTGGATTTTATGAACATGATTTTTGTGTTTCAAAAAGACACCACCAGCAAGAAAGTGAAAAGGCAACTCATAGAAGGGGAGAAAATTTTAGCAAACCTTGTATCTGATAAGGAACTTGTATCTAGAATATGTAAATAACTATTACAACTCAAAAATAAAGACAATGATTAAAAAATGGGCAAAAGGTCTGAACAAAGATTTCTTCAGAGAAAATTTACAAATGGCCAATAAGCACATGAAAAGATGCTTGATGTCTGATGTCATTGGTTATTAGAAAAACAATAATCAAAACTACAAAGAGATACCACTTCATACCTACTAGAATGGCTAAAATGAAAATGATGGAAAATAACAAGTGTTGGCATGGATGTGGAGAAATTGGAAACTGCATATAATTTTGGTGGGAATGAAAAATAGTGCAGCTTCTTTGGAAACAGTCTGGCAGTTCCTCAAGACGTTTAACATAGAGTTGCCATATGACTCAGCAATTCCACTCCTAGGTATACACCCAAAAGAAATGAAAACAAGGCCGGGTGCAGTGACTCATACCTGTAATCCCAGCACTTTTGGAGGCTGAGGTGAGGAAATTGCTTAAGGCCAGGAGTTTTATATCAGCCTGACCAACATAGTGAGACCCCCGTTTCTACAAAAAATATTTTTCAAAATTAGCTGGGTTTGGTGGTGTGCACCTGTAGTCCTAGCTACTTAGTGGGCTGAGGCAGAAGGATCACTTGAGCCCAGGAGTTCAAGATTACAATGAGCTATGATTGGGCCACTACACTCCAGCCTGGGTGACAGTGGGAGATCCCATCTCTAAAAAATAAATAAATACCAAGGTGGGAGGATCACATGAGTCCAGGAGTTCGAGACCAATCTGGGCAATACAATGAGACCTCATCTCTACTTTATTTTAAATAAGTAAATAAAAAAAACAAACTGATTGTGGTGATGGTTGCACAACTCTGTGAATATTATAAAAATCACTGAATTGTACATTTTAAATGGGTGAATTTTATGGCATGTTAATATATAAATAGAACAAAATTTGTGTGTGTGTGTGTGTGTGTAACTGTATTAGACAGGATTCTCCAGAGAAACAGAACAAACAGGATGTATTTATATATAGAAAGAAATGTATTTTAAGGAATTGGCTTACACAATTATGGAGACTGACAAGTCCAAAATCTGCAGGGTGGGCCAGCAGGCTAGAGATGCAGGGATGAGTCAATGTTGCACTTGAAGTCTAAAGGCTGCAGAATTTACTCTTACTCAGGGGAGGTCAGGCGTTCAACTGATTGGATGAGGTTCACCCACATTATGGAGGGTAATCTGCTTTACTCAAAATCCACTGATGTAAGTCGTAATCTCACCCAAAATACCCCCACAGTAACACCCAGAATGATGCTTGATCATGTATCTGGGCACTGTGGCCCAGCCAATTTTACACATAAAATTAATCATTATAATGGCCTATTCTTTCTACTTTCTCATTGGTCCTGGTGATTGGATAAACTTTAGGAAGTGGCATTGTTGATCTACCTAAAAAGCAGTTCTAGATATAGTAGGTATTCACAATAAAAGTTCAACGGACAGTGTGTGCCTGATAGGCTACTTAGGCTATTAATAGATTTAGTAATGAAGGTTATAAAAATAATTCCTAATAGGCCGGGAACAGTGACTCATGCCTGAACTCCCAGCACTTTGGAAGGCCTAGGACGGTGAATCACTTGAGCTCAGGATTTCGAGACCATCCTGGGCAACGTGGCGAAACCCTGTTTCTACTAAAAATACGAAAATTAGCTGGAAATGGTGGCACATGCCTGTAATCCCAGCTTCTTGGGAGGCCAAGGCATGAGAATCGCTTGAACCCAGGAAGTGGAGTTGCAGTGACCAGAGATGGCACCGCTGCACCCCATCCTGGGCGACAGAGTGAGATTCTGTCTCAAAATTAAGAAAAAAAAAAAAGGCCAGGCATGGTGGCTCATGCTTGTAATCCCAGCACTTTGGGAGGCCAAGGCAGAAGCATCACCTGAGGTCACGAGTTCAAGACCAGCCTGGCCAATATGGTGAAACCCCATCTCTACTAAAAATGCAAACATTAGCCAGGTGTGGTGGTGCATGCCTGTAATCCCAGCTACTCAGGAGGCTGAAACAGGAGAATCACTTGAACCTGGGAGGCCGAGGTTGCAGTCAGCCAAGATCGCGCCACTGCACCCTAGCCTGGGCGATAGAACGAGACTCCATCTCAAAAAAAAAAAAAAAAATTCTCGTAATAAAATGATATAATATTTATCTCTTGAAATTTCCCTTTTCGTAAATCTTTTACATAACTAAAGTTTATAAAATATGTCACTCATATTGATATTTCTCTTTTTTATTAATATTTCTATTTTGTGAGTTCTTTGTAGCAGATATTTTGAGTTTTGCATTATAAAAAGTGTTTTGATTTTAGATTTAACATTGTTTTTAGAACATTCATTAGGGCCAAAAATGAAAATGTTCCCATCTGGAAAATGATGCGTTTGTACACAAGTTGAACTCTCATTTCTTTGCATAATTACTGCTTAGTTTTTCATGTGTAAAATATTAAATCTGGTGGGGAGCTTATGTAAGTGTAAAGAAAGTATTCTGGAAGAAGATATGCCAAACTGATAACACCAGAGAAATGAAAAGGTACTGGGCTTGAGAAAATGGCAGGGGAAGTCCAAAGCGAACTTCAAATTTATCTGTGTTGTATTTAAAATTTATATGGAGAATATATTGCATGCATTACTTGCACAATTAGCAATTTAAAAATAGTATATCTAGTCTGATTTCCTTATTTTGTAGATTGCAGAATGGTGGCTTAAAGAGATTGAGAAGCTCATGGAAGATCACACTGCTAGTTAATGGCAGAGAAAGGACTGGCAGCTAGGCCTCCAGTGGCCCAGTCCCTAACTAAATAATCTACCCAGACAATAATGTACTGAAAACATCAAAATAGGCATCACAAAATATTGAATATAAAAATATTAACTAGTCTAGAAGTTTAATAGATTTTTATATAGAATATCATTTAGAAGATGAATTTAATTTTTCAGAACCAAGAGAAAAAAAGGCCAGAGTGTTTTGGAGAAGGAATTTTGAAGAACTCATATTCCTGGAGATGGATCAGGGAGGGAGAGAGAGAGAGGGTACAGCAGCCATTTGGCTTGGCCTGGAGAGGAGGTGGTGGCTAGATCAGGGCCCCTTAGGAGTGGTCAAATATAGCCTTCGTAGTGTGTTAAAAAGATAACACTTAGCAGCTGTCTATACTGAGTCCTGAAAGTTGTCTTAGTAATTTCACCTCTGTGAGCCCTAATTATTTTTATAAATTATTTCTATTTAACTGTAATCCTGAATCAGGTTTTCAGGGTCTTCTAAATAACTGTTATTTGGAAACAAAACCGTATGGAATTTTACTAAACACACATACACATATAAATCAGATTTTCAGTAATGTGTTTTTCTTTGTGTACAGAGCTAGTGAAACCTACCCTCACTTTGAGTTACTATTTAATGAATTTAGATTCTCTATCTTGGTTTTTGTTGTTGTTGTTGAAATGTAAGATACATTTTCACAAAATAGAACAAGGTTGAAGCAGAATTAGAGATTTTTGGAAACGGAAGAAGTCCTAGACTCATCTAAGCTAACCTAAGAATTCAAATGACTTGCCTAAGTTCTCATAGTTGGAGCGAAAGACCTTTGTTTGTGACTCCCCACTACCACTACAAGCTCCTTGGTGCATCTATCCATTGTTTGCTTTATAAGGGCAAACTTTTTGTTGTTGTTGTTTAACATTTTATTTCTAACTGTCTGCCTAGCATATATAGGGACTCATAAATATTTGTGCAATAAATTAATCTAAATGCTAACTCAGATAAATTAAATGCTAACTAGTGATAAAGGTTAAAAAATTATCAGTGCATGCAGTATTGCAGCATGGCTGCTGGGGGTGGGAAGATAATTATCAACAAGTGCAAGACAGCCAGTACAAGGAAAGGGGACTTCTGAGAAGAGGAAGTGGTAACCAGGCAGAGAAGTGGCTTGTGAAGATAGACTGACCATTAGAGTGTCCGGCAAAATGGTTCTGCGAGGGAAGCAGCCCTTCAAGGAGGCTAGCAAGTACAGAATAGGGGAATAATCTGTGTGGGAGTTTGGCTTATGTTCCCAGCAAACTAAGGCACAGAAAGGCTGTGACTTTCCTAAGGTGTTATGTAAATTAGTAGTAGGGCTGGAAGTAGAACCAAGTCTTCTGTGTCCTGGACTAGTGCTCTTTCCATTGAACCACTTCACCTTCTTTAGCAACTAAGAGAACGAGTTATGAAATGCTAGACTAGGACTATGTTCTAAGCAAACCCCCTCAGTCCACTGAAGCAGTAATGATTGCACTTTCTTTTCTTCCTTTTTTTTTTCTTTCGAGGTGGAGTCTCGCTCTGTCACCCAGGCTGGAGTGCAATGGCACTGTCTCTGCTCACTGCAACCTCGGCCTCCCAGGCCTCCCGAATAGCTGGGATTACAGGTGCTCACCACCACACCCAGCTAATTTTTGTATTTTTAGTAGACATAGGGTTTCTCCAGGTTGGCCAGGCTGGTTTCAAACTCCTGACCTCAAATGATCCACCCGCCTTGGCCTCCCAAAGTGCTGGGATTATAGGGGTGAGCCACTGTGCCTGGCCAATGATTGCATTTTCTGTCTCATCTCTGACACAGGGAAGTGTGCTGAACAACAAAATAACTGAGTACTGAGAGTAATACTCCATGTCAAAGTGCATACTTGTGTCTGCTTCCTATCTATTACTCAGGTTGGAAGTAACTGATAACAAACTTGAAAGTTCAAGTACACACTTCAGGCCAATGCTAAGACAGCCATCTACTGTCCCAATAAGAAGTGATATCTTCCTAAAAAAAACCAAACTAATAGCTTCCATATATACATATATGCAAACCATATATGTATGGTACCATATATATATATGGTACCATATCACATATACGGTACATATATATGGTACATATATACGGTACATATATATACAGTACATATATATACGGTACATATATATGGTGCATATATATGGTACATACATATATGGTGCATATATATGGTACATACATATATATGGTGCATATATATGGTACATACATATATATGGTACATACATATATATGGTACATTTATGTGGTACATACATATATATGGTACGTACATATATATGGTACGTACATATATATGGTACATATACATGTACATATATATGTACATATACATGTACATATATATGTACATATATGGTGTGTGTGTGTATATATATATATATATATATATAGAAACCAGCTCCTGTAGCTATTATTATTATCTGTACAACTCATTGGGAGCTATTCTTGTACCATCTTGCATCGTCTCCTCTATCGTCATCTTGAACAAATATTTATTTATTTCAGTTATTTAAACATTTTATTATTTTAATTTTTCACTTAAGACATCTCAATAAGCTTTTTGTTTGTTTGTTTGTTTTTGAGATGGAGTCTCACTCTGTCATCCAGGCTGGAGTGCAGTGGCGCAATTTTGGCTCAGTGTAACCTCCGCCTCCCGGGTTCAAGCGATTCTCCTGCCTCAGCCTCCAGAGTAGCTGGATTACAGGCATGCGCCACCACACCCAGCTAATTTTTCTATTTTTAGTAGAGATGGAGTTTCACCATGTTGGCCAGGCTGGTCTGGAACTCCTGACCTCAAGTGATCCGCCCTCCTCAGCTTCCCAAAGTGCTGGGACTACAGACATGAGCCACCACACCCGGCCTCAATAAGCTTTTTAACATATGATGTGAAAAATTTCATTTTGCATCTCACTCCATGAAGGGTATGCAGTAGGCAAATATTGTTTGTTTACTGAATGAGTAGAGACTTTAAAAGTGAGATATATTGTAGTTTCTAAATTCCTTTTGTAGTAGTATTAGAATCAAATATCTCAAACCAAAACAGTCTCTTAAAATGCAGACAGAGTCTCAGTAAGGAGGAGCTGGGAAGTATCGAGTTCTTGTTTATCTTTGTCTCCTAGATGACCGACACTTGACGTAGAAATTAGTCCACAGAATATCTAAGGTGTGCTCATGTCTTCCCTCCACTGGACATTGTGGTTGTCTTCCAAGCACTCTTTTCACCTTTACTGTGTACCAGCCAGGAGACTTGGGGAGAGGGTTAACTCCATTCTAGTAATTCCATCCACCTTGCTACCATTAAGTTCTTCAGGTAATCAAACCTAAGCCAATCAGCATTCAGGAAGGGGAATGTGGCTGATTGAGGCATCACATTAGTGATGGGAGCTTCTGTTTGAGCTTTCTCATTCTTCTGAGAGAACAATGAGAAACCAGCTGTCCCTCTCCTTCTGGTTGGCACAGAGTACAGATGAAAGCTTGGAGCTGCTACAGTCCCATGGAGGAAGTCAGCTCCACTGTCACTCTCAAAAAGGCAGCATTAGGGTGATGCTGACATCACAGATTTCAGAGCAAAGGGATGGAAATAAAGGAAATCCTTGATGACGTTGTTGAGTCCATATCAAGTGATTCCCATAAAACCAACGTTGAAACCTGACCAGGGGCACATACAGGTTTAGGTTGGGAGTAGCTTGATGCTTACACAATTTTGAGAGTTCTCTTTAAGAAAAATAATATAAGATTACAAATGCAAAATTAAGTACAGAAGTGAACATTTAAACAGAACAAAAAATCATACCAAACTACAAATTTTGAAAAGGTGTCAAATATCCTAAATATCCCCAAATCTAAAACAACAATAATATTTTAAAGTATACTTTCCATTTTCCTTTTTTTCCAGAGAATAATGTTTCTTCAGTCTCTAAGGACTCAGCTCCTTACATGAGCTTTGGTGGAGGTAAGGAGGCAGCACCTGCAGGTCTAAATCAAGGTGGGAGTGTTCAGTCCTCGTGGGCTTCACGAGATCGATTCCTGACTACCTTGCTGTGAATGGCACAACTCACACCCTAATGCAGCTTCATATACAGCTTGGGAAGCACATAGGCATCAAAAACACTCTTTAGAAATGTCCCTAACAGCTGCAGCCTCTCCTGTGTTTTGAATGATGAACCTAATAGCCTTATCCGTAGGCTGCACATGGCCGTGACCCTTTGTGGCAACACCATTGTTTCTTCTTTTCTTTGTCATCTTGGAAGCAAGGACCCTAAAAACAATATTTTTATTGTTTTATTATCTGCCTGACACATCTCTATGATATTTTTTGTCCTGCTTTTTGGGATGCAGTTTCTTTGATGTCCTCTTCATGAGACAATGCTTTTGTATTAGCATTACAGAGATCCTGTAATCTTATTATAGAAAGAATCCAATGTTGCAGTTGATCAAAATTTGTTTTTTTCTTCTTTTGAGATGGAGTTTCACTCTTGTTGCCCAGGCTGGAGTGCAGTGGCGTAATCTCGGCTCATCGCAATCTCCACCTCTTGGGTTCAAGTGATTCTCCTGCCTCAGCCTCCCGAGTAGCTGGGATTACAGGCGCCTGCCACCGCGCCCAGCTAATTTTTGTATTTTTAGAGGAGATGGAGTTTCACCACGTTGGTCAGGCTGGTCTCAAACTCCTGACCTCAGGTGATCCTCCCACCTTGGCCTCCCAAATTGCTGGGATTACAGGCATGAGCCACTGTGCCTGGCCTCTTTTTTTTCCCCTTTTAATAGAGACAAGGTCTCATTCTGTTGCCCAGGCCGGACTCAAGCTCCCCAGCTAAAGTGATTTTCTCGCCTCGACCTCCCAAAGTGATAGGATTATAAGGGTTAGCCACCATGCCTGGCTGTTTTGTTTCTATAGCTTAAAAAAACTTTCTTTTGGTTTTGCAGCATTTTTTACAGATTTGTCAAATCTGAGAAAACCCCTATCATATTTCATATATGGTTTATATGATTTCAGGACATTTCAAATTTTCTTGAGCGAAAATAACCTCAAATACTCTCTGAGTTCATCGTATTTAGTTACCAGTTGTCCTCAATATTCTTTTTATAGTGGTAGACAATGAATTCTGTGCTATCCTCATTGAAATCGGTGTTCGAGGCGTCTGCCTACATGTGGACCTCCTCAGTTCTGTTTATAATACTGCTATAGTTTGTGCTCCATGAGTACTGGAATTCTGCAAAACTCTATCTCAAAATATCCCCATCAAAAAAGATAAAAAGCACAGTGTATTTATAATAATAAAGGCAGTATTATCAAGTACCGTCCTGCAGTACATATGACATTTCCATCCACAATGCACCTCTAATAGGATGGCCTGCATAGAAAACCGTAGTCCCATAAGATTGTAATATTGTATTTTTATTGTACCTTCTCTATTTTTAGATATATTTAGATACAGAAATACTACTGGGTTGCAACTGCCTACAGTATTCAGTACCATCACATACCGTAAAGGTTTGTAGCCCAGGAACAATGAGCTATATCATACAGCCCAGGTGTGTAGTAGGCTATACCATCTAGGTTTGTATAAGCACACCGCGTAATGCTTGCCCAATGATGAAATTGCCTAGTGACACATTTCCAACGTTAAGCCTATTTACAATGTTAAGCGATGCATGACTCTCTATACCTGATGAGAGAGATTTTTTATTTTCATTAGGTATCTGCTTTTGCTTTTACATGTCTGATGATCTGGTCAGGTGGGTGTTTCTCCTGTTCTGAGTCAGCTCAGCTGATTTCAGTTACCCATGTGTGGCCACCTGGAGGGGTGACTGGCCACAGGATGATCTGGGATGGCCTCACCGTCATGACTGGCGGTTGGCTGGCTATCAGCTGAGCTGAGGTAACAGCGATGATTAGGCCACGTCTGTGATCTTCCAGGAAGCTCGTATGGGCTTCTTCAGAGGGCAGTCATAATTATAAGGCCTAAGGCACAAGTATTTTTCAAGTCTCAGTTTGCTCCATATATGGTACCACAAGAGATTTACAACCCCCCTGTCCTGCCCCAGCCTGGAGCTGCTCTCCCTGAATCCTAACCCTGATCTGAATTCTAACCCTGATCTTACAGGCATATCACAGTAATTTGGAGCAGGGATGGGACATTAAGGATCTCTAATTATGCAGCTGAATTTTAAAATATCAATCAGTTTTCATTATTCCTCATTCATGTCAGGAAACATAATGTGTACACGTATATAGTTTTTTTTTTTTTTTTTTTTTGAGACGGAGTCTCACTCTGTCACCCAGGCTGGAGTGCAGTGGTGTGATCTCGGCTCACTGCAACCTCTGCCTCCCGGGTTCAAGCGGTTCTCCTGGCTTAGCCTCCTGAATAGCTGGGATTATAGGCGCATACTGCCATGCCCAGGTAATGTTTGTATTTTTAGTAAAGACAAGGTTTCACCATGTTGGCCAGGCTGTTCTCGAACTCCTGGCCTCAGGCGATCTCCCTGCCTCAGCCTCCCAAAGTGCTGGGATTACAGCCTTGAGCCACCACGCCCAACCTATACTTCTTTTATAGTACAAGTACTTCCTTATTAAAATAAGATAACTTTTCTCCAGTAATCAATTTTTAAACCATTTCTGCATTGTCATGGTTTCACGTGTCTTTAAGCTTATTTTGTATAGTTTGCAACCTAAATCTATGCAACATTTTCTAGTACTGACAAACCTACGGTATTTGAGTTATGGGCTGACATTCATGGTCTTGTACGCAAAACTCAAGTTCCTAGGTAGGACTCAGAAGTGGTCATGGCCAGGCACAGTGGCTCGCACCTGTAATCCCAACACTTTGGAAAGCTGAGGTGGTGGATCACCTGAGATCAGGAGCTCGAGACCAGCCTGGCCAACATGGTGAAACCCCGTCTCTACTAAAAATACAAAAATTAGCTGGGCATAGTGGCACGCACCTGTAATCCCAGCTATTTGGGAGGCTGAGGCAGGAGAATCACTTTAACTGGGAGGCAGTGATTGTAGTGAGCCAAGATCATGCCACTGCAGCCTGGGCCACAGAGTGAGACTCTGTCTCAAAAAAAAAAGTCACTATCTTCTCAGGAAAGTTACAGAGGAAACTAGAGACTTGCATGATGTGTTGTCATGACAACGGCTGCCCATGTCGGTTCCCAGCAACAGGATCTGTTATTGAAGCGAGCACAAATGTTAGTCTGCTGCCACCCACCAGGGGTCAGTTTGCGAATGATGTCTCTCTTGAGGGCTAATCAATATGGACATTAGCTTCCCAGATGGAGACCACAGCAATGGCAAGCCATGTGAAGCTGACACGTTATCTTTATTTCCCATTCTAGTCGAAGCTCTGATGGCAGCACACCAGTCTTCTTTGTTCAATGACCTTTTATCTGTGAGCCGTAAAGACTTTACTTCCCACAGCTGACCCAAAATGTTCGATTGGGACAAAACCCAATGGATTGCTACTTTCAAGAGAAATCAAAGTTCTAAGTTTACGGAGAACAGCCATTGTTGGTGTGGTCAGCAGCAAACAGGGTGATGGGAAAGGATACTGAACCCGGGAGGATTAAAAGAACCAAACATGTGATGGAGAACGACTCTCTACACAAACATCTTAGGAGAGTCTGGCCTGCTGTCAAGAAGCTGACATGAAGCTCCAGAGTCCTGCTGATAATTACTGTCCCCCCATCACCCCCAAAGGCACAATCTGGACAGAATATGCTCTCACATCCCCCCAGACCCTGGGGCATTAACATCTTTAAAACCCAAACCAAATTCTACATAAAACTGACCAAATCCCATAAAATTGACCTTGAAAACTGACCCAGGGCAGATCCAGGTTTCAGTTTGGAGTAGCCCGATGCTTGTACAGTTTTGAGCACTCTCTTTAGAAAGAGAACGCAAGATTACAAATGTAAAATTAAGTACAAAAGTGAATATTTAAACAGAACAAGAAATCACACCAAATTATAAATTTTGAAAAGATGAGAAATGTCCCAAATATCCCCAAATATAAAGCAACAATGATTTTTTAAAAGTGTAATTTCCATTTTATTTTTTTCCCAGAGTATAACGTTTCTTCCATCTCTAAGGGCTCAGCTCCTTACATGGGCTTTGGTGGAGGTGAAAGGTGACCTGATAAATAAGGTTCTACTACTCCAAAAATAGAATAATGGTTTATATGTCAGAATTCTTCAAAGCCTAGAGAGGGTATCCATTTAGGGAATGTCAGTTCAGGGATTAAATGCAAATCTTAGTATTCAGTTTATTTCTTTTTTTTCTTTCTTTTCTGAGACGGAGTCTCACTCTGTCGTCCAGGCTGGAGTACAGTGGCGCCATCTTGGCTCACTGCAACCTCTGTCTCCCAGGTTCAAGCTATTCTCATGCCTCAGCCTCCTGAGTAACTGGGACTACAGGAATGCACCATGTCCGGCTAATTTTTGTATTTTTAGTAGAGAGGGGGTTTCACCATATTGGCCAGGTTGGTCTCGAACTCCTGACCTCAAGTGATCCACCTCCCTCCACCTCCCAAAGTGCTGGGATTACAGGCATGAGCCACTGTGCTCAGCCTCAGTTTATTTTTTACTCATAAATAACTCAGATTCGATTTCTTCTTATGGGTTTGCTGGAAGTACAAATCACATTCACAACCACTGAAGCCAGATGTTTGATTACTCTTAACAATTAACAGTATTATTTATTAGGAAAGTAATGCTGTAAGAGTCAGCAAAATGGGGCCCAGCTTCCCGGAGCTTTGTCATAGTCAGCAACTTGCCTTGCACTGCCCTCTTCCTGCCACCTGTGTGCAGCCTGAGCAAGAAAAGATCTGGTGCTCAGGGAATCCCTCACTGGGAAAATTTAAATATGGAGTGTATAGTAGATGATAATATTGAAATTAGGTTATCTTTTTATTAGATGTGAGGATGGTATTGTGATAATGTAGGTGAATGTTCTTATTTTTAGGTGAGGCGTGGGGAATATTTCCAGGCGGAATTTTCTATGTCTTCAACTTACTTTCAAAAAAACAATACAGCAAGTCCTCAAATAAGTCTCTTTGTTCAACGTCGTTTTGTTCAATGTGAGTTTGTTATAACATTGATGAGAAAAAAAATCATTCCTGGAAATATATTCCCGGTCAGGGCCACTGTCTGTGTAGAGTTGCAAGTTCTCCTCACGTCTGCGGGATTTTTCTCCAGGTGATCCAGTTTCCTCCCACGTTCCAAGGCTGTGCACATTTGGTTCACTGGCGTGTCCACATGGTGGCAGTGTGAGTGAGTGGGTGCTTGTGGGGTGTGAGAGTGCGCCCTGCCACGGGACTGCGGACCGTCTGGGGCTGGTTCTCACCTTGTGCCCGGAGCTGCCAGGATGGGCTCTGGCCACCTGTGACATTAAACTGGAGTAAGCGGGCAAATCATTATCTTACTAGTTTTTATTCATCTTTCTTTTTTTCAAATTCATCTTTCTTAAATGTGTATATAGCTCACATTTATCTCAGCATCTAATACTATAAGTGCTTTGGGCTTTAGAAGTTTGGTGATGTTTTTGTGACCAGAAATATGCTGAAGAAACTTAACTCTAGTCTATATCAATTAGCCTGTGGTAAAATTGGTTTTGTTATAAGTTGTTTCTCTGAAAGTTGAAGTTTCCAAGAACTTATTGACAACTTTAAGTGAGGACTTACTGTGTATGGAAAAAGAGATAGAGATGCGAGAGAGAGAGAGGTGGGGGGAGACAGGCAAATGTGGCAAAAGTTAAAATTATTTGATCTCAGTGAAGAATATATGGGTGTTAATTGTATCATTCTTTCAAATTTTTTGAAGGCTTGAAGTTTTTCAAAATAAAATTTTGGGAAAAATATGTATATATATATAAAGACCATATATAGCCTCTGACCTCTGGTGACACTAAACGTTTGTTTGAGTCACTTTTTATTTTTATTGAGACAGAGTCTCACTCTGTTGCCCAGGCTAGAATGCAGTGGTGCAGTCTCCGCTCACTGCAAACTCCACCTTCTGGATTCAAGCAATTCTCCTGACCCAGCCTCCAGAGTAGCTGGGATTACAGGCATCCACCTCCAGGCCTGGCTAATTTTTGTATTTTTAGTACAGACAGGGTTTCACCATGTTGGCCAGGCTTGTCTCGAACTCTTGACCTCAGGTGATCCACCTGCCTCAGCCTCCCAAAGTGCTGGGATTATAGGTGTGAGCTAGAGGGCCTGGCAGAGCCACTTTTACATTTTTTGCAGAACTGGAAGGCTAACATTCATAAAGACCTCTGCACTAGACATGTGGTGGTCAGTTATTGATTAGTTCAGGCCTTGTTCCTCTAAAACCTACACAGTGAGGGCAGGCAGGGGAGAGTGAGCTATGGGGAGGACTTCAGATGGGAGAGGGAGAGCCAAAGGTGGCTGTTCCCTTGACTCATGAGTCTCACAAGCGGGTGTGGGAAGTGGGTAGTTAAGCATAAAGTATTCTCCAAAGAATATAAGGTATTTAGGAGATTAATATATTTCTCTTTTCTATATTTTACTGCATCATTTATTATCACTTTGGTCTGAGAACCAGGTCTGTTTCCCTCATTTCAAAGAGCAACTTGTTACATCAAGGAGCTGGAACTAGCATCCTAGGAGTTTCCAATGGGAAAGACAAATTGTGTGTGTGTGTGTGTGTGTGTGCGTTTGCTAGGCATTTGAAACAAGCGCAGACTGCTACAGGTTCTTAATTGAAGCCAGTGTTTCCTAAACTCTTGTTCCCATTTAAACTGAAGGATTTTTGTGGTCAAATGTTTGGAGACACTGCATATTATATTATCTTCTTCAGATTCAAAGCACATTTGTTAATTATAATCCTGGGAAGTCCTACAAAAAGGAAGCCTGGGTAAATGGTTTAGCATAGGATTTTCCAAACTTACCAGGATACTTATAAAACATTATGCCATAGGACACCCAGATCTACAGGCAACTAGTAGAGCTATTTTAAAATAATTATAGATTAATATTTTCTACTAAATTCTGACAGTCTGTGAGCAATTACTTTCTCAGAAACAGCCTTTGCACACACTATTTTGTCTAAGGTATGGGTAAGTATAGGCCAATTAGAGTTTAAGGAACCAATGTTACATGAATAGAAATCATCAATGAAAACAAAGCATTTGAAAATTATTATATTAATCCATGGGAAAGTTTGCATTAGGAAAACACACTTGTACACATGTCCAGACAAATATCTGTTTTAGAAATTAAAGCGTACATTTGTTATTTTTGGATGCTAAATGTTTCTAATCTTCTTGGCATTAACCTGCTAGTTTCATTCACTTTTTTTCTTTTCTCTTTTTTGAGATAGGATTTCACTTTGTCACTCAGGCTGGATTACAGTGGCGCCATCATGGCGCACTGCAGGCTTGATGTCCCCAGGCTCAACAGACCCTCCCTCCTCAACCTCCCGAGTAGCTAGGATTATAGGCATGTGCCACCATGCCTGGCTAATTTTTTCGTATTTTTTTGTAGAGATGGGGTTTCACCACGTTGCCCAGACTAGTCTCAAACTTCTGGGCTCAAGCAATCTGTCCGCCTTGGCCTCCCAAAGTGCTGGGATTACAGGTGTGAGCCACCTAATTTCATTCTTCAATACACCTCTTTCTGCTATTATCTCCTTCATTATTGCCCCCCAACTTTTCCTTAAAAGTATTGCTCAAGACGTATGGATGGGTGAATAAGTGGATAAAGGGACCGACAGATGGATGGACAGGTAGCAGGACATTAAAACTGAAGTTTAAACCAAGATACTAAGAAAAAATAGATGTAAGATGCTAAAGACAGATTCCCGAACGTGAAATTTACAAAGGAAATTTTTCCAAGACTCTCGCACAGATTAAGGATATAAAAAGTGGCAGGGGAAGAAGAGCCATTAGATTATGCAAAGATGGGAGAACTTTTTGGAGGAGGAGGTGTTCGGATAAGGCTGTGCTGTGACACAGATCCTACCTCACCAAGTAAGGGGTACTTCCAGTAGACTCTTTGGACAGTTTAATACATGGCCCCTGCAGCTGGGAGTCTTTGTGGACTGGTCTAACTCCTCTCTGGGAAGGTGAGAAGAGGAGGGATTAGCACCTCTTCTGGTGGAGCCAAAAGAGTGCTGCTAGGTGAGAACCAGCCTATATTCCAGAGAGTGTTAGGGCAAAGTATATGTGTTTTCCCCATGCCTCAGAAGAGGCCCGGAGAGAGAAAGCCAGCATGAGGTCATGTTGGATCATGTTCAACAGAACTACTTAAAGGAGTGGAGGGACCTCAGCTTCAAGAAGCAGGAGGCAAACTGGATTACTGTGGAACGGGTCACAGGCCACAGACCCTCCTGCTGCAATGGAAGGGGCCCCACAGGAGTCTCAGAGGAGCCCGTAAGTTATTCACCAGAGAGTCAACCTCAGGTGTCTGCCAGGGCCTGCGAGCACAAAGCCTCTTACTCTGCCCTCTCCATCTCCTCAGCAGGGTCAGAGACTGACTGGCAAACTGAGCCTGGGGTGGAGGTGGAGGGAGAGAAGGCAGCCACACTCCCTTTCTCATGGCAGGCTTCCAGTCTGCCCCAGGGCCAAGCTGCGCAGAAAGAAGAATCGCCTCTAAATCAAGTTCCGAATTCTGTTCAACATCTTGGACGGGATATTCTAATTATTGAATTGAGACTGTGGCTTAAAGTGACCATAGATTGGCCTATTAATTAAGATTAGGCTGAAAAGTTATGGAGTCTGCCAGAGTTTTCATTTCAGATCAGGGAAAAGGTTATTCCCACTTAGAATATCAGAAAGAGTACAGTGAGGACAAGGACAAAGTTGTGTTTTGACCACCCACGTTCCTATTGGTCACCATAAAACATTCTATTCTATTTGTATTATTCTGAAGCTCTACAGCCCACAATTGCATGTTCAACAGACAGCTGAAAGATTGTTAGATAAGACTAATAGATAAGAAATTAAGAAAGATAAGAGAATAAGAAAGATCAATAAAGTACATTAACAGGACTTCTATGCTAATAGGTTTCAGGTATTTCTTGAGAAAACTAGAGCTGCTCTCGAAATGGAGTTGAGAAAGTTTGTTGTATCATTGGATTATTAGCTCCTTACAGCAAAGGACTAGCTCTTATTTATAATTTTACTTCCCAATATTTAGCTTCATTATTAGAATTCAGATCTGATACACTAAGCGGTCAATGAACCTTGAATAACAAATACTAATTGAATCAACGTGTTAATTTGTTAACTAAGTATTTATTTTTAATATTAAAAATGTTGGCCAGGCTTAGTGGCTCATGCCTGTGATCCTAGCAGTTTGTGAGGCTAAGACAGGAGAGGAGATTGCTTGAGGCCAGAAGTTCAGATATATATATAACTCCTGGTTATTAAGTTTATTACTATTTTTCAACATACAAATTGGATTTTATGGCTGGTGCAGTGGCTCACTCTTGTAATCCCAGCACTTTGGGAGGCTGAGGCAGGAAGATTAAGGAGTTCGATACCAGCTTGGGCAACATAGAGAGACCTTGTCTCTACAAAACAAATTAAAAAATTAGTTGGGCACGGTGGTGCATGCCTGTAGTCCCAGCTACTCAGGAGGGTGAGGTGAAAGGACCACCTAAGCCCCGGTGGTCGAGGTTGCAGTGAGCCGTGATTGCACCACTGCACTCCAGCCTGGGCAACAGAGTGAGATGCGGTCCCAAAACAAAACAGCAATTACTTTTGCACCAACCTAATATTTCTTTAACATGTTCATCAAGTCACCTAATAATTCAGCATTTTTCCCACTGAATTAAGGACTTTTTAACTATTAAAAAGTTTGCTCAGCCAGGCGCAGTGGCTCACACCTGTAATCCCAGCACTTTGGGAGGCCGAGGCAGGCGGATCGCTTGAGGTCAGCAGTCGAGACCAGCCTGGCTAAGATGGTGAAACCTCGTCTCTACTAAAAATACAAAAATTAGCAGGGCATGGTGGCGGGCACCTGTAATCCCAGTACTCAGGAGGCTGAGTCAGGAGAATCGCTTAAACCCAGGAGACGCAGGTTACAGTGAGCCAAAATCGCACCACTGCACTCCGGCCTGAGCAAAAGAATGATATTTCGTCTCAAAAAAAAAAAAAAAAAAAAAGAAGTTTGCCCATGTGTTCTTCACTGTCTAATAACTTTGATGATGAGAAAATGTTGGGAATCCTCTTCTTGGCATTCAAGCCTATCACATTCTGCTCTCACCCTGCCTTGCCCCTTTATCTCCTGCTGTTCTACTCTATGAACTTCTTTTGCCATGAAACTGGGCTACTCGGCATCCTCAAAAACAGTGTTTCCGGCCAGGTGCGGTGGCTCATGCCTGTAATCCCAGCACTTTGGGAGGCCGAGGCGGGAAGATCACGAGGTCAGGGGTTTGAGACCAGCTTGGCCAATGTTGTGAACCCCCATCTCTACTAAAAATTACAAAAATTAGCTGGGCGTGGTGGCGTGCACCTGGAGTCCCAGCTAGTTAGGAGGCTGAGGCAGGAGAACTGCTTGAACCTGGGAGGTGGAGTTTGCAGTGAGCCAAGATTGCACCACTGCACTCCAGTCTGGGCAACAGAGTGAGACTCTGTCTCAAAACAAAGCAAAATGAAACGCTGTTTCCTCCCTTCCTGCCAATGCTGCCTAGAGTACTCTAGGATTCTCTTATGCCTGGACCACTCTTCCTCTTCCTCTTTGCCTTTTGCCCTATCTTCCTTTGCAGCTTATCAAATCCCTCAACTCTGTTCCCCTCCTCTGGATCATTGTCCTGGGCCACTCCATGCAAGGCACTTCTTCCTCTGACTCTTGAGATCTGTTAGGCAGCACTTGCATAGACTTGTTCCTGTTTTCCATGTATTTGGATGATTTTTACCATCTACATGTTGGTGTTTTGAGGGTAGGAATTCTACACTAGACATCTTTGTTTCCATGACGTTGCCTTGGACACAATGAGCGCTGACATAATTGTTGATTGATTTAAAATAGATTTTTCTATTTTTAAAATAGGCAGAGAAGAAACTCTATTAATGTTTCTCAACACCTACAAAAGCCTGCCTGTAATGATTAAAAGGACAAAAGGGGTTATTTTATGTCTTAACTCAAAATTTCAAAGCAGCTCAAAGGAGTATTTATCAAATGAAAAGAAGCGATCTCTGAATATTGATTTAGTACATCTAAACTATAACTATGTTGGAGGACAGGGGAAAGCATGTGTATATTGGGGTGGGGAACAAAGGAAGAAAGCTAAATCCTCATTTTCCAAAATAGTAGGAAATCAATATATACTTTCTAACGTGGAAAAAAGATGATAAAAAATGTTGCAGCATAAGCATTTTATATCTATGAAGGTAAATAAAAAAGAGCTATTTTTTTCTTTAATGGCCTCTACAGATGCCCTTATCTCTTTTCTCTTTAAGTCGTTTTTAGAGCACATCTCACTCTCTTGATTTTATTTATTTATTTATTTATTTATTTATTGAGACAGAGTCTCACTCTGTCACCCAGGCTGGAGTGGTGGCACGATCTTGGCTCACTGCAACCTCCGTCTTCTGGGTTCAAACAATTTTTCTGCGTCAGCCTCCTGATTAGCTGGGACTACAGTTGTGTGCCACCATGCCTCGCTAATTTGTGTATTTTTGGTAGAGATGCAGTTTTGCCATGTTGGTCGGGCTGGTCTTGAACTCCTGATGTCAAGTGGTCCACCCGTCTCAGCCTCCCAAAGTGCAGGGATTACAAGCATCAGCCACCAACCCCAGCCAACTCTCTTGATTTTAAATGTCCCTCTGCATAGAGACATTTCCAGTTCCAGGTCTCTTTGTTTCTCATTTTTATACCTCAGAGGTAGTGGTGGGAGGAGTACGAGCAAGAATGGAGAAAGAAAGTGTTTGTAACAGTCCGTGTGAGATAGTAGGGGTGCCTGGACAAGGGCAGCAACTGTGGGGAGGGAGAGTGAGGCTGATTTAAAAGCCATTTAGGAGGGAGACTTTACAGCGCTATAAGGTAGCTATAGAGGGTGAGGGAGTTGGAGGACCCAAAGATGAACCAGGTTTCCAGCAGAGGTACTGGATGGACGAAGAAGAAAGAGCAGTTTAAGGAAGGGAAAAAAATGTCAGTTCAGTTTTGAAGATGTTGAATTTGCAGTGCTGGGGAACAATGGAATAGAGCTGTCTTATAGGCACTTTCATTTACAAGTGGGTTATGAAAGAGGAAAGAATAGAGACAGGAACCACATTTCAGCAGGAATAATGGATCCTGATAATCAGGAGAAGTTGGGATTTCTGCTTCATGGTGGGACAGAGAAGAATATGTTCGACACTCCGCTGATCCATAGGCGCATCTCTTCTTTCTCCCCTGCCCAGTTGTGATGGTAAGTGGACAATGTAGCCAACCTATATTATCCTATAATCAGCCTTGGAACAGGGTTGAGTGACAAAGGGCTAAGATTTATCAGGGATGAGGAATGGAGTCATCCACCAGTTAAGCCATCTAGAGCAGGATACGTGCTAGGTGAGGGTGAGGGGAATCTAGAATTGGTAGTGGAGGAGGGAAATGGAGCGTCTCAGATGTGGCTTTGAGAGCAGCTACAGAGGGAGAGACTGTAACTTGGCCCCCTGACATTCTTGTAAGGGTCTCCTAATGAAGGAATAAACCAGAAATCCAGGGGCGCTAATCTCAAATGGGGTGAACTTACTATAGAAGCAGGTGGGCTCCAGTGACATAGAGGGTGTGCAGTGATGCATGCCATCATGCTCTGCTCAGATTCCCACTTTAGGACCATGATGTTCATTCGCTGGCTGCCAGAAGTACTGGCTGCTTGACAACCTACCTTGAGTTCTTTTAGAATTGTCCTCAGCCAAAGAGAGTTGGCTTTCTAAGTTTATGTGCCCCAGGCTGCATCCAATGACCCATTGATGGTAGGGTACAATTGTTCAGAGTAGACAACTCTGAAGGGAGCTCTGAGCTCCCGCTGGTTGGGCTGAGGCTTCTGTTGTTAACTGCACAGCAGGTCAACTCCTCCTGCAGCTCAATTCTGCTGCCTTCACTGCTCCAGAGTTGTGTGCCTCCTACATGTAAGTCTCTGCCTGAGAGTCAGTTTCCCAGGGAACCTAACCTAAGACATTAGGGCAATGCAAATGAGCTAAGTCCTCCCCCTTCACAGGAGGAAGTCAGCAGATAATATCTATGGGTGATAAAAATCAATATGTAAAAGTGTAAGCATATTCTCTAGAGTTACACAGACAACCGCCGGAAGAACTAAAAATAGAAATGTTGAAAAGAATATTGTCTCTGCAAAATGTGACTGTGGATTGATTAGGTGGGAGACTTGCTTTTCCTTCTAAGATTTTCTCAACTCCCGAAATTAATATCGTATGCAAATAGTACTTTGACTCAAATCTAATTTTAACATTAAAACAAGACTTTTGGAAACAACTAATGATAAGAGGTAGTGACTGAGGCAGAGAGAAATAATAATGTTTGATTCAGAGGATGTGGCCTAGAATTCAGGTGCTGTTTCTGTGTCTGGGTACAGGTCACTTCCTCTTTCAGAGACTTAGTTTTCTCATCTGTCAAGTGGGAATAACAATGATATTAAATAAAAACCACTTGGCCGGGCGTGGTGGCTCACGCCTGTAATCCCACCACTTTGGGAGGCCGAGGCAGGCGGATCACGAGGTCAGGAGATCGAGACCATCCTGGCTGACACAGTGAAAACCCATCTCTACTAAAAATACAAAAAATTAGCTGGGAGTGGTAGCGGGCGCCTGTAGTCCCAGCTACTCGGGAGGCTGAGGGAGGAGAATGACAGGAACCCAGGAGGCAGAGTTTGCAGTGAGCCGAGATCATGCCACTGCACTCCAGCCTGGGTGACAGAACGAGACTCTGTCTCAAAAAACAAACAAACAAACAAACGAACCCACTCAGTATCATTGTGAAGTGTAAATAAAATAATGAAAAGTAAAATGCTTAGTAAAGCTATGAAGAGCTGTCCTACATAGGGGAATGAAGTACATGTTAGAGATACTGGCAATGTACAAAAACCACAAAAAAGTGGTTAATTCTGGCTGTGGATGAAAAAGACCTCATGAAGGCAGGATCACTCATGGTTGGCTTGCAAAAGAAAGGAAGATTTTGGTAGGCAGAGAAGGAGACATGGTGAGGAGAAAAAAAATTTTTTTTTTTGAGACAGTCTTACTCTGTTGCCCAAGCTGGAGTGCAGTGGTGCCATCTCGGCTCACTGCAACCTTCGCCTCCCAGGTTCAAGCGATTCTCCTGCCTCAGCCTACCAAATAGCTTGGATTAGAGGCGTGTGCCACCATGCCCAGCTAACTTTTTGTATTTTTAGTAGAGACGGTGTTTCACATGTTGGCCAGGCTGGTCTCGAACTCCTGACCTCAGGTGATCTACCCACCTCGGCCTCCCAAAGTGCTGGGATTACAGGTGTGAGCCACCATGCCTGGCCTAATTCTGTGTGTGTGTGTGGTTTTTTTTTTTTTTTTTTTTTTTTTGAGACATTGTCTTGCTCTATTGCCCAGGCTGGAAGGCAGTGGCACCATCTCGGCTCACTGCAGCCTCTTCCTCCTGCCTGGGCTCAAGCGATCCTCCCACCTCAGCCTCCCAAGTAGCTAGGACTACAGGCATGTGCCACCATGCCCAGCTAATTTTTGTATTTTTTTGTGGAGATGGGGTTTCACCACGTTGGCCTGGCTGGTCTCAAACTTCTGGCCTCAAGTGATCTGCCCACCTCAGTCTCCCAAAATGCTGGGTTTGCAGGTGTGAGCCACCACAGCCAGGAAAAATATTTTATTTTATTTTATTATTATTTTTTAATCTGTGGGGTCTTGCTATGTTGGCCAGGTTGGTCTCGAACTCTTGACCTCAAGCAATCCTCTTGCCTCAGCCTCTCGAAGTGCTAGCATTACAGGCATGAGCCCCCACATCCAGCCTGAAATATTTTATTTTAAAGGAATCTTTTTCAATTATTTTTAGCAAAGTAATCCATGAACATAATTAAAAAGCAATAATTCAAAAGGGTTTATAATATCTTTCACCTCCTTCAAGTCTCTGTTCCAAGGTTACCTTTTTCAATGAGCTCTTCCCTGCACTTGCCATTTAAAACTACAGCTCTGGCCCCACTCCTGGTCCGTCTTAACCCACTTATTTCCTCACAGCCCTTACCCACTTCTAACATATTATAACTTACTATGTCTATGGTTTGTTGTCTCTTTCCCCTGATGGGAATGTGAGCTCCACGAGGACAGGGACTTTGATCTGTTCTCTTCATTTCCCTAAAGTGTCTACACAGTGTCTCATGCATTGCAGGACTCAGTAAGTATTCATTGAATAAATGAAAACTATGAAAACCTTGCCAGCACCACTGTTCTCCAAATCCTATCCCATTCCTCAGAGGCACCTGCTTACAAAAAATAACAACAACACAACAACAGTGTATTATTTTGGATTTTTTAAATCTAATTTTTGTTCTCACACTGTTATAATATTTTGGAAATTTTCAAGCATAGATGAAAGGAGGGAAAGGCATGGTGAACCTTAGGAATCCATTATCCAGCTTCCACAATTAGCAAATTTGGCCAGCCTTGTATCTCTGTCCCTCTTTATTCTCGGGGGAGGAAGGAGTGGTTTTGGAGCATTTTAAAGCAAATCTGAGACGTCATGTTATTTTAGCTAGAAATGCTTCACTATATCTATAACTGCAAAAGATATTTTTAACTCTAACCACCATGCCATTATTATACCTAATGAATTAACAATTTATTTTATTTTCTTCTTTCTTTCTCTTTCTCTCTCCCTCCCTCCCCTCCCCCTCCCTCCCTCCCTCCCTCCCTCCCTCCTTCCCTTCCTTCCTTCCTTCCTTCCTTCCTTCCTTCCTTCCTTCCTTCCTTTCTTCTTTCTTCCTCCTCCTCCCTCCCTCGTTTCTTTCTCTCCTTCCTTCCTTTTCTTTTTTTTTGAGGTGGAGTCTCCCTCTGTCACCCAGGCTGGAGTGCAGTGGTGCGATCTTAGCTCACTGCAATCTCCACTTCCCAAGTTCAAGCAATTCTCCTGCCTCAGCCTCCCCAGTAGCTGGTATTATAGGCACACGCTACCATGAGTGGCTAACTTTTTTTTTTTAATTATTTTTATTAGAGTCAGGGTTTTGCTGTGTTGGCCAGGCTGGTCTTGAACTCCTGACCTTAGGTGATCCACCCGCCTCACCCTCCCAAAGTGCTGGGATTATAGGCATGAGCCACCACACCTGGCCACAATTTCTTAACACCATCTTATATCCAGTTTATTGTTAAATTTTTCTGATTGTCTCAAAGTTCTAATAAAGGATCCCCCAATGAAGGGCCCATGTTGAATTTGATTGTTTCATTGTCTCCTGAATGTCCTTTTTTTTTTTTCTTTTTTTAGGTTTATGGCTTACAAAAAACCATAGGGGAGTTAGATACTTCTAGTATAGTGTTTTGTTTGACACACACAATAATTTAACAGTCGCATAGCTACACAAATAGTACTTTCCTACCAAATAAACTGCTTAACACCTATTGTCACATACCTGATCCTTCACATTTTCATATCTGTTGGCTTCTGTGCTTTTGTGTTTGTCACCTTGGATTTCCTTAATATTTTGTGAAATGCTTCAAAACACCCCCACACACACCCCAAATAATATGTTTGCATGTCAATATGTCTAGATCTTTTCTACATAGTATTCTTTTCTACATAAGAATATCCTTTTTTCTATAACTCATTTCCTCTCCCTGGCATTGATTCATTAGAGAAACGAGGGCAGTTGTCCCATGGAATGTCCTATATTCTGGATTTGACTGATTGCTTTCTCGTAGTGTCCTTTAACTTGTTCTCCCAAGGCAACTTCTTTGAACAGTTTCTGCTTTTAGTTCTTTTTGTGATTAGCTTGATATCTCCAAATATGTTGTTACTTGATTTAGATACCAAGATGGATGCAAATTTAGCTTGCTTGTCCTGCCTCCCTTCTCCCAACATAATTTGGTCACTAACCTCTGCTACTGTGCTGGTTCTCTCTGGTTTCAGACAATGTCCCTTTTTTTTTTTTTTTAAAGACAGGGTCTCACTCTGTCACCAGGCTGGAGTTCAGTGATGTTATCATAGCTCACTGCAGCCTCAATCTCCTGGGCTCAAGTGATTCTTCTGCCTCAGGCTTCTGAGTAGCTGGAACTACAGGCATGCAACAATACACCAGGTTAATTTTTTAAATTTTTGTAGAGATGAGGTCTTGCTATGTTGCCCAGCCTTGGTCTCAAACTCCTGAGCTCAACAGATCCTCCCGTCTCAGCCTCCCAAAGCACTGGGATTATAGGTATGAGCCACTGTGCTCAGCTGATTGCAGACAATATCTTAGAACCTCTATGTGGTGTTCCATCAACCAAGAGTTGAGGATGTTTGTGCTTGGATGGTTCCCTTCACCTGTTGTTCCTTTTTTTTTTTTTTTTTTTTAAACTGTTTCTTGTTTATTTTTTAACTGGCAAATAAAAATTGTATACATTTATGGTGTACAATATTTTTTAAAATATGTATATGTTGCAGAATGGCCAAATCAAGCTAATTAACGTATGCATTACCTCAAATACTTGCTTTTGTGTGGTGAGAACACTTAGAATCTACTCTCCTAGCAATTTTCCAAGTATACAACACGTTGTTATTAACTATAGTCACCATGCTATACCGTAGATCTTTTGAACTCATTTCTTCTGTCTAGCTAAAATTTCTTGTCCTTTGACCAGCATCTCCCCAGTCTCCACTCCCACCCCCAGACCCTGGTCCCCACCATTCTACTCTCTGCTTCTATGAGATCAGTGTTTTTAGATTCCACATATGGGTGAGATCATGCGATATTTGTCTTTCTGTGCCTGGCTTATTTTGCATAACACAACGTCCTCAGATTCATCCATGTTGTCACGAATCACAGGATTTCCTTCGTTGTTAACACTGTTCCATTATGTTTATAAAGCAATTTTTTTTTATCCATTCATCCACTGATGGACACTCAGGTCCATATCTTTTATTTATTTTTTTTAGCTCCGTATCTTGACTACTGTGAAAATGTTGCAGTGAACATGGGAACGCAGATATCTCTTCAACATACTGATTTTATATCCTTAGGATGTGTATCCAGGAATTGCTGGATCATGTGGCAGTTCTATTTTTAATTGCTTGAGAAACCTACGTACAGTTTTCCATAATGGTTATACTAACGTACACTCCCACCGACAATGCGCAGTGTTCCCTTTTCTCCACACCCTCTCCAACACTGTTGTTTATCTTTTTCATCACAGCCATTCTAACAGGTGTGAGGTGGTATCTCCTTGTGGTTTTAATTTGCATTTCCCTGTTCTTCTCTTTTACTTCTGTTAAATGCAACTTTAAGTCTTCCAGGTGTATCATATACTCTTTTCTGTAATCACAATTTAGTCTTCTGTAGTTTGTCTGTGAATTTATTCCAAAATTGTAAAAAATAATAAATGAACATTTACATGTTATGACTTTCCAGATTTAGTTCACTGTAGAGCCAAAAACTACTCTTTGCTTTCCACTTTGTAGGGTCAATGTTAGAACTCCTATGCCAGTCAAAGAGTGTTTCTAGTTTTACGTTAAAATATATACTTCTTTTTTTTTTTTTTTTTTTTTTTTTTTTGAGACAAAGTCTTGCTCTGTTGCCTAGGCTGAAGTGCAGTGGCATGATCACGGCTCACTGAAGCCTCAACCTCTGTGGCCCAAGTGATCCTCTAATCTCAGCCTTGCAAGTAGCTGGGACCACAGGTGTGTCCCACCACACCTGGCTAATTAAAAAAAAATTTTTTTTTAGAGATATGGTCTCCGTCTGTTGCCCAGGCTGGCCTTGAACTCCTGGGCTGGAGAGATCATCCTGCCTTGGTTTCCTAAAGTTCTCGGATTATAGGGACAAGTCACCACACCCACCCTAGATCCTCCTTTTTTAATACTCCACCAATTGTACAAAATCATGCCACATTTTAACTCGTTTCCTATTTGGTCCATGTCAGGAATAGTATTTAAGATACTTAAGACTAGTTTGAATTGACCATTCATGCCTCAGCCCATTCACAGGGAACCATTTTCTATTTTTTGAATAATTGTAGAGGAAAGTACCTGATATTTTCAAAAAACTAGTCTTCTATGAATGGGAAATGAGGGTGGAACAGTCAACTCAAGCACTTAATAAAATGTCTTGACTATCATGCCAAGAAATGTGGACTTTGTAGGTCCTAGGAGACTCTTGAAGGTTTTTAAGGAATTCAAGGTACTTGGGCTAAGCCTTCTTGGAAATAATCCACCAAAGAGGGTGGCCTGCCAGGGCAAGGGAATGCCAGCAGTTAGCAGCAGAGGGAAGTACCACTAGTTGCCCCCACAGTGCTCACCACAACAGGGAGCTATGTGGTCGGAGGACCCCACGGAGCCTCCATAGAATCCATTAATAGGCCTGTGAGAAAGCTGCATCTGAACCCCTGAAGCTCAGTCCTGGCCTGTAGGGAAGAACCCTTGATCAATATTATCATCCTCCAAGACTGCACATGAATCATCATTTATTTATTTTAAGTTGATGGATATCTGAGTACTTCCAATTCTTTTTTTTTACTGTAATAAACAACTTCATGACAGTTGTTTTATTTATATCTTTGCATTCTTGCCTAATTTCTTCCCCTTGGGAGAGATTTATAACTTAAGAACTGCTAGGGGCTGGGCACGGTGGCTCACTCCTGTAATCCCAGCACTTTGGGAGGCCCAGGCGGGCGGATCACGAGGTCAGGAGTTTGAGAGCAGCCTGACCAACATGGTGAAACCCCATCTCTACTAAAAATACCAAAATTAGCTGGGTATGGTGGAGCGCGCCTGTAATCCAATTCCAGCTACTCAGGAGGCTGAGGCAGTAGAATCGCTTGAACCTGGGAGGCAGAGTTTGCAGTGAGCCGAGATTGCACCGTTGCACTCCAGCTTGGGTTACAGAGGGAGACTCTGTCTCAAAAAAAAAAAAAAAAGGAACTGCCAGGTAAAGTGTTTGTAATCTATCTTTCCTTCCTTCTTTCTTTCTTTCCTCTCTTTCTCTTTCTCCTTTTTTTAAATTAGTGTGTTTTATGCTTAGAGCAGTTTTAGCTTAACAGAAAAATAAAGCAGAAAGTACAGAGGGCTCTCATATACATCCCCCTCCAACATATTTTCACTTATTATTAACATTTTGGATTAGTGTGATACATTTGTAGTTACAATAGATTAATGGATATTGACACATTATTAACTAAATTCCACAGTTTACATTAGGGTTCGCTGTTTGTATTACAGCTCTATGGGTTTTGACTATGTGTAATGTCGTGTATTCACCATTATAGTATCATACAGAATAGTTCCCCTGCCCAAAAAATCCCCTGTGCCGCACCTATTCATCCCTCCCTCAAATGTATATAATTTTTAAGGCTTTTGAGGTCTATAGTCAAATTGCTTTACAAAATGTTTGTATCCAAACGCCAGCAGTGTGTGAGAGTCTGTTTTAGCATATCATCAATAACACTGGGTATTACTATTTTTCATGTTAGGAAAATTGATATCTCATTTATATTAGGACAAATGCAAATAAGATATAATTGTTTTGGAACTCTATACAATGAGCTGATGACATTGTTACAATGAGAGAGACTTGTTAGAGAGCAGCTTAAGCAAATAATGAGATTCATTGCCTCACGCATCTGGGTGCTGGCCTCAGGGTTGATTGATTCAAGAACTCAAATGATGTCACAGAAAGCGCTATCCCTCATTCCTCTTCTATTGCAGACACTTTTTTCTAAGGAGGGAGACATGGTTGCAAGCAGGTCTAGGCTTATATCATCTTAGCTAAGGAGGTCTAGAGGAACGAGACATCTTTGTTGTCTCTGATTTAATCCTACATTAATCAGAGCTCATTTAAGTGCCATGATAGAAACCCATTTTAAGCTGGCTTAACCCCCCTCCCCCACCAAAAAAAAAAAGAATATATTGGCTCATGCAACTGAAAAGTCTAGTTGAGAGTTCTTCTTTCAGGAACAGGAGCTCAAACAATATCATCAGGACTTGCTTTTTATCTTTTGCCCTGCTCTTCTCTTTGATGGCTTCATTCTGAGGCAGGCTTTCTCTCTGCCTGTTGGCAAAATGATTCCTGATAGCTCCAGGGTTAAATGATTCAGCAGTCTCATGGGTCTCAAAGGGAATACCTCATTTCTAATGGGTCCAACAAAGGTTCTGAGGAAGGAAGACTTTGTTTGGCCTGACTTCCAAATTGTGTCCATCCCTACCACTCATTGTAGCAGAGGGATAAAAAAATCCGATGAGTTAGGATTGGGTTATATGCCACCCCTGCGCAAGGGTAAGGGAAGGCATTAGCTCCCCTAAAATCACAAGGACTAATAGGGGAGCAAGAGGGTTTGTAAAAGACAAAAAAAGAGTGGATACTGTGCCAGCAGAAGAAAAAATATATATTACAAACATCATCAGCTCTCCCACAACCACATGTTGGAGTGTGGGAGAAAGAAGTTTACTATCAAAAGTTGGGGAGAAGGAATAATGCATAGATAAAAGCAACGCATATCCACCACATCATTGTTTTATTTCACATTCATTCATAAACATTATTTCAGATATTTATTGATCATTTGCATTTCGGTTTTTATGAGTTATCTGTCAATTTTGCTATTAGGACAGTGCTTTTAAGATGTTCCTAACATCTTAACCTTCATCTTAATTCCTTTCAGTTTTGCATGCTGGAAATGTTTTTTTTCCAGTTTGTCATTTGTTTCCTAACTTTGTTATTTACATTTTTACTCAAGATTACTGTTTTAAATTACACATAGATCCATGCAATGGGTATTATGCTTTTACTCATCCTCATTCTAAACACTAAATAGTTTTATGGCTTAGTTATTACTCTGATTTAACTTCTGTGGCCCAGTTTTCTCATCTGTAAAATGCGCCATTGATTTTTGTCCTATTCTTCTAACATGTTTATGACTATGAAATATGGTTTATTTATTTCAAAATATAGAGCTCAAGAAAGTGAATAGGCAATATTAGAGAATAGTGTTCTGAGCATTAAATATCAGAGGATCTTTAATGGTATCTCACGGGGAGTACCATGAGTGATTCATATGCAGCTTGATGTTGCTCTGTAGCCAAATAGAGCAGAATAAACCCATTCCCCACCCTTTGCCTTAGCCGGCCAGGCCATGCAGCAGGCAGAGGAAATGCCTGCAGCTACACTGAATACAGATGCCAGTCAGAGCCTGCAGGTTAGAGAGAGTGCTACAAGGCTAAGCTAAACAGACCAAAGCCAGCCCCAGGTTGAACAAGAAAGCAGGCAGCCAGTATTTTCCAGACTGTAAGTGTGGGTACCACCTCTGTTGGTGGTAGAGACTTCATACTTAACATCTGGCATGTAGAATTACGATTCTGATGCGAGATATATACTGATGCTGTCTGGTGTGGGACAAGAGTACATTGATGCATGGATGACGATCAGTAGTCTTGGAGAACAGAATCAAGATAGGATGAGAAAAGAAAGTATTCCTTTGATTATAATGACTAACTGTTCATAAATTCCTTCATGAGGAAGAAGTGGAAATCATCCGAGCCTCCCACTATGTACCTTTGGTATTATAGTGTATTATATATTTATTTTAAAATTGGTGTGTAGTAAAATGGATAACCATAAAAGGGCAAGCTTAGTCATGTAGCTCAAGTCCTTTTGTCACCTTTGTAAAGAACTTTTCCAAGTTTTGTCAAGTAGACATTTTTGATGTAGTTAGATTTTACCAAACTGCTAGATACAGGACTCTGGAGCCTGAGTGATACACCAAATAAACAGTCACCTTACAGGCTACTGTTTTAGTCTTATTTTAGTCTGAGTATTCTACACTTGACAAAAATCACTTCGACAATGAGAAAGTATTACATAAAAGTCATTTATCACAATCCCTCAGATCAGCAATTCTCAACCCTGGCTAAAGAGTAGAACTACCTGAGAAGCTTTTTAATAACCGCTGATGGCTGGCCCAACACCATATTAATTACATTAAAATTTCTGGAGATGGGAAGAACACTCCCCAAGTTCCCCAAGTGAACATAATGTGCAACTAGACAAAAAAGGCTGATAGGGGATTGCACAAAAAGTGGGGTCTAGTCAGGTCTTAGAGGATAACTGTGTCCACAGTGTAACATTGTGTTACAAGCTGAGGCATGGGGTATAATTCAGGTATTCCCTTCCAAGCCTACACAATTGTTAGCAAACTATCTAGTGGTCTCTGGAAGATATTTTTGGGGAAATATTCAGATGTTTTTTGAATACCATTTTGTTGAAAACAATTCAGGAAATTTCCCCCCAGGAAAACTTCTGATTTGCAGCATGGGACATAGAGCCTGAGCACTATTCCCCAGCTTCCCACTGTACTCGGAACAGGAACCAGACTCCACCGTGGCTTCCACAGCCTGGCATGACCTTTCTCCTTGCCTTGACTGAAAGCTGTATTTAATGCCACTGTCTCATATTTTATAATGCAGCAGCCACACTGGGCTTCTTTCAGTTTCTCCTACATGGGAAACTCGAGCTTTCTACATGCTATTCCCTCTGCGTGGATTAAATTCTCCCACCTTTCTTCTTGGTTTCTTCTTACCCATTCTTCAGCGATCAGTTCCCCAGAGATCTTCCCAGACCACGTCTCTAAGCCCTAATCTACCCCCACCTCTAAATTTTTAAAATTTATTTATTTATTTATTTTTGAGGCAGGGTCTTATTCTGTTGACCAGGCTGGAGTACAGTGGCATGATCATGGCTTATGTCCCTGGCTCAAGTGATTCTCCTACCTCACCCTCCCGAGTAGCTGGGAATACAGGTGCAGCCTCTCGAGTAGCTGGGACTACAGCCAAACCACTATGTCTGGCTAATTTTTGTATTTTTTGTAGAGAAGGGTTTTGCCATGTTGCCCAGGCTGGTCTCTAACTCCTGGGCTGAAGCAATCCTCCTGCCTCAGGCCCCCAAAGTGCTGGGATTACAGGCATGAGCCATTGTGCCTGGCCCCCATTACTAAATTAAACATCACCTTCTCCCCAGCACCTACACATGGCACATACTAGGTATTCAGTAAACATCTATTGAATGAGTGAATGAAAGACTGTTGAAGGCAGTGTGGCAGAGCGGAAAGAACACTGAATTTTTCCGCAAAAGGCCAGATTCTAGATGGGGTTCAATCCCTTAAATGTTCTAAGACTATTTATTTGTCTTTAAAGTATAGTGCCTTTCCTACTTAGTTCTGTACCTGTAAATATAAAATGGGAGATGGTATGTAAAAGTGTCATAATAATCATAAAATGCCACTGCAAATATAAGTTAATATACTATTCATGGACTCAAAAGGAAATCACATATAGTCAATCAGCAAAATGTTTTTAAGTGCTGAATTATTGACACTATACTGCATTCATCATTATTATCAACCTTTTAAAGATAAGATTTAATATTTTTAATTTTTAAAATTATTATTATTGTTTTATTTGTAGAGATGGGTTGCCCAGGCCGGCCTCAAGTGATCCTCCCACCTTGGTCTCCCAAAGCACTGAGATTACAGGTGTGAACCACCGTTCCCAGACAAATATCAGATTTTATGAGTAAGGATGAAAAGTAAATAATTCTAGGTGAAATATTTTTAAACTGCAAAAAGCTTCCTATGTCCAAGTAAAAACCATCTTATTTACTTAATAAGAGATCTCTGAGACACATAGTCTTTATGAAAAGCTAATTTTAAAGGATGTAGTAGATGCATATGCTGTCAACATAATGTCTCATATAATAAGAGTTCAACTAACATTTACCAGACAAATTTTTGAGACGGAGTCTTGCTCTTGTTGCCCAGGCTGGAGGCTACAATGGCATGATCTTGGCTCACTGCAACCTCTGCCTCCTGGGTTCAAGCGATTCTCCTGCCTCAGCCTCCTGAGTAGCTGGGATTACAGGCACCCGCCACCACACCCGGTTAATTTTTGTGTGTTTTAGTAGAGACGGGGTTTCACTATGTTGGCCAGGCTGGTCTCGAAGTCCTGACCTCGTGATCCGCCCCCCTCGGCCTCCCAAAGCATTGGGATTACAAACGTGAGCCACCATGCCCGGCCGTTTTTTTTTTTTTTTGTCTTTTTTTTTTTGTTGTTGTTGTTGTTTTTGAGACGGAGTCTCGCTCTGTCGCCCAGGCTGGAGTGCAGCGGCGCAACCTCGGCTCACTGCAAGCTCCGCCTCCCGGTTCGCGCCATTCTCCTGTCTCAGCCTCTCCGAGTAGCTGGGACTACAGGCGCCCGCCACCACGCCCGGCTAATTTTTTTTGGTATTTTTAGTAGAGACGGGGTTTCACCGTGGTCTCGATCTCCTGACCTCGTGATCCGCCCGCCTCGGCCTCCCAAAGTGCTGGGATTACAAGCGTGAGCCACCGCGCCCGGCCAAGGTGCATCCATATCTAATTGTAATTCATGGTCAAGATACTTTAATATTTAAGTCATCTGTTGAGTGAAGGGTCCTAACAGCAATTAAACAGCCTGTCATTTAGGGGTTTAGCATGTACCTAAAAGTATTTTAGAAGTGTGTTACTGAAATTAGAGACATTTAGGCGGCGCTAGCTTCCTGAAGACTGAAAGAGTAACCCTATCCACGGGAAGTGCCTTGCCTTGGATAGATGGTAGGTGGCAGCAACAGACCAGAAATTATGGTTTGTTAACTAGAGCGCTAGAAGTGTTCTTTTTAGAAGTGTTCTTTTTAATGTTATTTTTTCATTGTTTTGTCCTAAATAAAATAATATAGCTGCAAACCAAGTAGATAGTAAAAATAAATAAGCATGATGTGACTGATTTGCAGAATACAGGCTATCTAAGCCTTTATTTATTCTATAACCTTTCAACAGCAATTTATTTTTCAACAGCTCTAAGCTTGGTTTCATTACTATTCTTAGCTTGTTTTTTTTTTTTGTTACAATATTTATTTCTTCTCTTTGTAAGTATGGAAAATTTTAATGCTTCTCTATTGACAGAAAGGGAGGGCATATTTGAACTTTCATTCTGCCTAACCTTTGTTCTATTCCTATTGTGAAGATTTTGCCCCAGACATTGCATTGGTCAAGGTTCAGTTACTGAAAAAATAACCCATTCCAGACAGTTTAAACAGAAATTGTTTAACACTGGGCATTAAATGGCTTATGAAGTTGTTGGGAGGGCTAATGAAAGAGGCTCTTGGTCACTCACGCTCAATCTGAGCTTTGTATCACAAGCATCTGGGTTGCTGTTTTAGAATATCAGTTCAGGAATCCATTGCTGACATAGTGAATCAAAACCTTTGGGCATAAACTCCCCTGGAAATTCAAATGTTGAGATCAGAGTTGAGGTCCACTTTGAGGCTGAAGTTTTAGGAAGGACTTTTACTGCAGAACTGGGCCATCAAGGGATCTACTGATTCTGCAATAGGAAACCATTTGCTGAATTGGGAAGTTGTTGCTATAGCTGCTGGATTCAAAACAATGCATCCCCTGCCATCATCAGAAGCTGCCATGGTCTGGAAACTGTCACATCCAAAAAGCTGCCACTCTGGGACCCGCCAAGCTTGCTCTGATATTAATTAGTAAAACAAATGTCCTGTGCCCTGCCTCTTGGTGCCCCACAAGCCAGTGAACAGTCAGTTAACAATGCCACAGAGTAACTAAACTCCTCCGCGACTGTGCTTATCACAGAACCAGCAGCAGATGGCCTCTGCCTCACTCATACCCTCCCTCCACATTTACAATGGTAATTCTGCTGGTGGAAACTATCACGTAAGGAATCTTAATTGCAAGAATGTCTAGGGGTTGTAGCTTTAAACTTTCCAGCCCTACAGTAACAGGAAGTCCAGCTAGAAAGAGGTTGCAATGGATGTGTGTACCAATCCACCGTTTCACAAGGACATCATGAAGTAGATGAGTTATTTTAAAGACATGACCTATTTGTGTCCCTTGTTGTCACACTAGCCCAGACCTGCGGGTAAATCTGAGTCAAGCCTTTTCGGGAGTAAGTGTGTGTGAACTAAGAAGAAATCAGGACGCATCTCTTCTCCGGATAGGCTCCTTGCCTCCATAGGTAAAGCAAACCTGATAGCGGCTGAAGTCCACGCCTGGGGGGTATTAGGAAGGGAGGGGTCTGTGTTGCCTGCTTTTTGTCTGAGTTGGTGGCTGGCCCTTTTTCCCCTTCCCTATCTTGGTGCTATAGCTCGGAGTCTGGGCATACTTTGTTCAAAATCTGACTTTGCCATTTGTTGCCTCCTTGTTGTGTCCAAGCAGTGGCATCTATGATTGGTTGCCTCCTTATGTAATATTAACTTTACCTTTTTCTCACTCAATACCTTCAGATGCATATTTCCTGTTTTCTAAAGGACTCAATGCTAATTATAGTGATATTTTCCCTTACTTTTCCTTACTTGTAGATATGTTCTTATGCATTGTATATTATTTCTTCCTCTGGAAATGAACTATTTCTGTAACACATTCTCTTCATTAATAAAGGTTTTAGTATATTTGATTATCTACTTGTTCTTCTTTATGCTAGTTAAGATATGCTTCAGTGTTTTGAAAGTTAACTGTTTGGTCCTATCTTTGCCTGAGCATGACTTCAGAGTTGCCTCGAAATTTAAATTATATGCCCACAATTCACAATTGCAAAAGTATGGAACCAGCCCAAATGCCCATCAATCAACGAGTAGATAAAGAAAATGTGGTGTATATATATATATATGCACATATACCATGGAATACTACTCAGCCATAAAAAGAAATGTAATAACGGCATTCACAGCAACCTGGATGGAACTGGAAACTATCGTTCTAAGTGAAGTAACCCAGGAATAGAAAACCAAATATCGTATGTTTTCACTCATAAGTGGAAGCTAAGCTATGAGGATACAAAGGCATAAAAATGACACATTGGACTTTGGAGACTCGGGGGAAAGGGTGGGAGGAGGTGAGGGATAAACAACTACATATTGGGTGCAGTGTACACTGCTTGAGGGATGAGTGCACCAAACTCTCAGAAATCATCACTAAAGAACCTACTCATGTAACCAAACATCACATGTTCCCCCCAAACTTATTGAGATAAAACATAAATTTAAAAATAAAAAAATTATATGCCTGTATACTGAAATAGTCAATCTGCTCATGTACCACATTGAGAAATTATTTTGAAATGTTATTATGAAAACATAGGATACTAAAATAAGCTTTCAGAAAGTAAAATTTTAAGTTTAGAATAGTTGTTGATTTAAAAAATTATTGTGAATAGAGTTCCCATATGCGCCACAGTTACCCTATTATTAATATCTTAATATTAATAAACAGTATTTTATACCATTGTTAATGATAAATGGTATATTTGTTGCAATTAATGAACCAATATCAATATCTCATTATTAACTAAAGTTTACACTTTATTCAGATGTCCTCAGTTTTCACCTCATGTTCTTTTCCTGTCCCACGATCCCATCAAGGATACTAACATTGCATCTAGTCATCAGGTCTCCTTAGGTGCCTGGTTGATGCTTCTCAGGCTTTCTCTGTTTCTGATGACCTTGACAATTTTGAGGATTACTAGTCAGGCATTTCGTAGAATTAAATTATATTCTCTTCAATTTTTAATTTTATTTTTAAACTTTAGGTAAGCATTTCAAACACACACAAAATTAGAGAATAGTATAATGAACCCCCATCTACCCAAGACCCAGCTTCAAAACTATCACCATTTCCAAGTTTATTCTATCTAAACTGTCCTGAGGATTTTAAATCAATCCCCAAATATTATATCATAGTACCCTTATGTATTTCAGTACATGCCTTTAACAGATAAGGCCTTTAAAGAATATACCCACAATGCCATTATCACAGTGACAAAGTTAATGATGTTTCATTCATATTATCTATCATACGTATTATTATCACATATAGATAATACACATACGTAGATGTGTATTATCTATCCTTATTTCACAGATTCTGGTGCCTGGTCATCTTTTACAGTCATATTATATAACCAGGATTTTCCTTTTCTATGTATTACCTTAAACATGATCCTAGATCACAAACAAATTGTCTTAAAGCGTTCAAAGAAGGGAATTAACAGGTTTTAATTTCAACCAGTAGTAACAAAAAGCCTAGTTATTCCAAAGCTGTTGCTCAGGTTACAAAACCAAAGCTTCATATAATGTAATCATGCATTGTACGTGAAGGACCTGCATATATTTGTTTGTATAAAAAGCCAAATAATCATAAACAGTGTTGGTAGTAATATATTTAAATTGGCACAGCCCTTTGAAAAACAGTTTGGCAATATATATCAGGAACAATACATGCTTATACCCTTGATTTGATATTCTAACTTCAATTAAAAATATGTGGGAAGGAAGCAACATGCATAAATATTTTCTTTGTTATGGTAGTGAAAAATGAGAAGCAGCCTGAATATGTAACAACTGGGACTCACTGTAGGTAAATGTGTGGTTTATCCACCTAATGTGATTTATTAAAATATACATTGGAAAGACTACAACATGGAAAAAATGAAAGTTGAATTCATACTATGATTACTTAAAACGTATATTACAAACATTTACTTAAATTTTCTAAAGACTTAGAATCACATATTATTGGCAATCCATGCTGAAATAGTACACAAAAATTTCTGTTTGCTAATGTTAGACTGCTGGCAGACCCAGCAAATTTTTCAGCTAAGCAAATGTCAATTGTTGCTATAGCACTTCCAAAATTCAAATAAACCTACCTAATAATTGGCAGGGGTACTCTTGGGTAAATGTGGAGAAAAGTCAAAGATTGATTAAGAAAAGGAAAATGTCAACCTTCCCAGTCAGTGATTACTTAGAAACTATGGTATCGCTGTCTGTTGTTATCTGCAGGGGATTGGTTCCAGGACTCCCCTTGGATATAAAAATCCTGGAATGTTCAAGTTCCTGATGGAAACATACACACATATATTGTCCTGTATATTTTAAGTCATCTCTAGATTATTTATAATACCTAATGCGATGTAAATGCTATTATACCGTATTGTTCAGGGAATGATGACAAAAAAAGAGTCTGCACGTGTTCAGTAGAGATGCCTTTTTTTTTTTTTTTTTTGAGACAGGTTCTCGCTCTATCACCCAGGCTGGAGCGCAATGGCCCCATCTCAGTTCACTGCAACCTCCGCTGGGCAAAAGTGATCCTACTCCCATCTCAGCCTCCCAGGTAGCTGGGACTACAGGCACAGGCCACCACACCCAGCTAATTTTTGTATTTTTTATAGAGGCGGAAGCTTCACTGTATTGTCCAGGCTGGTCTCTAACTCCCGGGCTCAAGCTATTCACCAGCCTCGGCCTCCCAACGTGTTGGGATTACAGGTGTGAACCACCGTGCAGGCCAAGATACCTAAAAAAAAAAAAAAATTCTGTTTGAGGTTGGTTGAATCTATGGATGCAGAACCTGCTAATATGGACGGCTGACTGTACTACTGGGGAAGGCACACTAAGTAACTAGGATAAAATCTGGTAACCACTAGCAGAGGTGACTAAGCAGGATAGAGGAAGATTTTGGAGAAGGGGGAGGCATTCCAGAGACAGTAGACCCAAGAGAAGAGGTTCTTTGTTTTAAACCTCTCTATTGAGACAGCAGAATAACCGAGAGTGTCTTGACTATAGTTTAAATGCAGGATTTGCATAAGCAGGTAGTGGAGGCTGAAGACCTTAGGTTCTATTTTGAACGTATTAAGAAGAATGATTTAAAATTTATGTTGATGCTAGAGTCTGCATGGAATGAACTGGGAGATGGAAGAGGTAAGTTGTGAGGTCTCTGCAATAAACCAAGACCTTCACTACATAAATTAACTGCATTAGCATTTCCAGAATATATTTTACTTTAAAAACGATTTAACCATATTCTAACCAAGTTTTAGATGATTTTTGGTGTTCTCTAATAGAATTGGCACAGTATATTGAGTCAGATTGCAGTGGATTATTTCAACTGTGGCCAGATGCAGAGAAATATGCAAAGGTATTGAGGCCAACAAATAGAGAAATGCAAATTCTCACAAGTAAAGAGATTTGGAATTCTAGAAGGTGGCAGATTATCAATAGCTGTATCCAGATCCTTTGAAGTGGTGGATGGTTTTATATTAAAACTTTGTAATAGCTCACCAGGAAATAAAATTCAGCCTTAACTTCTAGGCAATTGGGATGTTGCTGAGAATAATCAAGACCATTAAAAAAAAAAAAAGGTCGGGTGCAGTGGCTTACACCTGTAATCCCAGCACTTTGGAAGGCCAAGGCAGGTGGCTCACCTGAGGTCAGGAGTTTGAGACTAGCCTGGACAACACGGTGAAACCCCGTCTCTACTAAAAATACAAAAATTAGCTGGGTGAGGTAGCACATGCCTGTAATCCCAGCTACTTGGAAGGCTGAGGCAGGAGAATCTCTTGAACCTGGGAGGTGGAGGTTGCAGTGAGCTGAGATCACGCTCCTGCACTCCAGTCTGGGCGACAAGAGCGAAACTCCGTCTCAAAACAACAACAACAACAAACTCACACACAAAAAAACTGTATGAACAGCAGACAAGATGACTACAGTGTTTTTCTTTTTTTATTAATTTTTTTTGCACACAAAACAATAAATATTTTCTAAAGATACATACAAACAAAAAGATGCATATCAAACATATTAGGAAGGTTGCACATGTCAAGACGGGGAATAGAAATGGGGGGTGGGAATTAAAGAAAATAAATGAGAGAGGGACTTTGTATGGATCAATGAATCAATGATAATAACTCAATCCTCTATTTGACAAAGAAGGAGAAGGAAGAGGAAGAAAAAGAAAGTGGGATAAAGGATCAGAAAGGGAGGAAAATAGAAAAAAAAAGAGTATGACTCCAGGGTAGACCTGTTTTGTTGTCATTGGGTTGGTTGGTTGGTTTGTCTGTTGTATTTTTCATATGTTTCGCCATGTTGGCCAGGCTGGTGTCGAACTCCTAGCCTCAAGTGATCAACCCGCCTCGGCCTCCCAGAGTGCTGGGACCACAGGCGTGAGCCACCACGTCCAGCCCGCATATTGCGTCTGGCCTCCGTGGTAGACCTCCCAGACGGGGCAGCCGGGCAGAGGTGCTCCTCACTTCCCAGACGATGGGTGGCTGGGCAGAGGCGCCCCCCACTTCCCAGACGGGGTGGCCGGGCAGAGGCACCCCCCACTTCCCAGATGGGGCGGCCGGGCAGAGACGCTCCTCACTTCCTAGACAGGGTGGCGGCCGGGCAGAGGCGCTCCTCACTTCCCAGGTGGGGCGGCCGGGCAGAGGCGCGCCTCACTTCCCAGATGCGGCGGCCGGGCAGAGGCGCAACTACAGTGTTTTTCTTTTGTCTGTTTCCACTAGCATAAAAGACTTTATATTTTTAAAAAGTTTCTTATCCCAGAAAATATCACAATCCATTTAGAATATGAGTTCAGGCTCAATTCCTTCCTGATTCTACAGAAGAGCTCAAGATGTTGCAGACCTTATCTTAAAAGCTGGCTCAGAATCGCCGGATTTGGTAGTCATCTAAACATTTCATAAATAATTTACTAACTCTCAAAACACTAAACCAGCAGGCCCTTGATTTCAAAAGCAAATTTTGCTGGGATGGAGTGGGGCGGGGGACCTGGGATGGGGGATGAAAGGGGTTGGAAATGAGGAGATATTGGTCAAAGGGTACAAAGTTTCAGTTAGTGTCAATAATAAGTTCTGAAGATCTGTTGTCTAACATGGTGACTGTGATTAATGTACTGTGTCCTTAAAAATTGATGAGAGTAGATCTTAAATGTGCTCTTCATTAAAAAATGGTGCAATGGATATGTTAATTTCATTGATGTAATCATTTCACAATGCAAACATATGTCAAAACATCACCTTGTACACCACAAATATACCCAACTTTTATTTGTCAATTACACTTTAATAAAGCTGGGGGAAGCAACTTTTTTTGGGCACAGCATCCGGCTTTTATTTACTAACTTTGAGAACAGAGTACCTTGATCAATTAAACGGTAGGGAGCGCTGTGGAGACAGCATCCTCCCCAGTCCGGGAAAAGAGGCAGGGAAAGGAGGCCTAGGATGCCTGGGGCCCAGCGGCCTCTTCCCTCCTGGCGTCCCCGGCGGCCTTCGCTCCCAGGCCCCGCAGTCTCATTTGCCGCTTCCGACGCGTGACCCCGGCGCGCTAGCGTCCGGGACCGGTGACAGGCGCAGGGTGCGCCAAGCGGTCCCATGTGTCCCCTCCCTCTCGCGGCCGCCGCAGTCGCTGCGCCCCGAGCCTCGCTCCGGCTCCTCAACAGAGCGCTCGCTGCCGCCATGTCTACCGCTCGGCCACTCAAATCCGTGGACTACGAGGTGTTCGGGAGAGTGCAGGGTAGGAGGCCCCCTACGGTGGGAGATCAAAAAGGTTATGGGAGGAAGGGGAGAAAGCTGTGAGAAGCGCCTCCCACCTAAAGTATGCCTTTTCCCGTTGTGGCTGGGACTTCCGCTCAGTCATGACACAGCAGCGGCGGCTGGCAGGGAGGCGAAACGCGCATGCGCCGGAGGACTTGGACGAGCGGAAGTAGGGGAATGGGGAGGGAAGTGGCGGAGGAGGAGAGAAGGGGAGAAGGGACTGCTGAGAACCAGAAGTGGGCGGCTGCTGGGTGCGGGAGTAAGCGGCACAGGAGGGAAGGTTGAAGTTGGTTAGGAAAAGAAGAGGGTCTTTGAACTAGTGGTCTCGTTGCTTGCCACTGAAGCTACCTGGGCTTGACTTGAGTTTTAGGAAGGACGCTTAGATGGTTTAATTTTTCAGAGGTCAAACCTTTTTTTAGACCCCTTTTTGGCTGTTAAAAGAATGAAATTGTTATCTAATTTTTGTTTCATCCTAAGTTTAAGTAGTTGCCAAGTTTGTAACGTCTGGCTTGTTGAAAATACTGATATTTATAAATAAAAATATTAAGTCACTCTGAGATTTATGCAATGGTATGTAAATATGGTAGTGATTTAATATCCACCATCTTCATTTAAAATAAAACTCTTCAACCATGGGAAATTTTACTCATTTCTTTTCCTCTTTGAGTTTGATTTTCATTCCACTTCTCTCACCGAATTACCCCATTGTTTTGCTTGAGGGTTTTTTTTTTTTTTTTTGCTCACCCTATCATACTTTTCTTCAATGTGTACATGTACATGTATGCACATGTATGAATAAGTGTAATGCTTTTTCTTAATTTCCTTTGACAGTAAGTCTCTGTTAGAAACACATGCTTTTTCTTCGGTGCCAAAAAGAAGAACTAGTGCTCAAAGAATTTTCTTAGCAAGGCAATTTTACTTCTATAGAATGGTGCGACTTGTGGATGAAGCAATGGCGAGAGCACACCTGAACAGGGGAGGGGAAGGGGTTCTTATTCCTGATGCAGGTAGCCCCTACTGCTGTGTCTTTCCCGTTGGCTAGGGTTGGACCGTACAGTCTAAGCTAATTGCAATTGGCTATTTTAAAGAGCAGGGGTACGAGCCCAAGTGGCGGGGTGAGTAATTTGGCAGGAAGGGTGGTTACAGAACAGGTGACTCAGGATGATTCACGTCAGACCTGGTGACCAGGGGTGACTCAGGATGGAGCAGGTGGCCAGGGGAATAGATGTGAACTACTGATTAGAACTGGTGGAAAAGGTTGTTTACTGAGACTAGGAGCGAGGAGAATGAGGAAGCTAGACTTTAAAGTAGAGCACAAAGAACTGAGCATACTAACATACTGATTCTTTGAAGAGAAATTTAGAACTCATTGTATTCAACAGCTCCAAGTATTAAATTTTTTGTCTGGATTGAGTTATTATTGAAATTATTATTAAAACACTAGATGAATAATAAAAAGTATGATAAACATTATTAAAATTTAAAGGTAAATTTGTGTTAGAAGTTTATTTTTTAAATTCTATTTTTTTAAGAGATGGAGTCTTGTTCTGTCACCCAGGCTGGAGCAAGTGCGGTGGCACAATTATAGCTCACTGCAGCCTGGAACTCCTGGGCTCAAGTGATCTTCTGCCTCAGCCTTCTAAGCAGCTGGGACTATAGGCTCGTGCCACCATGCATGGCTAATTTTTAAATTATTTTTTGTAGAGAAAGGGTCTCTGTTGCCCAGGCAAGTCTCGAAATCCTGGCTTCAAGGGATCCTCCTGTACTTGGCCTCCCAAAGTGATGGTTTTACAGGCGTGAGCCACTGCACTCAGCCAGAAATTTATTAATGAGAAGACTGGGGGTGTTTATGGAACCTCGGTTAGAGGAAGAGTTGAATTATCCTTGTATTTGGTACTCTAGAGGTTTTTATACTTTGGTGCAGTGTACCAAGGTAAGATTAAGAATGAGTAAAAGTGTGTCTTTTGTAAAGAGATCTTTTTTAAATTTAATTTCATTTTTATTTCCAATAGATCTTTGGAGAACAGGTGGTGTTTGATTACATGAATAAGTTCATTAGTGGTGATTTCTGAGATTTTGGTGCACCCATCACCCAAGCAGTGTACATTGTACCCAGTGTGTAGCCTTTTATCCGTCATCCCCTCTTATCCTTTTCCCCCGAGTCCCCAGAGTCCATTTGTATCATTCTTATGCCTTTGCATCCTCATAGCTTAGCTCCCACTTATGAATGAGAACATAGAATGTTTAGTTTTCCATTCATGAATTAATTCACTTAGGATAATAGGAGACCTTTCTTTCAAAGGGTGATTGTGCAAAGGGAGGTAGGAAAGGAATCTCAGGTCAGTTTTAGGAAAGAATATATGTGGAAGTTGAAGATCTGGAAATTGATTCCCTGAACATTATGCATGGATCTGTACTCTTTAGAAAGTCTTTGATGCACCCAGGGGTATGGTATCCTGCTTTGAAAACTGCCACAATAAGTCACCAAAACACATAATGTAAAGTATGAAAGATCACCTCACAGAATGGTCCACTAGAGAGAAATGGCAGTAGTTAAGGAGTCTCTCTCTCTCTCTCTCTCTGTGTGTGTGTGTGTGTGTGTGTGTGTGAATGTGTGACATTTATTGTGGGTATTCTTTGTGCTGAGCATTTCACTGTTGTTTACTTAATCATCACAATTTTGTGAGATGCATTTCTTATTCCTGTTTTAACAAGGACAAAACAGGTGCACAGAGATTCAGTAACTTGGACAAGCCCTTGGTTGACACATGGGATTTGATTCTACATCTCTCTGACTTTAAAACTTGTGCTTTCCCATTACATGATGTTTTCTGCTATTACATTATGTATTTCTATTAACTATACACTTCCACTTTTGTGCACATAGGGGTAACACGGTATATAATCAGTTGGAACCAGCACTAAAAATATGGAAAAGAGAAATGTACTATATATAAATAATGGGGTTTAAAAAGTCAACTTAGGGCAATAATTCCTATAGTTTGCAGTATGCTAAATGGAAGAGAGTACATGCCCACTATCAATGAAGGCATAGTATGTAGCACAAACTCACCATCACATATTTACGTACATCTACATTGACGTTCCCTGACAATTTGGAATGTGCCAAGCTCTGTACTCAACATTTTACATATGTTGTCTCATTTAATCCTCATCCCTGTAACTGCAATGGTTTTTCTCATTTAACAGATGGAGACATTGAGGCATGGGGAAGTAACTTCTTTCCCAGTTATACAACAAGTTAAGAGGTGGGATTTGAACCTTGATAGGTGTTTTTTTTTTTCAGGGTCTTACTCTGTCACCCAGGCAAGATCATAGCTCACTGTAGCCTTGAGCTCCTGGGCTCACATGATCTTCCTGCCTCAGCCTCCTCCTGAGTAGCTGGGACTACGGGCATGAGTCACCATGCCCAGCTAACTTTTTAATTTTTCTTTGGTAGAGATGGAGTCTCACTATGTAGACTAGGCTGGTTTTGAACTCCTGGCCTCAAGCAAGCCTCCCACCTTGGCCTCCCAAAGTTCTGGCCTTATAGGCATGAGCCACCAGCCTGGGCAACAGAGTGAGACTGTCTCTAAAGAAACAATAAAATAAAATATGGAATAATAAAATCTTAGTGAAAACTGGCTTGTTAGAAATAATGGCTATGAAAGGAAATTCACAATGGAAGAACCTATAATTGGCAACATTTATTATGGACAAAATATGGATTGATAAAGTCATCATTAAATTATTTGAGTGCAATCTATTCCCAGTGAAAATTGTTTCAATGACATGAAAGTGAACATGGAAAAAATGGAAAATGTTTTAACCTTCCTGCATGGAAAATTAATCAATGAATTAAATTGGCTTACTTGAGTATATCACAAAAAATGTTTTCCAACCAAAAATGATGTGTTGTTAGTATAGGGACCGTACAACTGGTTTAAGCCAATATGGATACGTTATTATGAACTAAAGTCCTTACTTTATTCAAGGTTTCCTTAGTTTTTACCTAATGTCTTTTTTTCGGTTCCAGGATCCCATCCAGGATACATTTAGCCTCCTTGCCTCCTCAGGCTCATTGAGGCTGTGACATTCTGTTGGACTTATCTTGTTGTTGATGACATTGGCAGTTTTATGGAGTACTTTGAGGTCAAGTACTTTGTAGAATGCTCCCCGATTGGGATTTGTCTGATATTTTTGTTATGATAAGACTGGGATAATGGGGTATTGGAAGGAAGACCACACAGGTGAAGTGCTGCTCTTGTCACACCTATCAAGGGTATATACTGTCAATATGACTTATCACTGTTGATGTTAACCTTGATCATCTGGCTGTGATAGTGTTTGTCTGGTTTCTCCACTCTAAAGTTACTCTTTTTTTTCTCTCTCTTTTCATCCTCTACTTTAAAAAATCTTCACATTCTCAAGGAGCTCCACGTTTTTTCCCCACCAACTTCTCTTGCATCGAGGACTTTGGGAGAGGGTTAAGAGAGCTGAGGACTGAGCCCCTGTGCCTTTAGAGCCTTTGTAACTATGGCCTGGTTTATGATGTTTCTATAGATGTTTAATTATATTTACATCTAGAATAATATAATCTGAAAATTTGAAAGGGAAATTGATTATACTGTGTATAGATGCTTTGATGCTTTACCAGCTCTGAGGGGAATACTAATGACACTCCTAGAAATGCATTGTGACAATCTGTTGGTTTACATGTGCTTAGAATTTTTTTTTTGACTGAGTGTTTTTAGAATAAGAGTAGCTTATTTGAGTTCTGATGACACAGAATTCTTTCAGTGCCACTTCGCCAGCCAGAAATCTCCACGGCCAGTGGCGCCTCTGCCCAGGCTTTTCTTGGGCCCACTGGGCTTGCTCTGCCCACTTGGCCCAGCAGACTGCGCTCAGGTTGTGCTACTGGTCTGGATCCTATGCTTGCCTTGGCTCTGCAGTCAGCCCGCAGCTGGTCCAGGATTGCCATGACCAACTTATACCTTGGGTGCTGGTGTCTGGGTGAGGGGGATGTGGCAGTGCCCAATAACTTGGAGATGCCAGCAACCACAGAATCCCAAGGGGTGTTACAGCTTTTGCTTGGGGAGTCCTGAGGTCTGAGCCTCCAGAAAGTGTTACACTCTCATTCATTTCTGCTGCCTGCAGCTTAAGTGAATGGGAGCGTGTCACAACTCATTGGGTCCTGCTGCCTGCAGCTCAGCAAATGGGGGCATGTTGGCACACAATGATTTTTTCACTCCTGTAGCTCGGCAAGCATTAGTATATGTTACAGCTCTTTTTGCGCCTGCCATTCACTCTTGTCCCATGACCAAGAGGAATGAGGTATGCGGACACTGGAGAGTTAACAAGGCAGAGAAGAATTTTATTGACTGACAGAAAAGCTCTCAGTAAAGAGAGGGGACCTGAAGTGGGTAGCCCTCTGTGTGAGAGGGGGCCTGAAAGTGGATAGCCATCTGTAAGGCTGAGTCTGGGGTTTTTATGGGCTCAGAATGGGGTGTATGCTAATTGTTCCATGGGTGGGCCTGGAAAAAGCACCATTCAGTTGGCTAAAAGGCATCGAGGAAGTTCTCACTCTGGTTGTGGACTCCACCTGGAACTGGCAACTCGGTTTCAGGTTTCACTTGAAGATTGGGTTTCACTGGAGACCTGTCCCTGTCTATCTAGGAATTTGTCTGTCTCCTACTGCTATCACTGAGGTGAATACCATATTTCTTAAATATTGCTTAAAATGAAAACTGGGATGAATTATTAAATGGCTTTGTCAGATAATGCATGATTTAGAAGTATACATTTTTCTTATGTAGACAGGTAAATGGAAAAGCTGTGTTTTAGAGGTTGAAAATATAAGTACCACCATTAGAATCAAGAAACATAAATATGGTTAACTCTAATTCCCTCTCCCATCTTTGTTCTTATAGCATTTTATTTATAGTAGTTATACTTTGTGTTTATACTTTTAATCATTCTGCTTTCAGCTACAGTTATCTGTGTACACTTGTATGTGTCTCTCACTAGAAAATAATGACAAAATTTTGAAGTTCAGGCTGGTGGCTTGTTTTCATATCCCCTACAGGGCTACGCCTCTAGTGGGGCCTTCCAAAGGGAACTGAATTAAATTGAAGTGCTTGGGGATAGTTGGCTTGGAGAAGAAATAGTAGTGTGATGGCTGTTTTAACTGTTTGAAAGATGCCGTAGTGTATGGCTCCAAGGAACAGACCCTGGACTGATGGCGAAAGGTTAAGTAAGGCAGGATTTTATTCCACGTAAGGAAAGCTTTGTAACAATTAAAGATATTTACAGTCATTAAGGGCTGCTTTTTAAGGCAGCATATAGATCACTTCCTGCATTCAAAATTGACACATGCAGTCAGATCCCAGGATGAAGTAGTAGGTTACAATATAAAAAATAGGATTTTACATGAAAAGGTGCTGACATTTAAAACTCATCACAGGTTTCTTTAAATATCAGTATTTGTTTGTCAATTCAAAGTATGATTTACCTTGCAAATATTCCCCACAGGGTTTCTCACTGACACCTCTTTCCACAAAGTGAGGTACAGTTGTAGTGGACTGGACCTTAACTGAGCAGCATATCTTGCTGGAGTCTTTTATCACCAAAAAGGCTGGTGTCTGCCCCAGTTTCCAGAGCAGAGTGTCTGTAAAAAACCTGCATGTGTCATATCAGCTTTCCTTCTCTTCAGCAAGCGAGGTGGAAAAAGTATGGGGAGGCCACGAAAGCCCATAGATAAATCTCCTACAGAAGCCCTGTCCCAAGACGGCTGTGTTCCAGCCAACACTGATAAAGTGCAGAAAAATGTCTCCACATCTGCCTTTTCTTTCTATATAGATATCTATCTCTTGTGCAGTATGCTTCATACTAGGAATCAGGAGTCTCAGAAAGATTCTGGGAAAATTCCAGGTGGCTTATGAAACTTTGAGCAGTTGATTCCTGCATGGTTCACTGCCTTGCAGAGTTAATGGGCTAGAAGTCTGGAGACTCCTTGACTCACATTCCTCCCAAGGCTTTAAAATAAGAGTTGAAGTTTGAGGGGCCCAACAAATAACACCTCCCTTCATTGTGTGAGTTATTGACAAGACAAAGAGTAAAGCAGAGTTTTAGGAATGTGATGTCTATCTGCAGGTAAGTGGACTTTATAATGACCTGTACTACAGAATTAAACACTGGCCACCCCCAACTTCAGCCATAGGGAGGCTGCCCTAGGGTAGAGCCAGAAGTATGATCCCTGTGGGTAACTTGCTCCCAGCGGGAGGAAGAAGAGGACATGCCTGGGCTATGCATGTTTCTCCTTCTAAATTTACCCAGTAGATGAGTCACTGCATGTCCCTGTGACAAGGGCAGGGTAGAAAGTAGCCAGGAATGACACACTAATGATACTCCTCCTCACAGAAGGAATTTCCGCTAGAGAGAAAGATGCTTTCTCCTGCAGAAATAAATTATAAAATCTAGAGAGAGCTCAGTCATTTAGTTCTACTTGCAGTACTTCGAGAGGATCTTCACTGCAGTTGTTTTGGTACGGAGTGATAGGAAAAAGTCAGGGAGGTTGTATGGTAAGCAAAATTGGAGAATGACTGCCCTTGTGCTACAAATAGAGGTAGGAAGGACTACATCATAGTCCTGTTTTCTGCTTTCCTTTTTTTGTGTGTGTGGCATTAACAAAATTGAGATATAATTTACATAACACTAAATATACAGTAGTTTTTAGTATATTCACAACGTTTTGCAGCATTACCATTAATTCCAGAACATTTCCATCACCTCTCCTTCCCTTTACCAGTTGTTTCCCTTTCCCTACCTCATTCCCCCATTCCCCACTTCTTCCTCCATCCCCTGGCATGTTAAAGTGCCTCAGGGAAGTCAGGGCCAAAGTCTCTGATGTCCTTGGCCTCTCCCTCAAGGTTTCAAGATTGCTGCTTAGCTCCAATCGTAATAGTCATACCGTGATTAGGAGAAGAAAGGGTACCAGTGCAATACCCCAACATGGAGAAACCACTACGCCCGGCCAAGTCAGCCCCTGTTGAAGAGCTGTCTTGAAAGTCCCAACCAGTGATACGGCTTACATTTCATTGGCCATCCCCACTATAAGGAAGTCTGGGAAACATCAACTGGCACATTGCTGCCCCAAGTAAAATCAGAGTTCTGTTAGAAGGGAAGAATGGGAGAATGGATTTGGGGTATGCAGCTAGCTGTGCCTGTCACAGTCGTTCATATATTAAATACAGTTCTAAACAATTATTACATTTGATGTTTTTTTCCCAAGTAGTGACACAAAAGGACACATTACAAAAAGATTGTGATCTTGTGTCCATGGCCTCTCCCTCAAAACACTGGATCCGTAACCAAAAACAACCTAAACTTCTATTAAGTTCATACTGAATTTTTTTTTTTTTTTTTTTTTTGAGACAGAGTTTCATTCTTGTTGCACAGGCTGGAGTGCAATGGCATGATCTTGGCTCACCGCAACCTCCGCCTACCAGGTTCAAGGGATTCTCCTGCCTCACCCTCCTGTGTAGCTGGGATTACAGGCATCTGCCACGACGCCCGGCTAATTTTTTGTATTTTTAGTAGAGACGGGGTTTCTCCGTGTTGGTCAGGCTGGTCTTGAACTCCCAACCTCAGGTGATCCACCCTCCTCAGCCTCCCAAAGTGCTGGGATTACAGGTGTGAGCCACCACGCCCAGCCCATATTGAATCTTTTATATGTGATTTATTTCAGCCTTGTTTATTTCCATCTATCACTGCCTTAAGCAATGGGTAACACTTTTATTATCCACCCAGTTTGTCAAGAAGTATGAATTTAACCTAAAATTGTGCCTCAAACTTACTGTTTTAAGATTTAATAAATGCATGTGTGTATTGTTACCATTCATAGTTAAAAATGCTTTTATTTGTTTATTTATTTATTTGAAACAGAGTCTTGCTCTGTCACCCAGGCTAGAGTACAGCAGTATGATCACAGCTCACTGCAATCTCGACCTCACAGGCTCGGTTGATCCTCCCCCACCCTATCCTCCCTAATAGCTGGGACTAGAGGCAAGTACTATCATGTGCTATCTAAGCACATGTGCTATCATGTGCTATCTAAGATGCATGTGCTAACTAGAGGCATGTGCTGTCATGCCCAGCTACATTTTGTATTCATATTTTTTGTAGAGATGGGATTTCACCATGTTGCCCAGGCTGGTCTTGAACTCTGGACTCAAGCAATTCATCTGCCTTGTCTTCCCAAAGTGCTGGGATTAGAGGCATGAGCCACCATGCCCTGCCCCAAATGCTTTTAAATTTAAAACTTTGAAAATTTAAATCAAAGTAACATATGCACATGGATTAAAAAAAAACTCAAATAGTATAGAAAAGCTGGTGATAAAAAGCAACAGCCACCATATCCTGCTCCAGTTTCCAACCCCAAATCTTGTATATTCTATAAAACAACCAATTTAACCATTTATTTTTAAAGTCTTGTGGTTTTTATGTCTTTATTATGCATATACTATGTGCGTTTGGGCCATAATCCTGAAAGATACAATTCCAAACGCTGTAATCTTGCATGTTGAAATTCCAAAACATCAAAATCCTTAAAGTCTAAAATCCCCGAAATCACAGTTCTGAAAGATCAAAATCCCAAAAATATAATCTGGAAAAAATCATTCAAAGAGTATTTAAAATACTAATTTTTGGCCGGGCGCGGTTGTTCATACCTGTAATCCCAGCACTTCGGGAGGCCGAGGCGAGCAGATAACCTGAGGTCAGGAGTTTGAGACCAGCCTGGCCAACATGGTGAAACCCTGTCTCTACTAAAAATACAAAAATTAGCTGAACATGGTGGCAGGCGCCTGTAATCCCAGCTACTCGGGAGGCTGAGGCAGGAGAATTGCTTGAACCTGGGAGGCGGAGGTTGCAGTGAGCGGAGATCGCACCACTGCACTCCAGCCTGGGTGACAGAGAGAGACTCCTACTCAAAAAAAATAAATAAATAAAAATAAAAAGGAGGTTTATTTGAGAAACATTTAAAAACACAACAGAAACTTCATAGGCCAGTTTGCACAAGGAGATAGGTAATAATAACGTATGTATTTTTGTGACTGTGCACACTCAGGTATACTGATGACAGTCACATAGGTGTAACATTTACAAGCAGATGAACTACATTCATAAGGAAGTAGGTCTAAAAGCAAAATGTATAAATGCATATCACTATAGTTGGTAATTGTGTGCAACCAGTTTTGTAACTGGTCATCTGACATACCTTGATGGACAACCTAAGTCTTTTGATGAGATTGATCAAAAATTGTGACAGATTACCACTGTATATGCAGGCACTGAAAAAGCCAGGATGTCAAGAAATTTTATCTTTCACAAATGTACGTATACAAAAAGGGCATCTCTTCATTTATTAAGGAAGTTTCAACATTTTTTACATACGTACACAATACTAAGTCAGCATTGTGGTGACACACTGGTAGAGTCAAATTTGCAAAAAAAAAAAAAAAAGCGTAAAACAAATTAGAACTCTAAACGTCTTTACAAAGTTTATGCTTCTGGCCGGGTGCAGTGGCTCACGCCTGTAATCCCAGCACTTTGGGAGGCCTAGGCGGCCGGATCACCTGAGGTCAGGAGTTTGAGACCAGGAGTTCTGCCCAACATGGCCAAACCCTTTCTCTACTAAAAATGCAAAAAATTAGCCAGCCGTGGTGGTGTACATGCGCCTGTAATCCCAGCTACTCGGGAGGCTGAGGCAGGAGAATAACGTGGACCCAGGAGGTGGAGGTTGCAGTGAGCCAAGATTGTGCAACTGCACTCCAGCCTGGGTGACAAGAGCGAAACTCCGTCTCAAAAAAAAAAAAAAAAAATTTGACGTACAAAAAAGTATATTATAGTGATAGATTATAGGCAGTTGCATGGAGGTAGTCCATAAGAATTGGCCAACTTTTCACAATCATTACCTATATTTTGTAGTCTTCCTTCATGATGAATAGCTGCTTTTTTTTTTTGAACTTGGCTCTTTTAGGAAAATATGTTTACATCTATATTCTACGTGGCACTGCTCTTTTCAAAATTCTTCTATGATTTGATATACACTGACATGAGCATCCCCTATTAAGGTTTTCCATCTTCAGTGCTATGCTTCTATGTTTTGCATACATGGAAATTCATTCTGCATGCACTCATATACAGACTACAAATTTAGTGCAGACTATACTTGTGATCAAACAACAACACCATTACATGTCTTCTAATCCTACCATGCACATAATTATTTTTAAACCAGTCAGTAACTTTGCTGGTTTCTTCAGGCAAATGCAGATTCAATCCATTAAAAGCTGGGCCGGGCGCAGTGACTCACACCTGTAACCCCAGCACTTTGGGAGGCCGAGGTGGGTGGATCATGAGGTCGGGAGATTGAGACCATCCTGGCTAACACGGTGAAACCCCATCTCTACTAAAAATACAAAAATTACAAAAATACAAAAAATTAGCTGGGTGTGGTGGCATGCACCTGTAGTCCCAGTTACTCTGGAGCCTGAGGCCAGAGAATCGCTTGAACCTGGGAGGCGGAGGTTGCAATGAGCCGAGATCGCACCATGCCACTGCACTGCAGCTTGGTCAACAGAGCAAGACTTTGTCTCAAAAAAAAAAAAAAAAAAAAAGGCTCCTGGAATTTCATCAGCTGGAAGGAAAGCCAATGCAGACAAATGACGCATTTTTAAATTGAAGTTTTCATCATTGCCGTATCTCATGGCCAATTGACTCAATCTAAGTTTTCCACTAAATGCATCAGACTGAATGGAAAAAAAAAACTTCGTTAGTGACATCTTGAAATTCACTTTTAGAAGCTTTGATTGCACCTAATCTGTCATTATGATTTGGGGATTCAATTGAATCCATTTTCTTTTGCAACATCCACCAAATCTTCAAATAAGTGTTTTATAAAGTGCTTCCCTTTTGTCCAGTCATTCATACATAAACTAGTGGATAAGTTCTAGAATTTTGAGATCCAACAGGGGGATGAATCGTATGCAATTGGTAAAAAATGGTGGGGATGGTTTTGAAAGTGCCACACATTAGCCAAACTGAAGCATGCACTGGTTTTTCTTTGTTAGATTGGGTGGTTTAATAAATAGAAGTCTATCTTCTTTGATGGACAGATCCCTGATCAAGAATAGTTCATCATTTAATGTGTTTTGTATCACTGGAGGAACCTCTGTATCAGCAAATGCCTTTCATTCAGAAGGTCACTGAGCTTTTCAAATTCCATTTTTTTTAGCTGGATATAGTGGCTCATGCTTGTAATCCCAGTGCTTTGGGAGGCTGAGGCAGTTGGGTTGAGTGAAGCCAGAAGTTTGAGACTAGCCTGAGCAGCATAGTGAGACTCCATCTCTACAAAAATTTTAAAATTATCCAGGCATGGTGGTGTGCACCTGTAGTTCTAGCTACTTGGAATGTTGAGGTGAGAGAATTGGTTAAGGCCAAGAGTTTGAGACCATAGTGAGCTATGATCACACCACTGCACTCCAGCCTGGGCAACAGAATGAGACCCCATCTCTTTAAATAAATTCCTTTTATTCTCCGACGAAGGTTTTTTTTTTCCTTTTCCCCCCTTTTTAAAAAAACATTCAGTTGGCACAAAAGAAGGATTTTTTTTCGGGCAAGCGTGGTACTATGTGTGAAGATGCGGAAGTCATACACAATTGAATAATTTGGCAGGGGAGATTTCTTGTATCTTTTGCCTGCATTTTCACTTCTCTGAAACACTGAAAACACTGAGGGCAGATCTTCCCCACTTGGTCTACTCAGACTCACGGTAATCTCTGGAAACACCCTTACAGACACACCCAAAATAATGCTTTATCAGATTTCTAGGTATTCCTTAACCTGGTCAAATTGACACCTAAAATTAAGTCCACAAATCCAGCCCTTGTCCATTTGGCACCCATATGTGTCTCCTTGAACCATAATTCACTTCCAAATAAAGACAATAACAAGGTAATAGTTCTGTTTAACATGATGCAGCTAACATGATGCAACTATCATGCACACAACCAAACATGTACTAATCATGTCCCCAGAATTAGGCTTTCTAGATTTTACCATTCAGAATTTTAATCTTTCAGGATTGTGATTTTCAGGATTTTAATCATTAGGGATTTTAGACTTCAGAGATTTTTAATTAAAATTTTTATTTTTCTTTCAGAAATGAAGTCTTGCTATGTTGCCCAGGCTGATCTCGCACTGCTGGGCTCAATCAATCCTCCTGCCTCAGCCTCCCAAAATGCTGGGCTTACAGGTGTAAGCCACCACGCCTGGCTGACTTTAGGGATTTTGATCTTTCAGGATTTCAACATTTAGGATTATAGCATTCAAGATTATGATTGGCACTAATACTATGTATATGCCTAATGTTATGTGTATGCATAATGTCAATTTAGGCATTATTAGTAACTTCTTGCTGTCTATTATAGTATATATACTATCTGTTATATATAATAGATATATATTATGGAGATATATATGAGCATTAAGCATGTATGTCTACATATATAAGTATATTATATATTCAGTCATTATGTATTATCTCTATGTAAAATTCTGCTAGAATCAACATAGAATGCTTGAGATTCTTTCCAGAACTTTGAATGCAGTAAATTCAGCATCATCACTTTGAAAGTAAACTTAAAGTCTAATAAATATGATTATATGTATATTCACAATATACATTAACAATAAATATAATATATAATCAATATGTTAATATTATTAATGATATATTATTATATCATAAATGTATAATATATAATAAACATATAATAATTTATATGATAAATTATTATAGGATAGTCAAATATTTCACATAAATATTTATCAGCTGGTTTTAACAAATTCATTTATTCAACAACCATGTGCCAAGCTTTGGTCTAGGTGATGGGGACACAGTGGTAAGTAAACAAGACAGAAAAATTCCTGTTCTTATGGAACTGACAATCTACTGTAAAGATAGGAAATCAAAAAGTAAACAATGTAAGTGCAGGAAACATGGGGTGCATTGCTGTTTTAGATAAATTGGTTGGGGAATATTTCTTTAAGGAGGTGACATTTGTATGGAGAGATAAATAATGGGAAGGAGCCAGTAATGAGAATATCAGGGGGAAGAGGATTCCGGCAGAAGGAATAGTCAATACAAAGGCTAGGGGGCTTGGCATGTTTAAGGGGCCAAAGGAGGCATATCTGGCTGGAATGGGGTGAGTAAAGAGGGGAGAACTAGGATATGGGGTAGAAGAATTAGGAGGTTATGGCAACCAGGATGCATTTCATTTCCAGTGTAATGGGAGCCCCTGCAGGCTTTTAAGCTGGGGAAGGAAATGCTTTGATTTTTCCTTAAGAAAAGGAAACCGTGTTGGCTGCTTTATGGAGAATACACTGTAGGGGGGCAGAACTGGAAGCAGGGAGGCTAGTTAAGGAGGTTCTTGTAGTAGATGAGTTGAAAGATTATGGTAACTTTAAGTATATAAACATTATCACCCATTCTTCTAGACACAGTTGGAACAGAATTAAACTATTTTTCAGTAAATCTTCAGTAACGACTGGGGCCTAGAAATAATTTAGAAAATAAGTACAATTCATGGGTTTGAATATTTAACTATGCGTGGTATCCAGATATGCCCTGATCTCAAACCTCGGGCCTTTGAGCATGCTCTTCTATCTGTAATGTTCTACTCTCATCATACTAATTTTTGCTCATCATTGAAGTCTCAGCTCTAAGACCTGTTTTTCAACAAGCCAGCCCTAAAATCACCCAAGAGCGATTGTCTGTCATGTGGCTGTCTTACGAGCTCTAATTTGTATCTAGGCTTGTGGATTTTAGAGCTCCAAATTGTCCATTATTTTAATTGCCATATTTAGTTGCCAGTTTACTTGTCCATCTTTCCCACTAGATTGTAAACTCTTAGATGCAGGGACTGTGTCTTACTCATCTCATTCTTTGCACTTAAAATTAGACAATTGAAAAATGTTAAGTCAATAATCAATGTTTAACTGTGTGCCTATTAGATTTACCTGAGTTACCTCATTCCTAGATTATGTTAGTGTGAATAAAATATTACATCAATAGATTGGAGCAGGTAATTTCCTTAACACTGCAACACATAGTGGAATATATCTGTGTTTGATTCCACTTTAAACATTTTCTCAAACCCCATCACCATAGGCTAATGGTCCTTGTCATCATCAATGAATAGATGGTGGAAGGGCTGCTCGAGATTCGTAAATGTTGAAAGGACGTTCCTCTTCACTGAGGGGCATGTTGTCAGTTTCCCTCTTTGGGCAGCTCCAGTATTTCTACTAGCAAGTGGTACAGATGGAGGGAGAAATCTACGTGACAGGCTGCCTAGGCTGTGCCAATGTCAGGTCCCTTTAGGGTGCAGAAGGGGAGAGTTGCCTTTTTATCATGCATGGTTTCTTCAATGTAATGCTTCTGACTTGTGAAAAAAAGGTGAGGCGACAATGACATGCAAATACATGAGTTATTACCAATACCAACTTGAACAGTGTGATGGAGCGTGCATCAGATCTGTGGTACCCTACAGGATTTTAATTTTCTCCTTTTGATGCAATTCTTGACCTGAAATATAAACCCTTTTCAAATCTCTCCCAGATCTTTCTTTAAGGGGGAGTCAGCCGTTGGCTCTAAACTTTAGTGGGCGTAAGAATTGCCGGCAAAGCATGTGAAAACAGATTACTGGGCTCCACCTATAGCATTTCTGTTCTTTGGAGGAGGGGCCCAAGAATTTTATTTTCTAAAAAAAACTCTCAGGTGCTGCTGTTTCATGGACCACTCTTTAAATAGGAAAGAGATGGACTACGTGTTTCTAACTTCTGTTTACTGCCATTGCATGTGTTTCTCTTTTCTTAATGCTAATATTCAGGCCTGTTAGCAGTTGAGGAACTCAGAGGGGAATATATACAATACAGCCTAGACCAAAACTTTCAGTCTACTTACTTGTTCAGTGTCTTACTGTGTCTGGGATCCCCTTATTCTTATGATAAAAAGGCTGCACACTTTTGCCTGCACAGTGCAGCCTGTCTTCTCTCCTGTTTCATCTCTCTCCTACATGGTCTGGTTGACCTGAAGTTTCTGGAATTTTCTGCTAATTCCTTTTATATCTACTAACTAATGTCTTTCCCTCCATCTATATAACAGATTGCCTTTCTGATTCTCTTTCAGATCAATACTTCCCACTCATCATTCCTCCACATGGAACATCTATCTTTTGAAATATTTTTATAGCCCTATAAATTCCATTTGTGATACCATCCTGTCTTTATTGCTTTGCTGCTTTTTTTCCTTCATATTTGTTGGGTACCACAGTATACTCCCATCAGGAAATTATAAATCTGCTTACAAAACTACATAAAATATCTAAGCTACCGATCCTTTCTTCTGTATCCTCTTAACCAGGCTTAACTGCTGTATGTAGAATCAACACCTTTTGGACTCTTTGGAGATTGATCCATCCCCTGTGACTTCCCAGTGTATTTTTTCCCAATGTATTATTTTTCAATTGAGATAGAATATAAATTCAGCAACATTCACCTTTTATAGTGTACAATTGAATAAATTTTTTTTTTTTTTGAGACAGAGTCTCGCTCTGTTGCCTAGGCTGGAGTGCAATGGCGTGATCTTGGCTCACCGAAACCTCCACCTCCCGGGCTCAAGTGATTCTCCTGCCTCAGCCTCCCAAGTAGCTAGGATTATAGGCACCCGCCATTATGCCCAGCTAATTTTTGTATTTTTGTAGAGATGGGATTTCACCATATTGGTTAGGCTGGTCTTGAACGCCTGACCTCAGGTGATCCACCCACCTTGGCCTCCCAAAGTGCTGGGATTACAGGTGTGAGCCACCACACCCGGCCCAATGAATTTTTAACAAATGCATACAGTCATGTAATCCTCACCACAACTGAGATATAGAACAGTCCCATCACCCCGAAGTTCTTCACCCCCCATTGTAGCAGTCTCCCCTCTACTCCTGGCCCTTGGCAACTGACAATCAGTTTTCTGTCCTTATAGTTTGCCTTTTCCAGAAAGTGGAGTTACACAGTATTTGTGAGTCTGGCCTCTCTTACTTAGCATAATGCATTTGTGATTCATACATGTTGCTTGTATCCATGGTTCATTCCTTTTTATTGCTGCAGCTGCATGGTATTCCATGGTGTGGATCTACCGCAGTTGTTTATCAATTCCCAATGTTTTTTAATTGCTATGTCCTCTCCTCTAAATTTAAGTGCGTTTTTTTTTCTGTCATTTGGCTTCTTGAGTGCGAAAAAGTAAATTTCCAAATTTACCATGTGTTCTAGTTAGAAATAAAAACTAAGTTGCAATAGGTACTAACAAGCTCTGAATTTCTGCACCTGATACATTCCTGATGTTTCTTTACTTAGGACTATTTTAACCAACTCTCAAGTAGGAGCTCAGATGTGGTGCATATCTATCCCAAAGAAGCCTGTTCTAATTCATCCTTTTGGATCAAGAGTTTTCCAAGTTGCAATTTGAAGGACTGACTTGAGATCTGTTATTTAGGGTCATTGCTGCAATTCCCAGGAGAGATGTAAGAAGGCCTTCCCTTTCCCTAAAGGGGTCCCATATCATAAATACATATCCCTGGTAATTTGGAACCAGCTTGTCTCTTGTGTCACCCCCACTCTAGGGCCCAGTTCTCTATGTATCAATGTTTGGTTCTAGACAACCCAAGGTAGGAAGTCCCATAGTATTCTTGACCTCTGTCTGAGATGAGACTCCCATAGTTTTGCAGGCTGGGTAAGCAAAGTGTAAAATACTATCATAGTTGGCCAATATAGAACAGCTTATCATGGTCTAGATAGGGAAAACATAACCAAGACCAACAATACTTCCCAACCTACATGGTTCAAAGTATTAACATAATGTAATCTACACTATAGAGATTCTAAGAATCACTTCCATTTCAGTTAGTTTCTATTAGTACTGAGGCTTCAGAGCCAGGGACTGTGGCTCATGCCTGGAGTCCCAGCTACTCAGGAGGCGAGGCAGGAAGATCCCTTGAGCCCAGGAGTTTGAGGGGGCAGTGAGCTACGATTGCATCACTGTATTCCAGTCTGGGTGCAGAGCAAGACCCTGTCTCTAAAATAAATATATAAGTAAGTAGTAAATAAAGAAAGAAAGAAAGAACTGAGGCTTCAGAAGCCAAGTTATGGTCAAGCATATCATTTCATGATATAAGTTTCATTGGTTCTGTAACTAGAAATAAAATACACAAGTGTTTTATTACATTTAAATTTGTGTTTAGTCCTTACATTTTAAGAAGATATCTTAAAAGTTGAGGACAGCTAAATTTTATGCCAAGTATACTCAGCTGTACCTGTAATAACTATTTTGTTTTATTTAGCATTTAAAAATAGAATGATTATGTGCTTCAGCATTTTATTTATTTGGATTCAGCAGAATATTACTATTTTTCTCCAAAAAGTCTTCCTTTTCTCTTTTCATTTTAAAAGAAACTAATTTTCAAAAACACTTTCTAAATACATTCAGATTAAACATTTTATTTGTTTCATTTACTTACCACTTAATAAATACAGGGTTTCCCCCTTGTTCTTGGGTTGGGATGCAGTCCAGGAACCCCAGTGGATGCCTGAAACTGCGGATAGTGTAGAACCCTCGATATGCTAAGCATTTATCATACACTGTGGCCATAACTTTTACAATTTGAGGTGTAACAGCAAAACTAGTACAAATTTCTTTTCCTTCTTCACAGTTTCATGGACAGAAGATTGTTTTTACTTTAGATCTTAGCAGCGTCAGCATACAATGTTTTTCTTTCATTATCAAGTCGGGAACTTTCACCTTTTCACTTAAAGGAAGCACTTCATTATTTCTCTTTGGCACATTTGCCAGCATCACTACTCTTGTGCTTTGGGGGTCATCATTAAGTAAAATAAGGGTTACTTGAACACAAGCACTGCAGTACCACCAAGTCAGTCGATCTGATAACCAAGAGAGTGTCTACAGTGTGGATCTGCTGGACAAAGGGATAATTCATGGGTGGGACAGCATGAGGTTTCACTATGCTACTCAGAAAGGCATTCAATTTAAAACTTATGGATTGTTTATTTCTGGAATTTTAAATTTAATATTGTAGGACCACAGTTGATTGAGGATTAAGTGAAACTGCAGAAGGTGAAAACAAGGATAAATGAGGACTAGATAACCTAGATAAAAGTTAAGTCAGGAAATAAATAACTTTTTAAAGGAGGACAAGCTGACAATTCTTTTTATCTTTCTTTTATACAGGTGTTTGCTTCAGAATGGTAAGTCAATACAATCTTTATTATTTTGCCATTTTTTCCCACTGTTATTCCCAATTACAGAGATAGGGCAGTTTTCTACTTGGCGCTAGTCTACTGTTTACTCCCTGTCCTTGACAGCAAATGAAGAAATATATGTATTTCTTTGAAATTACTGATTGAGATTTTTATTAATGCTAAAAACATTGTACCCTTCTTAGTATTTACTTAACATTTTCTACATTCAGAAGTACTTCTCTTTGGGTGATTTTAATGAAACGCTTTGATTAGGTGTATTGAATACAAAGTATGGGATTTTCCACATGTTCTGGATGGAAGAAATCCTCTAGACAAGGGTACATATGTCACACTGCAAAACAAAACACACTGATGTTGCATAATGAAGTGGTTCCCAGGATTTAGCAGATTAAGCTCCATGTTGTGTTTTAAAATTTATTTATTTATTTATTTAGTTTGGAGACAGAGTCTTGCTCTATTGCCCAGTCTGCAGTACAGTGGTGCGATCTCAGCTCACTGCAGCCTCTGCCTTCCAGGCTCAAGCAATTCTCCTGCCTCCACCTCCCAAGTAGCCGGGATTGCAGGTGCCTGCTACCACGTCCAGCTACTTTTTTATTTTTAGTAGAGATGGCATTTCACCATGTTGGCCAGGCTGGTCTTGAACTTCTAGCCTTAAGTGATCCATCCACCTCAGCCTCCCAGAGTGCTGGAATTACAGGAGTGAGCCACCATGCCCAGCCCAGCTAATTTTTTTTAGTTTTTAGTAGAGACAGGGTTTCACTATATTGCCTAGGCTGGTTTTGAACTCCCGACCTCAAGTGATCCACCTGCCTTGTCCTCCCAAAGTTCTGGGATTACAGGCATGAGCCACCATGCCTGGCTCCATGTTGCTTTTAAAATTTTAATTTATTTAAGTACTCCTTTCCTACAAGTTAATTGTGGCATGCATTTTCACCTACTGTCTGAGCTGGGTCACTAGATTAGGTCCCTGGTTCCCAACTCCTGAGGGTTCTAATATTTTCCCATTGGTAAAATCTCTATTATGAGGCAGCCCCATCCCCCAAAATTCAGATTGTCTCCCTTTTCGTTATTATCTAATAAGAAAGTGACTTATTTTCAGGGCCACCTCTTAACATCAGTCTTAGCTGTTACCATTTTGATTTGTGTTGTTTCATACAGCTGGGGATGTGGAGTGTAGAGATCTTGATCACCCTGGCCTCCATACAGGAGAAGAGTATGTTTTTGAAAAGTTCTAAGGCCGGGTGCAGTGGCTTGTGCCTGTAATCCCAGCACTTTGGGAGGCCGAGGCAGGTGGATCGCCTGAGGTCAGGAGTTCAAGAACAGCCTGGCCAACATGGTGAAACCCCATCTCTACTAAAAATACAAAAATTAGCTGGGCGTGGTGGCGGATGCCTGTAATCCCAGCTACTTGGGAGGCTGAGGCAGGAGAATGGCTTGAACTTGGGAGGCAGAGGTTGCAGTGAGCCGAGGTGGCGCCACTGCACTCCAGCCTGGACGACAAGAGTGAAATTCCATCTCAAAAGAAAAAAAAAAGTTCTAGTAGACTGAATCAATAGGAATTTTAGTATTATGTAGTTAAAATAATTCAAAATCAAAATGTTGCTACTTACATAGCACAACTGAATTTGGAGCTAGAAAAGGTAATTTTAAAAGACTATTAATAATAATAGGAGAGCTAAATCTACCCATAGACAATTATAACATTTCTGTGCCAAGTCCAGAGCCAACAGAAAACATCAGAATCTTTCAGTCTTATAATAACTCTGCAAATCAGCATGTTTATGCTAGTGTTCTTGCTAGTTTAATTTTCTTTCTTTTTTTAAAAAAATATTTTAGGTTCAGGGGTACACGTATAGGTTTGTTATATAGGTAACCTCGTGTCATGGGGGTTTATTATACAGAGTATTTCATGACCCAGGTGCTAAGCCTAGTACCCAAGAGTTATTTTTTTCTACTCCTCTCCCTCCTCCCACTCTCTACCCTCAGGTAGGCCCCAGTGTCTGTTGTTCCCCTCTTTGTGTCCATGTATTCTCATAATTTAGCTCTCACTTACATGTGAGAACATGCAGTGTTTGGTTTTCTATTCCTGTGTTAGTTTGCTAAGGATAATGGCCTCCAGCTCCATTCATGTTCCTGCAAAGGACATGATCTCATTCTTTTTGATGGCTGCATGGTATTCCATGGTGTATGTGTACCACATTTTCTGTATCCAGTCTACCATTGATGGGCGTTTAGGTTGATTCCATGTCTTGGCTATTGTGAATACTGCTGCAGTGAACATATGTGTGCATGTGTCTTTATGATGAAACAATTTATATTCTTTTGGGTATATACCCAATAATAGGATTGCTGGGTTGAAAGGTAGTTCTGTTTTTAGCTCTTTGAGGAATTGCCACACACTGCTTTCCACAGTGGTTGGACCAATTTGCACTCCCACCAACAGTTTGTAAGCATTCCCTTTTCTCTGCAACCTGGCCAGCATCTGTTATTTTTTGGCTTTTTAATAATGGCCATTCTGACTGGTGTGAGAAGGTATCTCTTTGTGGTTTTGATTTGCATTTCTCTAATGATTGGTGGTGTTGAGCTTTTTTTCATATGTTTCTTGGCCACACATATGTCTACTTTTGAGAAGTGTCTGTTCGTGTCCTTGCCTACTTTTTAATGGGGTTGTTTATAATTTTCTTATTAAAATGATTTTCCCTCATTTTTGCTGGAAATTTCAAAGTGTTTTAGTCTCTATTTCTGCTTGTCAATACTCTATGTTGATCATAACTGTATATGTTTTTTCTCAGTGATTGAGAATCTTGGATTGATTATCCTTTGGAACCCAGGTTAACAATGTAATTTAGTGTTAGCAGTCTTAAGGGCAATGCAGCTAAATTTTATGTATCCAAAAACACATCATAGAAACTGTTTCTGAAATAATTCTCACTCTCAGCATAGTTTTTCATGATGTTTTTATGAAAGTGGAGTTGTTTTTACTGAAAGTGGAATTTAACAAAAGATACCATTTATGTGAAGCTTCTTAGAAATAGAGGTTACTGTAGGTCATCTATACAGTTGTTCGCATAGACTACAAAAAACGAGGATTAGGTTAGCACTTTTTAGATGTTAGAATCAAGTATGTTATGAATTCAGACTTTTGATGCTGCACTTTATTCTTCTTGTTTTTTTCCTGAAACCAGTATACAGAAGATGAAGCTAGGAAAATAGGAGTGGTTGGCTGGGTGAAGAATACCAGCAAAGGCACCGTGACAGGCCAAGTGCAGGGGCCAGAAGACAAAGTCAATTCCATGTGAGTAGTAAAATTAATCACATGTACATGAAATTTATGAGGCTGCTGTTTTTTAGTTTTTTTAGACATGGTCTTGCTCTTTTGCCCAGGCTGGAGTGCAGTGGCACAATTTCGGCTCACTACAACCTCTGCCTTCCAGGCTCAGATCCCCCCGACTCAGCCTCCCAAGTAGCTGGGACTACAGGTGTGAGCCACCATGCCTGGCCTTATGAGGCTATTTTAATGTTTTAATGTTTCATTGGACAGTAAGAATAGTACTGATGGACCAGATTTTGTTTGTAGATTATAACCAAACTAATATGTTTGTAGGCAGGCCTGTGAAGAAATTCTCAGAGTTGGGAGTAGCATTTCTATGTTTAGGAATGGACTTCCCACTTGGACTGGCCTCGAGAAGAGCTGTGGCTTCCCTGTCCAACCTGTATGTCCTGTTGCATCTCCTCCAGCATTAGGGAGATGTCCAGGGCCCAAGTAGTTCTCATTTGAAGTGTTGTGACAGATGCATAGTGCATTAGGACGGTTCATGAAGTTCTTAGGGTAGCGTTCCAGGCAAAAAGATTGCGGTCTCCTTTTTATTGTTAAGTGCCTTATTTATCTAATTGTAATTTTATTTTTCCTGCCAATGAGAATGTGTTTCATGAGCTGGATGCTTACCAAATCACGAATCCTTGAAGTCCAGAAGAGGCCAGATTCAGTAATATGGGGAAAAATGCCCTGTGTACACAATGTCATTTTCAAAAGCCTTATGTTTTCAGCTTCATAATTTCCACTGCTCTCTGTAGTCTTTTTTTTTTAATTAAAAAATAGCTAACATTTATTGAGCATTTACATGTTGGGCAATATGCTAAGTACCTTACATGAATTATCTCAATCTTCACAACAGATCTTATGAGGTAGGTACTAAGTAACGCTCAATTTATTTTATTGTTTGCAATTTATCTTTGTTTTCATTACTTAATATTTTTAGCAATAGTTTTTGCTTACTGTAATAAGTGAAGTAACATAACACTGCGATGTGTAAAGGTAAAACTTGTAATGTGTACTTTTCTGTCTATTTCCCTCCTCTTTATTAACCTATGACAAGGAATACTTTCTACAGCTTTCTCTTTCACTTAAAAATAGTTAAGTATGCATTTGTAATTAAGGTTTTGCTGATTTTTACTGAAATAGAATACCTTGTGCATATTTTTCCATAATGTATATTTTTATTTTCTGGACATTTCAGTAAACAGTAAATATATAATTATCAACTCCTTATTTTTCTAATTTTTTAATATTATTTAGGTGCATACTTGTGTTTTGTGTAAAACTACAAATCAAATTGAAAAGTGGGGTCCAAAAATTCAGTTTCATAAACTGTGGGGTGACAGTTAATGAAAAACAATATTTTTAAGTAGAATTGTCACAAAATGTACAAGAAATTTTGAGACTTTTGTTATACAGAACTGATAGCTCAATGAAAGAGAAAATGCCAAATGATTGTGAGGAAGTTTTAAAGTAGAGACTATGTCCCATGATTCCAGGGAGGCTAGAAAAAAATAATCATATAGTTTTCAAAAACGGGGGACTATGTGGAAGATAGAAGCTCTTACCAATCATGTTATATTCCTAATCCACATTATAGAGGGTCATTGATTAATTTGCTTAACATAAATGAATTCGTATCATACATTGTGCTCATGTTTTCTTTTCAACCCCTGCATTCTCCACCACCCTTCTTAAGTAACCTGTGTTAGCAAGCTAGTGTGTATTCTTCTGCTTGTCTCCATGTTCACATTCTCTCTCTCTCACACACACACACACGTGTGCACACACACACATTTATGGGTTTTGTTCAATATTTGCTTTTTAAAAATGGGATCATGGTGTATTCCCTTCTCTGTATCTTACTTTATCACTAAAAGATACATCCAGGAAAATCCTTTCAAGTGAAGTGGTAATCTCTAATTCATTCTTTTTATTGGCTACTTAATATTCCACAATATATAGATTTATTATTACCTTATTGCTGGAAATTCATTTTTTTCTTTCTTGTTTTTTGCAATAGGAGCAATGCTGCAATAAAATTTTATTGGTGATTTTATTTTGATTGCATAGATTCCCAGGGGTGTGATTTGTTGGTTGAAGTGTCTGTGTATTTTTAATGTAAAAATATTTGTCAGGCTGCTTTACAAAACAGCTGTAAACAATTTACATTGTTTTCCTCCTCATCCTGTTAGCAATTGGTATTGTACTCTCTAATTTTTCTTTTAACTGATTAATTGTGAGTGATTATTATTTTTTGCTGTAATTTGCATTTCTCTAATGACTAGTAAGTTGGAGCATCTTTATGCTTATGTCTGTGAATTTGTTCTCATGAACTCCCTTTTCACATCCTTTACCCATTTTTCTATCGAGTTGCTTGTCTCCTGCCAATTTTAAAAAGCTCTTTGTATAGTGGTTATGGTTATTAACCCATTATCTGTTATCGCTTTTGCAGGTATTTTCCCAAATCTATAATTTGCCTATTAGTTTCATCTATGATAGCTTTGCAACATAAATTGTTTTTCATTTTTATTAACTCAAATATGGCTATTTTTTTTCTCTCTGGTTAAGAAACAGATTTTAAGTGTTGTCTCCCACGTTTTCTTCTAACTTGATGCTCTATTTATTACATTTAAGCATTTACTCCATCTGGAATTTGTTTTTTATTTATAAGATGAGATATTGGACCAACTATTTTCTACCAGATGAATAGCCAGTTGTCCTAGCGCCACTTACTAAATAATCACTCTTTCCCCCATTGCACTGAAATACAATTTTGTCATACGTTAAAATCTCATATAAACTGGATTTTATTTCTGAATTCTCTATTCTGTTCCACTGATCTATTTCTCTGTTCCTACATCAGTATACCATATTGATTTAATTATACTATCTCTACAGTATATTTCCTCTCACTGTTCTTTTTGATTCTTTTATTTGCTTTCTTGGGCAAATAACTTTAAGATACTTTTACCTATTTAACTGGAATTCTATTCTGTTTATTTAAAAAAAAACTTACGTGATTGTCTCACACATATGCTTTTAAGATAAACTTTATGTATTTATTTATTTTTTGAGACAAGGGTCTTGCTCTGTCTCCTAGGCTGGAGTGCAGTGGTCTGATCTAGACTCACTGCAGCCTTGACCTTCTGGGCTCAAGTGATCTTCCCACGTCAGCCTCCTGAGTGCACATGCTGGCTAATTTGTGTGTGTGTGTGTGTGTGTGTGTGTGTGTGTATATATATATATATATATATTTTTTTTTTTTTTTTTTGTAGAGATAGTGTCTCACTATGTTGCTCAGGCTGGTATATGACTCTTGGCTTCAGATGACTTTCCTGCCTCAGCCTCCTAAAGTGCTGGGATTACAAAAATAAACTTTATTTTTGAGAACAGTTTTATATTTACAGAAAAATTGTGAAGATAATACAGAGAGTTTCCATACCCTGCCCACACAATTTTCCTCCTGTTAACATTTTACATTAATATGATACATATGTTAACAATTAATGGACCAATATGGATACATTAGTATTAAGTAAAATCCCTATTTATTTAGATTTCAATTTTTACCTAATGTCCATTTTATGTCTTAGGATCTCTTTTTTTTTTTTTTTAATTTTTTTTGCACACAAAAACAATAAACATTTTCTAAAAATACATACAAACAAAAAGATGCGTATCAAACATATTAGGAAGGTTACACATGGGAAGTCGGGGAATAGAAATGGGGGGTGGGAGTTAAAATAAGGTAGAGAGGGACTTTATGTGGATCAGTGATAATAACTCAATCCTCTATTTGACAAAGAAGAGGGAGAAGGAAGAGGAAGAAAAAGAAAGTGGGATAAAGGATCAGAAAGGGAGGAAAATAGAAAAAATTAGAGTATGACTCCAGGGTAGACCTGTTTTGTTGTCACTGAGTTGGTTGGTTGGTTTGTCTGTTGTGTTTTTCATGTTTCGCCAAGTTGGCCAGACTGGTCTCGAACTCCTAGCCCGAAGTGATCAACCCGCCTCGCCCTCCCAGAGTGCCGGGACCACAGGCGTGAGCCACCACGTCCAGCCCCCACATTGCTTCTGGCCTCCATGGTAAACCTCCCAGACGGAGCGGCCGGGCAGAGGCACTCCTCACTTCTTCCCAGACACGGGGCGGCCGGGCAGAGGCGCTCCTCACTTCCCAGACGGGGCGGCCAGGCAGAGACGCTCCTCACTTCTTCCCAGACAATAGGTGGCCGGGCAGAGGTGCCCCTCACTTCCCAGACGATGGGTGGCCGGGCAGAGGCGCCCCTCACTTCCCAGACGATGGGTGGCCGGGCAGAGGTGCTCCTCACTTCCCAGACGGGGCGGCCGGGCAGAGGCGCTCCTCACTTCCCAGACGGGGCGGCCGGGCCGAGGCGCTCCTCACTTCCCAGACGGGGCGGCCGGGCAGAGGCGCTCCTCACTTCTTCCCGGACGGGGCGGCCGGGCAGAGGCGCTCCTCACTTCTTCCCGGACGGGGCGGCCGGGCAGAGGCGCTCCTCACTTCTTCCCGGACGGGGCGGCCGGGCAGAGGCGCTCCTCACTTCTTCCCGGACGGGGCGGCCGGGCAGAGGCGCTCCTCACTTCTTCCCGGACGGGGCGGCCGGGCAGAGGCGCTCCTCACTTCTTCCCGGACGGGGCGGCCGGGCAGAGGCGCTCCTCACTTCCCAGACGGGGCGGCCGGGCAGAGGCGCTCCTCACTTCTTCCCGGACGGGGCGGCCGGGCAGAGGCGCTCCTCACTTCTTCCCGGACGGGGCGGCCGGGCAGAGGCGCTCCTCACTTCCCAGACGGTGGGTGGCCGGGCAGAGGCGCTCCTCACTTCCCAGACGGTGGGTGGCCGGGCAGAGGCGCTCCTCACTTCCCAGACGGGGCGGCCGGGCAGAGATGCTCCTCACTTCCCAGACGGTGGGTGGCCGGGCAGAGGCGCTCCTCACTTCCCAGACGGTGGGTGGCCGGGCAGAGGCTCTCCTCACTTCCCAGACGGGGCGACCGGGCAGAGGCGCTCCTCACTTCCCAGACGGGGTGGCCGGGTAGAGGCGCTCCTCACTTCTTCCCAGACGGGGTGGCCGGGCAGAGGCGCTCCTCACTTCCCAGACGAAGGGTGCCTGGGCAGAGGCGCTCCTCACTTCCCAGACGGGGCGGCCGGGCAGAGGGGCCCCTCACTTCTTCCCAGACGGGGCGGCCGGGCAGAGGGGCTCCTCCCTTCTTCCCGGACGGGGCAGCCGGGCAGAGGCGCTCCTCACTTCCCAGACGGGGCGGCCGGGCAGAGGCGCTCCTCACTTCCCAGATGGGGCAGCCGGGCAGATGCGCTCCTCACTTCTTCCCACACGGGGCGGCCGGGCAGAGGCGCTCCTCACTTCCCAGACGGTGGGTGGCCGGGCAGAGGCGCTCCTCACTTCCCAGACGGTGGGTGGCCGGGCAGAGGCGCTCCTCACTTCCCAGACGGTGGGTGGCCGGGCAGAGGCGCTCCTCACTTCCCAGACGGGACGGCCGGGCAGAGGCGCTCCTCACTTCCCAGATGATGGGTGGCCGGGCAGAGGCGCTCCTCACTTCCCAGATGGGGCGGCCGGGCAGAGGCGCTCCTCACTTCTTCCCGGATGGGGCGGCCAGGCAGAGGCGCTCCTCACTTCTTCCCAGACGGGGCGGCCGGGCAGAGGCGCTCCTCACTTCCCAGACGGGGCGGCCGGGCAGAGGCGCTCCTCACTTCTTCCCGGACGGGGCGGCCGGGCAGAGGCGCTCCTCACTTCTTCCCGGACGGGACGGCCGGGCAGAGGCGCTCCCCACGTCCCAGACGGGGCGGTGGCCGGGCAGGGGCTCGGGAGGCTGAGGCGGGCAGAGCACTCGGCGTCAGGAGCTGGTGAGCAGCGTGGCCATCATGGCGACCGCGCGCCTGCAGCCAAACGAGAAAAAGCAGGCAGCGGTGGCGCGCGGCGGCAGCCCCAGGCAGTCCGCGGCGCGGGCAGCAGCGAGCTGAGTAGTTTGCAGCCTGGGCCACAGAGGGAAAGAAGAAAGAAAGAAAGAGAAAGAAAGAAGGAAAGGAAAGAAAGAAGAAAGAGAGAGAGAGAGAGAGAGAGAGAGAGGGAGAGAAAGAAAGGATCTCATTATTATATTTGCTTTTTAATTGGGCATTCTTATGAAATTAAGAGAAGTGACATTTTGGCTGGGTGTGGTGGCTCCTGCCTGTAATCCCAGCACTTCGGGAGGCTGAGGTGGGCGGATCACTTGAGGTCAGGAGTTCAAGACCAGCCTGGCCAACACAGCGAGATCCTGTCTCTACAAAAAATACAAAAATTAGCTGGGGTTGGTGGCATATGCCTGTTGTCCCAACTACTTGGGAGGCTGAGGCAGGATAATTCGCTTGTGTCTGGGAGGCAGAGGTTGCAGTGAGCTGAGATTGCGCCACCACACTCCAGTCTGGGCAATGGGAGTAGCCTGTCCCCCCCCCCCAAAAAAAAAGACAGAACTGACATTTTTATGATATTAAATCTTCCCATTTAAGAACACACAGATGTTGTTCCATTTGCTTAGATTTTAAAATTTACCCTTCAGTGTGATTTTATGGTTTTCTTTACATAGGTTTTTGTACTTTTCTTGCTAAGTTTATTTCTAAGTATCTTAATGACCTTTTCACTATTGCATATGGATTTCTTTCCCTTATGTTTCTAGTTGTTCATGCTTAAATATGGACTATCTAATGACTTTTGTATATTAATTGTATATCATAGTATTACCTTATCAAATATTATTAATTCTATCAGTTTTTTTAAAAAACTATAGTCTATTGTTTTTAAAGAATACATTTATGCAATTAGAAAAATGGTGTATCTGTTTTTCAATGACTTCATTTGTCAGACCTGCCATGACAATGTTTAATAATAGCAATAGCAGGCATGCCTGTTTGGTTTCTGATTTTATTTGAAATAGTTTTATTGTTTCACCTAGTAAAAAGATGTTTGCTGTTGGTTTTAGGTAAATATACTTTATCACAATAAATTTTACTCTAGTATTCCTTGAATTAAGCTTTGATTGGTTACAGTGTGTTATTCTTTTGAATTATTGCTGAATTGCCAAGTATTGCTTGCCAATATTTTATTTAGAACTTTTGTATATATATAAGTCATGTAAGGTGTTTTTTTTTTTTTTTTTTGGTGGAGTCTCGCTTTGTCGCCCACGCTGGAGTGCAATGGCACGATCTTGGCTTACTTCAACCTCTGCCTCCTGGGTTCAAGCGATTCTTCTGCCTCAGCCTCCTGAGTAGCTGCGACTACAGGCATATGCCACCACTCCCAGCTAATTTTTGTATTTTTAGTAGAGGCAGGGTTTCACCTTATTCGCCAGGCTGGCCTCAAACTCCTGACCTCTTGATCTGCCTGTCTCGGCCTCCCAAAATGCTGGAATTACAGACATGAGCCACTGCACCCAGCCAGTTTTTTTTGGGGGGGGTATTCTATCATGTTTTGATTTTATAGTTTTATTGGCTTCATAAAACATATTAGGAAGTTTCCCATCCTTCTCTTCATTCTGGAATAACTAAAATATCAGAATTATTGTTCTTAGGTTAGCAGAAACAAATTAGGAAATCACCTGGTCCTGCTGCCTTCTCAATGTTGACCTTTAACCACCTTTTCAATCTACTCTGTGGTAACTGGTATGTTTGTTTTTTGAGAAAATGTTTTGCTCTGTCACCCAAGCTGGAGTGCAATGGCACAATCACAGCTCACTGCAGCCTTAACCTGCTGGGTGTAAGTGATGCTTCCATCTCAGCCACCCAAGTAGCTAGGAATACAGGCATGCACCACCATATCCAGCTAATTTTTAAACATTTTTTTGTGGAGGTGAGGTCTCATTACGTTGCCCAGGCTGGTGTCGAACTTCTGAGCTCAAACGATCCTCCTGCCTCAGCCTCCCAAAGTGCTAGGATTACAGGTGTGAGCCACTGCACCCAGCAAGTAACTTATATAGTTGAGTTTTCCAGATGTTCTTGGATTCCTTTTTATTTTGCTAGGAAATTATCCAATTTTTCTAGGTTTTCAAATTTGTTGTGATAAATTTTATAATTTTAAAAATCTCGGCCAGGTGCAGTGGTTCACGCCTGTAACCCCAGCACTCTGGGAGGCTGAGGCAGGCGGATTGTGAGGTCAGGAGTTTGAGACCAGCCTGGCCAACATGGTGAAACCCCGTCTCTACTAAAAATACAAAAATTAGCCGGGCATGGTGGTACACACCTGTAATCCCAGCTACTGGGGAGGCTGAGGCAGGAGAATCGCTTGAACCCAGGAGCCGGAGGTTGCAGTGAGCCAAGATCGTGCCACTGCACTCTAGCCTGGGCTGCAGAGCAAGGCTCTGTCTCAAAAAAAAAAAAAAAATCTCTTGTATCTGTGATTATATGCCTTTTGAAAATTCCTAATCTTGTACAACTTCATTTTCTCCTCCTTTTTCCTTAATCAGGCTCTGACGGAATTTATCTATTTCATGGGTATATTTTTAAAAAACAGCTTTTAGATTTATTGATTATTTTTTGGGGGGGTTATATTTCATTAATTTCAACTTCCATCTTTATTAATTTCCTCTTCTTTCTTTCTTTGTTGCTCCTCTAAGTCTTCAACGTGAGTCCTAGTTGCCTTTGTTTTTAGTTTTTTAAAGTTAATAATGAAGGTGATTAGGCATTTTCTCCCGAATACAGTTTTTTCTTTTCCATTGGTTTTGGTAGTAAATGTTCCTTCCATTGCTTTCTGGATAGTTTGTAATTTCATTTTTTATTTCTTCTTTGAACTAATACTGTAACTAATGGGATTCTGAGTTTGTGTTTGTAAAATTCCCGGTTAAAACTTTTAAAGTAATCGTTTATTATTTATTTCCATTTTTATTTGATTATAATCTGAGAACGAGGCCTAGAAGATTTCTACGTAAAAAATTTTGTTAAATCCTTATGATAAATGACATGATATATTTTGGATTGATGAGTTAGGATATATGATTCAATTAGGATGCTTTAGGCTGCAAGTAACAGGATACCTGATTAAATTGCTTGAATGAAGTAACTGATTTTTCCCACTTTCCAAACAGGCTGGGGCAAGCAGTCCTAGAATTAGTTCAGTGTCTGAAAGATTATTAAAATGTACATTTTGGTGTTGCCATACTTTTCTCTTTTTATATTTTTTTATGATGGGATTTTCAAACACATACATGAATATAGAAAAAAGGACAGTGAAGCTTGTGTGCCCATTACTCACTTTCAATAACAGTATACTTTCAGACATTCTTGTTTCATATATTCCTCCACCTTTTTTTTGTCATTGTTAGGGTATTTAAAGCAAATTTCTGGCATTATATTACTCACCTGTAAATTTGGTCAAATGATATTAAACTATCAATACCTGACAATATTTTAATCTATAAAACAACAATTTCATGTTGTTCAATCTAATGTTTGACTATATACAGAAAACAGAAACTCTATATACCCGTTAATACATATTCTAAATCCCACACAGATCTATGTGCAAATGTCAAAGTGCATCACACAACCTGTCTGTCACGCTTTTTCCTGGAGGCCTGTCTTCCAGTCTGGGTCTGAGTTTACTCTACAACTGCACTCTGGTGTTTCTCTTTGCTGCTTTCCTGTGGAGCAGGCTCCTGTGTCCCTAATCATATGTTTTAATCGTTCTTGATTTATTCTCTTATTTTGCAGAAATGTAATTCTCTATAAGCTTCCCAAGGAAAGGTGCATGAGAGACAAAAAGTTTGCATCTCTGCATGCCTTCATTAACCCTTGTGCTTGACTGATTGACTTACAAAATTCTATGCCAAAAATAATCTCACACTAAGAATTTTGAAGGCATAGTTCCATAACTTATAGTGTTGCTGTTGAGAGGTTTGATGTCATTCGAATACAAAGGATTGGGAGTTATACCTGTTTATTCCCTCAGAAAGTTTGTCAGATATTCCACTTATTTCTATTCTCCATTTTCACAACCATCTGCCTTTGTGCATGTTTTAATTTTGCTTTAAATGTACTTGGAGGAGAATGTTTTTTCTTTGACAATTTCCTTCCCTATCTCTTTTGGGCCCTCTTCTTTTAGAACTTCTATATGGACCTGATCCTGTATTTTCTTTTTTTCTTTTTTTTTTTTTTTTGGTAGAGACTGGGTTTTACCATGTTGGCCAGTCTGGTCTTGAACTCCTGGCCTCAAGTGATCCGCCTGCCATAGCCTCCCAAAGTGCTGGGATTACAGGTGTGAGCCACCGTGCCCGGCCCCTGATTTTAAACTTTTCTCACCTAGTTTCCATATGTTACTGTGTGGGAAATTGGCTGAACTTTGTCTTCCAACCTTTCTATTATTTTTGTTTGTTTCTGCTGCTCTATCTTAATTGTTTCTCTTTCATAGCATCTCATTCTTGTTGTTGTTTTCCCCAAATCTCTCTGAGGATATTATGTGTATTTTTCTTTTCAAAGTATTCTTCTGTTTTTTGCATTCTCCTTTTTTTTTTTTTTTTTGAGACAGAGTCTTGCTCTGTTGCCCAGGCTGAAGGGCAGTGGCGTGATCTCGGCCTACTGCAACCTCCACCTCCTGGGTTCAAGCAATTCTTCTGCCTCAGCCTCCCGAGTAGCTGGGATTACAGGCATCCGCCGCCACGCCTGGCTAATTTTTGTATTTTTAGTAGAGATGGAGGTTTCACCATGTTGGCCAGGCTGGTCTCGAACTCCTGACCTCAGGTGAACTGCCAGCCTCAGCCTCCCAAAGTGCTGGGATTACCAGGTGTGAGCCACCGTGCCTGGCTGCTTTTTGCATTGTTTCTATTTCCTCTAAGTTACTTTTTTCTTTTCCTTCTCTTCTTCTTTCCATTTTTTTCCCGTTTGCTTGTTTTGCTTATCTTTTATATTGCTGGCTTTCCTTACCATCATATTTTCAGTAACTTGGTCATGAATCAAAACAGCCAACAATAAGCAGAACTTAAGGAAATTTTCCAATATGTAGACTTTTGGGCTTGAGGAATGGTGGTGACTGGGTGGGGAACTGGCATTTTTGTTAGTGACTCTCTAAATGTCAGATCTATGTGTCCTGTCTTCTGCAGTATGTGTTGTCTCCAAATCCCGAGTCTTCTGTGAGGTCCATGGGGGTGAGCTGACTTGCTTCTCATTATTTTTGCAGGCACTTAGTCTGTGACGTCATTTGGTTTACTGTACAGTTACTCCTCCACTTGCTTTCCTTCTTTCTTTTTGTTTTTAGGCAGGATCTTGCTCTGTTGCCCAGGCTGGAGTGGGTGGCACAATCAGCCTTGATCTCCTGAGCTCAAGTGATCCTCTTACCTCAGCCTCCAGAGTAGCTAGGACTGCAGGTGTGCACCACCATGCCCAGCTAATTTTTTAATTTTTTGTAGAGACAGGGTCCTGCTATGTTGTCTAGGCTGGTCTTGAACTCCTGGCCTCAAGTGATCCTTCTGCCTCGGCTTCCCAAAGTGTTGGGATTACAGGCGTGAGTTACCGCACCCGACCCCTCTGTTTTCCTACTAATTATTTGTTGAAACCTCTTGTTCAGGTTATAGTTTTGTACCAGCTAGGAATATTTTCAGCTACAAGTTAACAGAAAACTGGACTTAAAAATGGATATGAAAAAACGGGTTCATTTTTCTCAGTAATAAGAAGTTTGGAGGCAGATGGTTACTCGCCTTAGTTCAGTAGCTCAATAATGTCTGGACCAATGTCTCTGTGATTGTCTTGGCCTTTTCCTCATGGTCAAAAAAGGAAAAGTGTAGCTGCACATAGTATCCACAGTTAAGGCAGGAATGAATAAAGGATTGTGTTGCTTTTCCTGACCCACCCCAAACAGATATCTACTTGTGTTCCATTGGCTCAAACAGGGTCATATGGTTACTCCTTGCTACAAGGGAGACTGAGAAATTGGCTTGGTTTATTTATGCCCTGAAAAAAATTCTCTTGGCCAGGAAGAAGGGGATGGGGATGGGTGTATACTAGGTAATCAATGAGCAATGTCTGTTACATCTTTCATATTTTGATGCTATCATTTTAATGGGGCTTCAGGTGAAAGAAGATAAACATGCCATGTATAACTGCATGGTGAAAATTAAGTGAGAAAATCCATATAAAGCACTTAGTGCAGTGCCTGGCATGTAGTAATAATCAATAAATATTTGCTACTGTGTTATGACCCATATGCTCCACTTTGTACATGTTGTCTTGTGGCAGTTGGACTGATCACGTGGAGATGCCACTAGGCTCCTAGATAAATGGGTCATCTCTGCAGAGAAATTGGGCTAGAGAAATTAATTTGTCATCAGTATGTGGATAGTGTTTGAAGCCACATACATGGATGGGATTATCCAGGGAGAAGTTGTGTAATGACAAGCAAGCAGGAAGAAGACACGAGAATGTAAATTAAGCTTAACCTACTTTATAAGTTGTGATGTTAAATGTTTAGGTTTTAAAAAATGAATTTATTCTTCTAGTGCAATATATTGTTTAAGGTACTGAATTATCAAGAAATTGAATCGCAGTAAGAGGTGTTACAAAAATAGTTGCAAAGTCAGACTCAGTGTGGCACATTTGTAGCTATATATTAGGTTGGTACAAGAGTTATGGCAAAAGCCCCAATTACTTTTGCACCAACCTAATAGTGCCAGGCCAGGAATAATGGCTCACACCTGTAATCCCAACACTTTGAGGGGTGAGGTGGGTGGATTGCTTGAGCTCAAGAATTCATGACCAGCCTGGGCAACATGGTGAAACCCCATCTGTACAACAAATACAAAAATTAGCTGGGCATGGGCCTTACTTTCTTATAGCTATTTTTAAAAAGAGAAAACTTTTTTTTTAAATGCAATGACAATAAGTTGCAGAAATCTGAATTAAATTGCCTTTAAAAAAACCGCAGGTTTGTTTCTTCCCAAGCCATGAAAATGTGGAATACAACAGGGACCATCATTTAGAGATGGCCTGGCTGTGATTATAGCAGCCCTGCTCTGTCTTTACTAACAAGCCAGCAGCATCCAAGAACACACTGTGGATATGTGTGTTTTCTTCTCCTTCTATGTTTTATTTTCTCAGAAAGAATGATGACTTTCTTTTGCAAATTGTACTATATTATTCCAATTGCGGAGGTAAGTTCTGTCAACATTTTTTGATGCATAAGGACTGTTTTGAATCTATTGTTTTATTATGTCTACCTTTTTTTTTGCAAAATTAAGAATATTTTCTATTTCTTAGTAATCATGTTAAATTAATGTACAGTGTTGTGACACTGAGCATAAGCCTTTGAATAGTTCTCAGAAAATATATTTTTCATAAAGACTCAGTGGTAGTTTTGTAAAATAAAACACTTGTATTTGGAGACAGCCAGATTCTAAAATTAAAATTACAACTTGATTGCTACATATTTTTTAAACCATATGTCATGTATCAGTCCTCTGCACTTCAAAGGATTATTAAAGGACTGGTGTATGTATATAAGAGGATGATGAAATGGTTACATGGCCTGGAAAACTATGTCGTAATACAAGGAATGCTTGAAGGCATTGGGGAATTTAGCTGGAGAAAAAATACTTGGAATCATGATAGCTTCCTTCAAGTATTTGAAGGGCTGATACATGGGAAAGGGTAAATGTTCTCTCTTGTTCCAGAAGGCAATAATCTTGATTGGAGCAATGGGTGAATTTGCTGAATTTGCTTATTTCAGCTCACCCTGCCAACAAGTTTTCCTGTAAAGTCATTAAATGTATATAATGGTGGAATTTTATCAATACCTAGGAGTAGTCTAGATTAGGGATTGGCAACCCACGGCCTGTTTTGCAAGTTTAGTAAATGAAGTTTTATTGCAGCACAGCCACACCCATTTATTTATGTTTTGGCTATGACTGCTTTTGTGGTACATGGGCAGAGTGGAGTTGTTACAACAAAGACTGGATGGCCTCAAAGCCTAAAATATTTACCATCTGGCCTTCTACAGAAAATAGTTTGCTGCTCACTGTGTAACAGCTGTCAGACAAGCCAAGGGTGTTGTAGAAGGTCTAACTCATCAAATGGTATGTTAGACTAGATGTCCTCTGAGGTCCCATCCAGCTAAGATTCTGTGTTTCTTTTCTTTTTTTTTTTAAGACAGAGTTTCGCCTTGTGGCCCAGGCTGGAGTGCAGTGCCATGATCTCGGCTCACTGTAGTCTCTGCCTCCTGGGTTCAAGCAGTTCTCCTGCCTCAGCCTCCCAAGTAGCTGGGATTACAGGCGTGGGCCACCATACGCAGCTAATTTTTGTATTTTTAGTAGAGATGGGGTTTCACCATGTTGTCCACGCTGGTCTCGAATTCCTGACCTGAGGCCATCTCGGCCTCCCAAAGTGTTGGGATTGCAGGTGTGAGCCACGGCGCTTGGCCAGATTCTGTGTTTGTTTCTTTCTTTTTTTTTTTTTTTTTTTTTTGAGATGGAGTCTCGCTCTGTCGCCCAGGCTGGAGGGCAGTGGTGCGATCTCGGCTCACTGCAAGCTCCGTCTCCCGGGTTATACCATTCTCCTGCCTCAGCCTCCCAAGTAGCTGGGACTACAGGCGCCTGCTACCATGCCCGGCTAATTTTTTGTATTTTTAGTAGAGATGGGGTTTCACTATGTTAGCCAGGATGGTCTCAATCACCTGACCTCGTGATCTGCCCGCCTCAGCCTCCCAAAGTGCTGGGATTACAGGCGTGAGCCACCACGCCCAGCAGATTCTGTGTTTCTATACAGAGCTGATGATTGTGCATGTACTTAAAATGTGTTCATAGTTCAAGAGTTAGAATTAGAATAGAGATACTCACTAATAGAGTTGTGTTTACCTCTTCCATAGATATTAATACTTGACATTTGTTGTCCAACAACGATAGACTGGATTAAGAAAATGTGGCACATATACACCATGGAATACCATGCAGCCATAAAAAATGATGAGTTCATGTCCTTTGTAGGGACATGGATGAAACTGGAAACCATCATTCTTAGCAAACTATGGCAAGGACAAAAAACCAAACACCACATGTTCTCACTCATAGGTGGGAATTGAACAATGAGAACTCATGGACACAGGAAGGGGAACATCACACTCCAGAGCCTGTTGTGGGGTGGGGGGAGGGGGGAGGGACAGCATTAGGAGATATACCTAATGCTAAATGACGAGTTAATGGGTGCAGCACAACAACATGGCACATGGATACATATGTAACAAACCTGCACATTGTGCACATGTACCCTAAAACTTAAAGTATAATAATAATAAAATTAAAAAAAAAAGCCCATGGAATTAGGCATGGTAGTGGCCTAAAGGGAAAACTAAATTAGGGAGTCAATAAGTAGAGAAACCAATTAGAAATAGGCTCTTTTTAGATGCTAAATATAACTAACATAATAAGTAAACGTAACATAAATAGCCTTCGCTTACAATAAAATAATTCCTCTCTAGGAAAAAAAAATACTTGACATTTGTGTGAAATAAGAAATTTGAACACCTTTCTGCCTTAACTATGAATTGACATTTTTTGGAATTTCTAGTTGTTACAATAGTAAATTGAAATGCAACAGTGGATTTTGTGAACAATTAGGTGCTGTCAGATTCAAAGTTATTTAATATTTTTAAAAATAACTTTTCTCCAGCAGACCATTAGTGGCGTGAATGTCTGTGCAACCAGAGTGGCTAGCTTTTCCTTGCTTTTTCATCTGAGTATTTCAAAGTACTTTGCTAATATTTTTATACTTTATTCATCAAGTTCCTTTTTACACAAATAGATAGGGTTATTAAGAAAGGTTCCATTGGATGTTCTATTGAAATATAGAAGGTTTTTTTTAGGGCAACAAAATTCATTGAGGAGCTGTAATTTTGGAAAAAGAATAGTTTAGTCTAATTGATATAAATTACGCTAATGGAAAACTAGGAACATGAAAAATATCTACAGTAGAGTTGGAATTCTAACACCAGGCTTTAGACCTCAAATACTAAATCATTTATTTTCCTTTAGAACATAACAGATCTATATTAAAATGACTTAAGGGTATAGTTTTTACTTTAAAGCTCACATTTTATATATGTGCATTTAGTAAGATAATCATATTTAATAAAAGAAATGCATAATGCAGTACTAATTACTTTTTATCTTTTTTTCTTTAGTCAGCTTTCTCGGGTAGCAACTAATTACTTAAAAAATTAATAGATTGGCCGGGCACAGTGGCTCACGCTTGTAATCCCAGCACTTTGGGAGGCTGAGGCGGGCGAATCACGAGGTCAGGAGATCGAGACCACGGTGAAACCCCGTCTCTACTAAAAATATAAAAAAAAAAATTAGCCGGGCGTGGTGGCGGGCGCCTGTAGTCCCAGCTACTCGGAGAGGCTGAGGCAGGAGAATGGCGTGAACCCGGGAGGCGGAGCTTGCAGTGAGCCGAGATTGCGAGATTGTGCCACTGCACTCCAGCCTGGGTGACAGAGCGAGACTCTGTCTCAAAAAAAAAAAAAAAAAAAAAAAATTAATAGATTTCTTTTTTAGAGCAGCTTTAGCTTTGCAGAAAAATTGAGTGGAAACTACAGAGTTTCCATGTATTTCCTCACACCCACTTCCCTAGGTCCCTCAGTTTCCCCCATTATTAACATCTTGCGTTATGTAGTATATTTGTTACAATTGATAAGCCAATATTGATATATTATTAATAACTAAGCTGATAGGTTACATTAGGGTTAACTCTTTTTTTTTTTTTTTTTTTTTTGAGGCAGAGTTTTGCTCTGTTACCCAGGCTGCTGTGCAGTGGCATGGTCATAGCTCACTATAACCTTGAACTCCTGGGCTCAAGTGATCCTCCCGCCTCAGCCTCCTGAGTAGCTGGGACTAAAGACACATGCATGATGCTCAGCTAATTTTTTTATTCTTTATTTTTTGTAGAGATGGGATTTCGCTGTGTTTCCCAGGCTGGTCTCAAACTCCTGGGCTCAAGCAGTCCTCCCACCTCAGCTTCCCAAAGTGCTGGGATTACTGGCATGAGCCACTGTGCCTGTCCAGAGTTCACTTGTGATGTCGTACATTCTACTGGTTTTGATAAATGTATGGTGGCATGTGTCTACCATTACAGTATCATAGAAAATTTTTCCACTGCACTAAAAATCCCATGTGCTCTGCCTATTCATCCCTCCTTCTTTCCCTCTAGCCCCTGACAACCACTGATGTCTTTACTGTCTCCCCAGTTTTGCTTTTTCCAGAATGTTATATAGATGGAATAATATAGTATATATTTTCACATTGGCTTCATTCACTTAGGTATATGTCTTTAAGGTTCCTTCATATATTTTTGTGGCTTGACATTTCATTTCTTCTTATTGCTGAATATTATTTCATTGTGTGGGTGTGCCACAAGTTGTTTATATATTCACTTATTGAGAGACACCTTGGTTGCTTCCAAATTTGTTATTTTATTTATTTTTTTAGAGATAGGGTCTTGCTGTGTTGCCCAGGCTGGTCTTAAAACCTGGCCTTAAGTGAGCCTCCCACCTCAGCCTCTCAAGTAGCTGGGATTACAGGCTCAAGCCACCATGCTCAGCTGGTTTCTTCCAAGTTTTGTCAATTATGAGACTGATTACATTTTTTAAAATGTATTTTTTCAAAATTATAATCATATATAATTATGGGGTACACAGTTTTCCACTTATGTTTTCTTATAGTATTTTTTTTTTAAATCAGTTTCAGGTCTTGTGTTTAAATCTTTAATCCATTTTGAGTTGTGTTTTGTATAAAGTGTGACATAAGGGTCAAATCTCACTCTTCTGCACGTGGATGTCCAGTTTTCCCATTATTCTTTATTGAAGAGACTGTCTTTGCCCCATGGTGTGTTCTTGGAACCTTTGAAAAAAAAATCAATTGACTGTAAATATGTGGGTTTATTTCTGGGCTCTCTATCCTGTTCCATTGGATGATGTTTCTATTTTTATGTCAGTACCATGCTGTTTTGATTACTACAGCTTTGTAATACAGTTTGAAGTCAGGTAGAATGTTGCCTCCAGCTTTGTTCTTTTTGTTCAAATTGCCTGGGCTACTTAGGGTGGTTTTTTTTTTTGTGTGTGTGTGTGGTTCTATATAAATTTTAAAATAACTTTTTCTATTTCTGTGAAAAATGTCATTGAAATGTTAATAGGGATTGCATTGAATCTGAAGGTCATTTTGGGTAGTATGGACTTTTTTTTTCTTTTTTTTTGAGACAGAGTCTTGCTCTGTCACCCAGGCTGGAGTGCAGTGGCATGATCTTGGCTCACTGCAAGCTCTGCCTCCTGGGTTCACACCATTCTCCTGCCTCAGCCTCTCAAGTACCTGGGACTACAGGTGCCTGCCACCACGCCCGGCTAATTTTTTGTATTTTTTAGTAGAGATGGGGTTTCACTGTGTTAGCCAGAATGGTCTCAATCTCCTGATCTCGTGATCTGCCTGCCCCAGCCTCCCAAAGTGCTGGGATTACAGGTGTGAGCCACCACACCTGGCCCGTAGTTGAACTTTTTAACAATATTAATTCTTCCAATCCATGAGCATGGAATATCCTTATATTTATTTGTGTCTTCTTCAATTTCTTTAATCAATGTTATATTTTTCAGTGTATAGAGCTTTCATCTCATTGGTTAAACTTACTCTCCTAAGGTTTTTTTTGTTTTTTTTTGATGGCTGTTGTAAATGAGACTGTTTTCTATATTTCTTTAGGTAGTCTGTTGCTAGTGTATAGGAATGCTACTGATTTTTGCGTGTTGACTTTGTATTCTTCAACTTTACTATTTATCACTTCTAACAGTTTTTTGGTAGAGTCCTTATGGTTTTTGTCATCAGCAAACAGTGACAATTTTAACTTTTTCCTTTCCGATTTGAATGCCTTTTACTTCTTTCTCTTACATAATTGCTCCGCAAGGACATCCAGTACTACATTAAATAGAAATGATGAGAGTGGGCATCCTGGTCTTGTTCCTGATCTTAGAGAAAAAGTTTTCAATTTTTCACCATTGTGTATAATGTTTGCTGTGGGCTTTACATATATGGCCTTTATTATGTTGATATACATTTCTTCTATACTTAATTTATTAGTGAAAGAATGTTGAATTTTATCAGATGCCTTTTCTGCGTCTAATGTGGTGATCATATAGTATTTATCCTTCATTCTGTTAATATGGTGTTCTCCATTTATAGGTTTGCATATCTTGAATCATCTTTGTATCCCTGGGATAAATTCCACTTGATCATGGTGAATGATCTTTTTAATGTGCTGTTGAATTTGGCTTATTAGTATTTTGTTGAGGATTTTTGCATCTATGTTCATCAGGGATATTGGCCTGTAATTTTCTTTTCTCATAATATTCTTGTCTGGCTTTGCTAACCTCATAAAAAGAGTTCAAAAGTATTTCATCCTTTTCGATTTTTTGGAAGAGTTCAAAAAGGATTGATATTTGTTTAAATGTTTGGTAGAATTCATCAGTAACACTTCCAGTCTTGGGCTTTTCTTTGATGGGAAACTTTGTATTATTGATGCAATCTTTTTGAATTACCAATTCAATTATTATTGGTCTGTTCAGATTTTCTATATCTTCTTGATTTAGTATTGGTAGGTTATATGTGGTAGGATAAATTCTAGGAATGTATCCATTTCTTCTTGATTATTCAATTTATTGGCATATGGTTGTTTGTTCGTACTAATCTTTATGATTCTTTGTATTCTGTGGTATAAATCACAGTGTCTCCTCTTTTATTTCTGATTTTATTTATTTGACTCTTTTCACTTTTTTTCTAGGTTAGCCTAACTATAGGTTTGTCAATTTTGTTTATCTTTTCAAGAAACCACTGCTGGTTTCATTGATATTTCTTCTATTGTTTTTCTAGTCTCTATTTTATTTATTTTTGCCCTGATCTTTGTCATTTTTTTCCTTCTGCTACATTTGGGCATTTTCTTTTTCTGCTTCTTTGAGGTATAACATTAGATTATTTGTGATATTTATTCTTTTCTGATAGACTGCAGGGGTCCCCAACCCTTGTGACCTGTTAGGAACTGGACCACACAGCAGGAGGTGAGTGGCAGTACCACCTGAGCTCCACTTCCTGTCAGATCAGTGGCAGCATTAGAGTCTTATAGCAGAGTGAACCCTATTGTGAACTGCGCATGCGAGGGATACGGGTTGTTCACTCTTTATGAGAACCTAACTAATGCCTGATGATCTGAGGTGGAACAGTTTCATCCTGAAACCCTACCTGCTCCATTCCTGTCTTCCACCAAACTGGTTCTTGGTACATAGAGCCATTTATTGCTATAAATTTCCCTCTTAGAATTGCTTTTGCTGCATCCCATAAGTTTTGGTATGTGTTGTGTTTTCATTTTTGTCTCAAGATATTTTTTAAATTTCCCTTTTGATTTCTTCTTTGACTCATTGGTTGTTTAGTAACATGTTAATTTCCACATATTTGTGAATTTTCCAAGATTTCTCCTGTTATTGAGTCTTAGTTTCATAGCATTATGATCAGAGAAGATACTTGAAATTATTTCACTTCTCTTAAATTTGTCCAGACTAGTTTTGTGGCCTAACATATATAATAAATGTATATATTTTTCATTTATAAAACAATTATATATTTGATACCTTTTATATATGCCAGGCACTGTTTTTGGTACCTGACCTAGAGAAATCCATGTGCTCTTGAGAAGAATTTGTATTCTGTTGCTGTTGGATGGAAAATTCTACATATGTCTGTTAGGTCCATTTGGTCTAAAGTGTAGTTCCAGTTCAATATTTGCTTATTTTGTTTATTTTTTACGTAATCTTAAAGTTTACCTACAATATAAAAACTTTAGCATGAAATATATATATTGTTTATTTAAGTTCCAGGATACATGTGCAGAACATGCAGGTTTGTTACATAGGTAAACGTGTGCCATGGTGGTTTGCTGCACCTATCAACCTATCACCTAGGTATTAAGCCCTGCATGCATTAGCTATTTATCCTGATGCTCTCCCTCCCCTGCTCCCCGACAAGCCCCAGTGTGTGTTGTTCCCCTCCCTGTGTTCATGTGTTCTCATTATTCAGCTCCCACTTGTAAGTGAGAACATGCAGTGTTTGGTTTTCTGTTCCTGTGTTAGTTTGCTGAGGATGATGGCTTCCAGGTCCATCCACGTCCCTGCAAAGGACATGAGTTCATTTCTTTTTATGGCTGCATAGTATTCCATAGTGTATATGAGCATGAAATATTTTCATTTTCTTATTTATTTATTCATTTTTATTTTTTGAGGTGGAATCTCACTCTGTCATCCAGGCTATAGTGCAGTGGTATGATCTCAGCTCACTGCAACCTCCGCCTCCCGGGTTCAAGCAATTCTTCCTGCCTCAGCCTCCCAAGTAGTTGGGATTACAGGCACCCGCCACCCATGCCCAGCTAATTTTTGTAGTGTTAGTAGAAATGCGGTTTCACCATGTTGGCTAGGCTGGTCTTGAACTCCTGACCTCAGGTGATCCACCCGCCTCGGCCTCCCAAAGTGCTGGGATTTACAGGCATGACCCACTGCGCCTGGTCTGAGCATGAAATATTTTAAATAAATATTTTTTAAAAAGGTATCTCAATTTTCCAAAAACTTGAAATCTATTTTAGTTTACCAGTACAAAATAAATGTGATTTTTAAAAAAAGTTTACACAAGATTTACATGGTTGTCCTAAAATTTAAATGATGTGGATTTATGTGGAGTAAAAGATGTAAGTTCTTTCTGTCCTCTTAATACCATAGTCCTATACATTTTTTCCTATGCATGTAACATGTATATATATTGAAAATACATGTAATATAATCCTTTATTATTTTAAAAAACCCATACATTCCCATGTAGTTACATTTATCTCTGTCATTTGTGAAGATGGGATCATGCCACACATATTATTCTGCAACTTAAAAAAAATTTCACGGTATTGTATATTGTGGATATCTTTTGATGGCAGTAAGTGTTCTTTTAAATCACTGCAGAATATTCTGATTTATAGACAAATTATAATTTATTTAATCATTCGTCTACTACTGGGCATTCAGCTTTCTGCAGTTTTTTGCTATTATGAATCTCATTGCAGTGAGTATACTTGTATACATAATATGTATATCTTTTTCATTTATGAAACAATTGTATATTTGATACCTTTTATATATGCCAGGCACTGTTTTAGGTACTAGAATTCAGCAGTGACCAAGAAATAAGGTTTAATTTCTTGTGTGGGAAGACCCACAATAAATAAACAATAAACAAGATATTTTCAAATAGTGGTAAGTGCCATGAAGGAAATAAATAATATCTTGTAGAAGAGAGTGGTGGTTTTCCAATTCTAGATGGGATAATCAGGGAAGGGCTTTCCATGGAGGTGACTTCTAAGCTAAGAGATGCATGGTGAAGAGGAGGCTGCCAGTGCAGAGGGTCTGGGAAGAGCTTTCTGTGCAGAGGGAACAGCAAACAGCCATGCACCAGTGCAGGTAGTGGGATCATCTGCCTGGTACAGGCATTATGAGCACATTGTATATAGGGAATTTGAGAACAACAGGAAAACCAACTAAAAGTTGGCCTACTTTTCTTTCTTTTATTATTATTATTATGTTTTTGAGACGGAGACTTGCTCCATCGCCCAGGCTGGAGTGCAATGGCACGATCTCCATTCACTGCAACCTCTGCCTCCCAGGTTCAAGCAATTCTCCAGCCTCAGCCTCCCAAGTAGCTGGTATTGCAGGTGCCCACAACCACGCCCAGCTAATTTTTTTTTTTTTGTATTTTTAGTAGAGACAAGGTTTCTCTGTGTTGGCCAGCCTGGTCGCGAATTCCTGACCTCTGATGATCCACCCGCCTCAGCCTTCCAAAGTGCTGGGATTACAGGCATGAGCCACTGTGCCCGGCCTGCTTTTCTTATTTTTTTCCTCTTTTTGCCCTTATTTTATTTTTATAGACATGGGGTCTCACTGTGTTGCCCAGCCTGTTGTCGAACTCCTGGTTTCAAGCAATCCTCCAGCCTTGACCTCTCAAAGCACTGGGATGACAGGTGTGAGCCACTGCACCCAGCATGGTGTGCTTTTGATTACCACCATGCACCAGCAATTCTAACCAAGAAAATACTGTGCCTTATTTCCCTCCCGCTCCATGCCACTGACATGAGGTATGTGCTATTCCCCATATTTCTGAAGTGTTGATTCCTGGATATGGGTCAAAGGCTGTCTGCAATTTAAATTTAAACTTTGGATTCACTTTTAATTATAAAAATTATGAAATGTTTTTCAAAAAATACTGAGTAAATTAAGGCCTCATGCTGAGGAAGTTTTGCTCTACTCTGTGCTTTTGTAAGTAAAAAAATTGTATTGATTTAAGTAATTTAAGGGAATCAAGCCAATTATAAAATATTAAGAAATGGAAATTAAATAAAATCACCCATAAACCTACCGTTTGAAAACAAATTTGGCTAATATTTTGATGCATAATGCAAGTTTCTATTTCTCTTCCTCTTTTTTGGGGCAAGGGTCAGCTAACTAAACATTTGGTTTGATATTCTTCAGAGTCAGGTTGTAACTCTATATATACATAATTGTATATATAGTCTCTCTATATGGTATAGGCTTACTACTATAAAACCATGTATTATAGGTTTACTACTATAAAACCACTCCTGGTTGGACCTTCATCTGTGGCAGGTACTTTTGACTGGGCTGCTAAAGTCAAGCTCCCTGGGCTTTTAAAAAAAAAATCATCAAAAATCAGTAAATATTGCCTGAGATCACCTGTTTTAACTCCAATAAGTTTCTAGAGCAAGCATCTCATTGTCACGTGAAGGTGGCATACCTGGGTGGTGGTGGAACTCAGTTGCAGAACTGGGCTTCAAAAATATTCACAAGTCAGTCCTCATATTGGATTATGACTTTTTAGGAAGGTTTTTTTGTTGTTTTTTTTAAATGAGATAGGGTCTGACTATGTTGCACAGGCTGGTCTTGAACTCCTGGGCTCAAGCAATCCACCTGCCTCGGCCTCCAAAAGTCCTGAGATTACAGGCATGAGCCACCACACCCAGCCAGGATACTTTTGAATAGTTAAAAGTATTTTATCCTGATAATGTTTTCATTCAGTAAATGTTTATTATGTGTATTTCGACGTCCCTCTGCTAGGTGCTAAGGGGCATAAGATGATTAAAGGGGTTGTGAAAAGTCCAGTCTAACTGCGGTGAAGGAGGTAGGCAGGCAAATTAGCACAGGGTGGAAGGACAGGGGTAGAGTTTGCGAATGAAGCTCTGGGGCAGCACAGTGGGAGGAGTGCTCCTCTTGCCTTGGGGAGCAGGACAGGCCTTGCCTCTCCTTCTGGCTTCCTCTGTCACTATTCAACTCGCAGGCTTTTCTGTCCTCTGCCACAAGTGCTCTTCCTCCCTGAGGACTTTTGCAGTTCTTTCCTCTGCCTGAAATGGATGCTTCCTTCTCGTCTCCACGCCTTGCTGATTGCTCCCCAGTCTTTCATTCCCCACTCGCTGTGTTGTAGCCCCTCACCGTGTGCTCTGCTTCCTGACATCACTTAGCACAGCTGCTGTGAAAGGACGACTTGCGGGATATTCCCCACCTCCACCCCAAGAGAATGCTTTCAGCTGTAACAGAAAACTGATAAACAAGTGGCTTGACAAATGGTGGTTTATTCTCAAATATATAGGGGACTGGAGGTCAGTGGCCACAGGTGCTTGTTGAGCTGATCATCAGTGTCAGGATCGTGTCTGTAGGATTCTCTTGTCCTTTTCCTCATGGTTGTAAGATGGCTGTCCCAGCTTCAAGTGCACCCACACTCAAGGCTGGGGGAAGGGATAGCTCTAGGTCTTTCCCTTTTTATCTGGAAAGCAAACTCTTTCCCAGAAACTGGCAGCACACTTCTATGTATGTGCTATTGTCCATCCCTGGCAGTAATTAGCTTTTTCAGCCACTCATAAGGACGAAAGGGAGAAGGGGGAGAGGTATTAAGACTAGTGTTGTGTTTGCCATTCAACAATGCCGTCTACACTTCTCAAGACTGTAAGCTCCCTAAAGGCAGGGATTGTCTGTCCTTTTCTTCTTTGAATTCCCAGTGCCTTGCACAGTACCTGGCACATGGAGTGAATGGTGACAAGCATGTCAGAAAGAGAATGTGGAATAAGGACCTTTCAGGAGAAGAGAATGTCAGATACAAAGGCATTGAGCTGAAAGAGCCTTCTCTGTGTTTTTGGGAACATGTGACTGGAACATAGGCAGATGACAGACTACTGGAAACTGAAAAGCTCTGCATGTCATGTGAATTTGTCCTTCTGTCAGCAATGGGGAGTCGTTGAAAAGTTTCAGGCCAGGGAGTGACACAATAGTATTTGTGGGTTAGGTTACTAACTGTGTTGAAAGTATGGGCTAAGAACTGGAAGAAGGGAGATTGGAATCAAGGAGATTAATTAACCATATCATACTGTGGTTTCATCAAGGAGAGTAAGAATAATTTGGAAGATTGGAAAATGTAATTTTAAAATAATCTAGAACAATGATCTCAAAGTAGGACCGTGGACCAGTAGCATCAGCATTACCTGGCACCTTGTTAGAAACGTAAATTCTTGGGGTCCACGTTGAGCCTGCTGAATCCGAAGCCTGGGGAAAGTTCCAGCAGTGTGAGTTCACAAGCCCTCCAGGTGTCTGTGATCCACGTGAAAGCTTCAAAGCCACTGAACTAGAACAATAGATGCTTAAGGGTGAAAGACAGCTTGGAGATCATCCAATCTGGTATAGCCAATCTGCATATTAGAATCACCTGGGGAGCTTTTACAAGGCAACTAAATTGCCCACACCTCCTACTCCACACAGCAGAACAACTAAATCATGATCTTGGGGGCTGGGACCCGTGCATCAAATTATTTCCAATGATCTCAAGTGTCTCCAATGAGCAGCCAGGTCTGAGAACCATTGGTCTTATCTAACCCCTGTTGATGGGAAAACTCAGGATTCAAAGAGGAGTTACTCAAGGGCATATAGCAAGCTCAGGTAAGAACTGGGTCCTTGAAACAATTTCATAAGCTGTCATCTCCATGAATGCCTTAAACACTATCCCAACTTTTTCATTTTTTAATTATTTTAAAAACTTTTGTGGCTACATAGTAGGTATATATGTTCTATCCTAACTTTTTAATGATTTGCCTGAAGATAATCATTCACAGTGACAAATACAACTGCCAAATTTTTAGAAGAAAAATAGGTTACAGACATTATGAAAAAGTCAGTTCTCTTTTATATGAACAGTATTACACACTTTAAAAAGTTATCCTTTTTGTAAAGATTTTGTAAGAATACATATTTTTAACAATAATGAAAAGAATATAGATACAATGGGGTAAATAGTGCTTTGTTATTTTTGTGTATAAGTAATAACCCTTCTTTCAAACTCTAGGTGGAGCTCTTTGGTTTTTATATATTCTTTTATGTATAATTTGGAAAGTCTTTGTTTTAAAAGAAGCTATTTTGGGATTTTTTTAAAAAAATTAAAAATTTTATAATAAGTATTCTCAACATTTCTCAGCTCTCCTTTTCTTGTTGTTTCACAGCCATATACTTACTTTTTGTTGTTGTTGTTTAATTGCTGGACCAAATCCAAATTCAGGCCTCAGAGAGTCATTTTTCAAATCCATCTTAAAGTTGTATTTTATCTCATAGTATTTAATGAATGGTATAAGTTTCCCATGTTTATTGTTTGTGATAAGTCTCAAAGTTGAAATAGAATTTGTGTAAGATGGATCTCCCTTTATGAATAATGCCAGGAGAGAAAGTCTCTGAGGATATTATAGCTGTTGCTATAGTAATTCCTTCAGCTATTTTTACCCCACTGTGTACAAAGGAGTGTTAACAGCTACCTTCTTGTAACATAAATGAAACATTTTGCTGCTGCTGCTTTTTCTTTTCTGTTTTACTAGCTCGGTATTCTCTCTTCTATTGGAAGTGCACTTGGAGCAAAATTACCAAAATATGAGGCCTGTTGTTTTTAATGGTATAAGCCTGTGGTGTGGTTCCTAGGCCAGCAGCACCGTGGATATCACCTGGAAGTTTGTTAGAAATGCAGATTCTCGGCTCCCACCCTAGACGTACTGAACCAGAAACCCTGGGGATGGGGCCCAACGATCTGTGCTGAACCACTGGTATAGGCTGTTTTGAAAGGATAAAAATCCTGTACTCACCGGAACCTACATAAAAAAATTTCCGCCTGTACAGGCCAGGCATGGTGGCTCACACCTCTAATCCCAGCACTTTTGGAGGCCAGTGGGGGAAGATTTCTTGAGCCCAGGTGTAGGAGACCAGCCTGGGCAACATAGGGAGACGCCTGTCTCAACAACAACAACAACAAAAAATCAAAAAGTTAGCCGGGCGTTGTGGTGCACACCTGTGGTCCCAGCTGCTTAGGAGACTAAGGTGGGAGGACTGTTTGAGCCTGAGAAGTCAAGGCTGCAGTGAGTCGTGATCACTGCACCCCAGTCTGGAGCCAGAGTGGGACCCTGTCTCAGAAAAGAAAAAGAAAAATTACTCTGTACAGTCACTTTTGCTCATTTTGGATTTGTCCAGTGCTTTTCAAATCACCCAGGGCTTTTGTTAAAAGGAATAATTTTCATTCAGTAAGTTTGAGGTGGAGCCTGATACTCTGCCTCTAACAAACTCCCAAACAGTATGGATTTTGCTTGTCCCCAGATCACAGTTTGAGTGGTGAGGCCAAATAGCACATAGTAAGGCCATACCCATGCCGGCATGTGAGTTATCTATGATTTATGTGTATATGCTTTTGATTTAGTATCCCTGAAGTCAGTTTTTCCTTTTCAATCACAGTGGGAAGAGACAATTTCTAGAATGTAATGCTTTCTTGTCTAATTGTAAGTGACTCAATCATATTAAATGCTACAAGAGGGTATTGTTTGCCAGGATCTGTCTCTGAGACCCTCTATTATAATCAGCAGTGGACACCCTTGAAAATTACATTATTTAAAAAACTGAGACTCACTCATAGCATTATGAAGTCAGAGAGAAAGTCCTGAAGTTTGAAGATGTTTTCAGACAAAATCATTTCAGACAAAAAGAAGTGGTTCATAAATGTTTGTTATCAGCTGGGGGCGGTGGCTCACACCTGTAATCCCAGCACTTTGGGAGGCCGAGGGGGGTGGATCACCCGAGGTCAGGAGTTTGAGACCAGCCTGGCCAACGTGGTGAAACCCCGTCTCTACTAAAAATACAAAAAATTAGCCGGGTGTGTTGGTGGATGCCTGTAATGTCAGCTACTAGGGAGGCTGAGGCAGGAGAATCGCTTGAACCCAGGAGACAGAGGTCGCAGTGGGCTGAGATGGCACCATTGCACTCCAGCCTGGGCACCAAGAGCAAAACTCTGTCTCAAAAAAAAAAAAGTTATCATTCACTTATTCTCATTATTTACTGAGCATCTGCCATGGGGAGCATTGTGCTAGGCACTTTAGGAAATTTTTTTAAAAAGGATAAAGTCCTTGACCTTGAGGAGATAACAATCTAGCTGAGGCAATAAAACTTATGCCCATGAAAGTTAATTACCAAAATAGGGAGTATTCTGTCAAATGGTAAAGAAGCGTGGTAGAAGCTCGGAAGACCAAAGGATAGCTAATGGCTGGGAAGGCTGAAAGAGGGATTTGACTTGGGCTTTGGAGAGTGTGTAGAACTGAGACATTCAGAGGAGAGGGAAGGTGGGGGAATGCTCCACAGAAGAGAGATGGCATGGGTCAGGCTGAAGCTTCTAGGAGTGAATCATGGATGCACACAGGAACTGGGGAGAAGTTCAGATGATGTGGATCTTAACTTCTTGTCTAGGAGCCAGATTGGTGAGGATTTAACCGCCAGGCTTTTGAGTTTTGACTTAATCCCTTGTGCACCAAGGAATCATTGAAGAATGCTTTCAGCTGGGGGCAGGGTGACCCAATCATAATGATGACTTAGGAGGAGTCATTAATGCAATATTCAGGATGAATTCAAATGACAGACTGGAGGCTGAAACACTTGTTGGTAGGCACCTGCACTGGGTACATAGGGAGGAGAGAAGACTGCAGGAAATACAATAAGGAAGAGAACTGTCAAAGGGACAATATAAACTGAAAATGTGAACAGATTAATGAGAAGTTAAGAAAAATTAATTCATATGAATGGGAACCAGGGGTGTTTGGGACCACATGTTTGTCCTTTTGAGGTGCCTCTTGTGGCAAACAGCGTTTTTTTTGTTTTGTTTTTAGTTCTGGGATACATGTGCAGAACGTGCAGGTTTATTAGATAGGTATACATGTGCCATGGTGGTTTGCTGCACCTATCAACCTGTCATCTAGTTTTTAAGCCCCACAGGCATTAGGTATTTGTCCTAATGCTCTCCCTCCCCTTGCCCCTCACCCCCGTGACAGGCCCAGGTGTGTGATATTCCCTTCCCTGTGGCCATGTGTTCTCATTGTTCAGCTCCCACTTATGAGTGAGAACTTGGGGTATTTGGTTTTCTGTTCCTGTGTTAGTTTGCTGAGAATGATGGCTTCCAGCTTCATCCATGTCCCTGAAAAGGACATGAACTCATTCCTTTTTATGACTGTATGGTATTCCACGGTGTATATGTGCTACATTTTTTTTTATCCAGTCTTTTATTGATGGGCATTTGGGTTGGTTCCAAGTCTTTGCTATTTTAAGTAGTGAAACAGCCTTACTTTCTAACTAACCATCTTGGAGACACTGTATAGATTAGTTGATTTCAGTGGTATTACCTTGCTAATGATTTGAAGTTGATATATTATTTCACTCACATTTACCTTTTTGGTTTTTTATCTCCCTTTAGGGTCCTCTGCCTTATTTCCTGCAATCATGAATATGTTTTGAATACTGCTAAGTCACAAATTCCAAAGCTGGCCATTCATTGTTTGTTAGTACTTTCAGAACAATTGTCTTAAAATTTTAGATCTAGAAGGGACCTGAGAGGTCATCTGGTCTGTCTTCCTCTCTCTCTCTGTCTCGCTCTCTCTCTGTCTCTCTTTGACTCTCTCTCTCTCTCACACACACACACACATTAGAGACAACCAAAGTCCTCTAAGACTTGAGGCAGAGGAAAGTACACTTTAAGGCAATACTACATGATGCCCCATCCATCTTAAGATGGTTCACAGAGCTGATCTGACCTGATCATTGGTGCCTTAGACTGGAGAGGAGACTGGGTGCCAGGAGAGCAAACCAGTCTTCCTGTGAGTTTCCTCCGTACCCCTGCCCCAAGGGAAAGTCAGTGCATCTTGGACTCTGGATGAAGGAATCTTCTGGCAGGAAATCCAAGGAGTTTATATATTTTAAATCAATGATTACCGGCCATTTTGCAGACGGTTATCTCTCTAAAAGTCCCAGAAACCCATGTGAGCGTATTGAATCAGAGCTATTCAGCCTGACTTGTTGCAGAAAACATACTGCCTTAATCCACCAAAACACACGCATGTGACACTGCATTCTAAAAGTTTGAAGTTTTACATTCAATTTAAACAACGATCCAGCATTATCAGACCCTGGTCCATTGGCTTAGTGGTGCCTCATTCTTAATGCTCTTATCTAGGTGCAGCCTCAATTACTGCCTGGTTGGTCAGTCAGGAAAACCAAAGTGTGTGTGCTCCACTTGACCATGGTGTTGTCGGAGAGCACCGAGAGGGCCATGTAGTCTCCGATACAGCATGAGCTGATGCATTTGATTTTTACCTGTGTCCTCTGGGCAAGCATTTGTTCATTCCACAGATATTATAAAGTATCTGCTACATGTCAGGCAGAGTGTTGGGAACTGTGGATACAAAGATGAGTAATACAGTCTCTGCCCTCAAGGACTTGAGGAGAGATGGGTGAGTAGACACAGAAGAATGTGTATACAGAATGAAGCAAGACATGGAGGATTTAATCCAGAAAACTCTTGAGACTTAATAAAAGATTTTAACCTTTGTACAAACTGAGATCCTCCTGTTTCCCTTGTCAATGCCAAGGCGACCTCCATTCAGATACTGTGACTTTAAAGAAATTGCTCATTATCATGTCCACATCTCCAGTTTGGCTGACAAATCTGTCCTTGTGAAATATGCCAAGCACAGGATAAGATAATCTCTGAATTTGGACCCAATCAAGTGCTTGAATTCGACGCCAAGATGGTTAGTCTACCTTGCTACTCACCTTGAAGATTTCTCATAATGATGGAAACTTACTTCAAGATTCTATAGCAATTTGGCTTTTGTATCCCCACCTTCCATGCCCCCACCTCCATTTCCTAGTCTCACATTTGCCACCCCAGTTCGCTAGCAATGCTCGTCTCACCAGGCTAACAGATGCAGCTCACAGGCCAGGAGGGCAGCAGGCCCTCTTGATAAAGGACTCTATTTTAAAATTTGTTTTAATTTTTCTTTTTTTGTGTGAGGTATTTTCCAGTAAAAACCAGAAAACTTGCTGGACAAATTCTGAAAAAGCTGTAACTTTTTTTTTTTTTTTAAATGCTTCAGGCAATTCCGTTTGATCTGGCCATCACCAAACCTACTGGTAATCCATAGGACCCTTCCTCATTACAGCATCTATCGACCTGTGACCTTTTGCCTCCAGCTCTTACTGAACATAAAAAGGCATCCAATGTATCACCACCCATTTCCTCAGCAGTCTGCTATATTTAGTTTGTCAAAGTGTTTTTGGATCTTGATTCAATTGTCTAACATGTTCATTATTTCTCCTAGCTCATCAACTGAGAAATTTGATAAGGATCATTTCTATATCATTGTCCAAATAATCGATGACAACTTTGAACAGGACAGGGCCCAGTAGCACAGTCTAGACAGTCTAGTCTCCTCTCATACATTTATAATCGTATCTGAAAAGACATAATGGTGGTAATCTTTTGGACATTGTATTACAAAAAATCTCAAATCCGGAGAAAAGACAGGGAATAGCGTAATACCCACATTTAGATTTCACAGTTGTAGTTTTTTTCTGTATTTGTATCACAAACGTTATGTAGATACAGTTTTTTTTTCTGATTTGGATAAACTTCCTGTAAGAGACATTTGGGGGAGGAACTATTGAGGCATTTGAATATGGCCTGGGTATGAAAGAACATGAAGGAATTAGTATTATATTTGTTATGTGTGATATCATCATGGTTGTGTAGGAAATGTCTTTTTTTTATAGCTGTATACTGAAGTATTTGGGTAAAATGTTATGATATCCATAATTTTATTTAAATACTTTGGGCTTTTATAAATAATAATCCAGTGGGAAGAGAGTTGTGTAGGAGATATCTAAAGAGGTTCAGAGAGAATGGCTAATTGTTTATCAGTCTGTGATGGAATTGTTTTGAGTCTGGAATATTTTGATAAGTTCTAAATAATAAGCCAATTTTTAAAAATTACCACATAATATGAAAGACAGAAGTCTTCATCCTGTTCTTAGGCCCCATGCCACCCCAGAGCCTCATTTCATCCCATTTCTCCATCCCAATTATTACTGTCATTTTTTATAAAAATTGTTTCTATATTTTGGTGTACATTTCTCAAAACTCTTTTGTCAAAATATTCACTTTTTCCATTGTCTTCAGACAAAACCACTGTGTCAAATCTGCTATATCCAGGCCAGGCACAGCGGCTCACACCTGTAATCCCAGTACTTTGGGAGGTTGAGGTGAGCAGATCACTTGAGGTCAGGAGTTCAAGACCAGCCTGGCCAACATGGTGAAACCCCGTCTCTACTAAAAACATAAAAAAAAATCACCCAGGTGTGGTGGTACACGCCTGTAATCCCAGCTGCTCGGGAGGCTGAGGCAGGAGAATCGCTTAAACCAGGAAGCAGAGGTTGCAGTGAGCAAAGATCACGACACTGCACTCCAGCCTGGGCCACAGAAGGAGACTCCGTCTCAAAACCAAACAAAATAAAATAGAATAGAATAAAATAAAATAGTAAAATAATCTGCTATATCCAAATGTCCAATAAAGGAAAAAAGCCACATGAACAGTGAGTTAGAAACCATAAAAAGTAATTGGATATTACCAAGAGAAGTGTTACTAACATAATTTCAGATACATTACTGGGATAACATTTAGACAGGTATAGTAGAGCGATTATTGTTATATATCAGCTGAGTTATTTTAAAATAGATATGATAGTAATCATTGAATTAAAGAAACCCAGTGAATTTTAAAAAGAGAAAGAGCAGTGAAAATGAACATACAGTGTCTCTTGGGAAAATGTAAAGTGGATGATAAAACGGGAACACTGTAGAGGGTGTATTATAGATAACACATTAATTGTAATTGTATTAGAAATAGAATTTTAAGTATTTCCATTTTCTGGATAGCTGAGGATGACAAAGTCAAAATTTTTAGTGCATGCTTTCACTTAAATGGCCTATAAAATAGACAACTGAGGTGAAACACTGATAAGATGAGCCAAAGCTTTATTTTTGGCATCATTTTCCTTTAAACTTGTTGGGATTTGTAAAGCTTGGTTTTGTTGCCCAAAGAACCAATCAGGAGTGTTACAGAAGAATTTTTCTACCTAAATAATTTTGAATGCTATTCTTTCTAAAGTATGTTATACTTATCGCTTACTTTTTCCTCCACAGAATGGAAGCTATTTAGCAGAGGTTGGCCTTTTTCTGACTACTCCAGTAGATAATTTCAGCAGTGAATCTTCCAGGGCTAATTAGCATGTGTGGTGCCATTGGAGTTGCGTGCTTGCGTTCTTGGGTCCTGGTGTGTTGTTCCTCTTTGTTAGGTCTGTCTGATTTTGATCTGTTTCTTTGATGCTTGGAGCACACCCATGAGAGCCTCCCCTATCCCCCTTTGACTTCAGTTTCAAATTTATGGACATTACTGAAATAAACACACACATGCTCACCTTCATTTGGATCCTACGTCAAAATATGTGATAAACAATCCTCAGCCTCTGGAATTTTTTTTTTAAGAGACAGGAGGTCTTGCTATGTTGGCAGCCCTCCTGCCTTGGGTTCCCAAAGTGCTGAGATTACAGGCATGATCCACTTCACCTGGCCAACCTCTAGGAATTTGAGGTAAGTCTAGCCACTACCTACCAGCCATATCCATGTACTCTATACAACATTTTTGACAAACGGTGCACAGGAAAGGCCCATGAAACTTATGGGTTTTTTTCCCTAGAGAAAAATATTGCCTTCTATTTCTATAAGTTAATTTTATTTTTTAATCATTCTAATAATTAATGAAATAATACCTGCATGTTAAGAGTCAAACAGTGCTAAAAATATTAAAAAACCAGCAACTACTGCCTCTTCAACCCATCCTATCCCACTCCTCAACAATAGTTTTAGCGATTTTTTTGAGTATTCCTCCTAATTTCAGAATAACTGGTATCTCTTAAATCATTAACTTTAGTTATTATCTGGTGACTTTTTACTGTGATAGACAAATCTATTGATGTCCTATTATGATGAAGATGTGACTCTTACACTACTCTTTCCTTCCCTCATTTCCTGAGTATGCTTTTATGTGACTTTTGGTTAATGCATCTGCCGTCAGTTTTTATATTTTTAGAACCATGTAAGTTGTGTCCTAAGGTGCCATCAAGGAGGAATCTGGCTCCAGTTGTTCATTTCTTATTTTATTTTGAGACAAACTCTCACTCTGTTGCCCAGCCTGGTGTGCAGTGGCACGATCTTGGCTCACTGCAACCTCCACCCCTTGAGTTGAAGTGATTCTCCTGCCTCAGCCTCCCGAGTAGCTGGGATTACAGGTGTGTGTCACCATGCCCAGCTCATTTTTATATTATTAGTAGAGACAGGGTTTCACCATGTTGGCCAGCCTGGTCTCGAACTCCCAGCCTCAAGCAGTCTGCCTGCCTCCGCCTCCCAAGGTGCTGGGATTACAGGAGTGAGCCACCATGCTTGGCCAGTTCATTTCTTCTTTTAGCATTTGGTGATACTTGGTTGCCAATTCCAGGTGATAGAAAAAACTTTACCTCCAAATCCTGTTGCAAAAATTTTTCTTAAAACAGTTTTTTTTTTTTTTTTTTTTTTTTTTTAAATCACAGAATAGACACAATCTCTTAGGCGGTTGGAAGTATATTCATATCTCCAGCTAGATGGGAAAATCTTGTGGGCAGGGATTATAATATGACTTCGTAAAGAACAGGGATTTTTAAAAGGAAAGGTTAGGATTTGGATAGGCAAAAGGAAGGAAGATACGCTTTATACTTTTGGTCTCTTGACCTTATCTGAAGGCCTGGAACTCCTGTAATGAAGTAGTTATGCAGTCAAAGGTGGGAGGAGCATCTGTTAGCATCTGTCTGCAGGTCTCAGTAATTCTCCACTGCCTGACACAATCACCTCCTCACTGCCCCTGTGAGGTGCAGCGCCATCCAAGTCAGTCACAGGGAAATTCCAGGGCTCACTTTGTTTATTTACTGGAGTGGCTGGTTGTACTGGGAGGCTATCAAGACTGTTGGGAGGGCTGGGCATTTCATACTCTTTGGGCTGCCTTCTGTGTGTATGTGACAGATCCTGGGCCGGGACCTCTGAGGCAGAGCTCCTCTCAAGGTTAACCTTGTACATCCCCCTCCCCATATGTGATCAGCAGGGGACAGGCTGGAGTACGCGAGCCGGAGTGCACATTCCCAAAGGTTCACGCTGGCCTTCCTTCGTGTCTGCTGTCCAGCCCCAAATATGACCCTTTTAATCTCATAAAACTACTCAGAAGGGCTTCAAACATTAAGAAATACAGTCCACAGCTTTCCTCCCCATACCGAAGATAGCGAATGGAATATGGGAATGTTATCGGGGAGCGAGCTGTTACCCATCTACTGAGCTTTAGTTCCTGATGGCCAAATGCACATCTTCTCTATTAAGCAAATTTATCTGCCAAAAAGCTGTGTTATGCCAAAAAGTTATGTCCACAAATTTAGGACACTATCTTGTGTCATTTGTGGTTGTATAAGAATCGCAAGGTGGTGTTGGTTGCTAAATACATTATTAACCTGTTTGAGAGCAACTCTGTTGTTTTCTTTGTTCATAAAGGTCAATTTTCACTAGTAGAAGTGTTACAAATTTAACTTGAGGATCTTAGTTTTTTTTTTCCTGGAAGAGCTTTTTACACCCCTTTCATTAGTAATTCTAAAAATTTTGAACTGAAAATTTTAATAATAGAGTAAGTAAATCTAAGCTTCTTTGGAAGTTGTACTTGTCAGTTCTATTTTTTGGTTTCTTAGGAAACAAGTTAAAAACGGCTTTTTAGTTCTTAATACATTTCTAATTACAGCTCTTTCTCCTCTTTAAGGGGCTTGTTTTTCTTTAAAAAGGTGCAGTTTTCTTTCCCTGTACTAATTGGAATGTTGATTTTAAAAACTGATATTCTTGGGTTGGGTGTGGCGGTTCACACCTGTAATCCTACCACTTTAGAGGTTGAGGGAGGAGGATCACTTGAGCCTAGGAGTTCAAGATCAGCCTAGTCAACATAGGGAGACCCCATCTCTACAAAAATAAAAAATACAATTCGCCAAGGATGGTGGGATGTGTCTATAGTCCCAGCTACTCAGGAGGCTGAGGCAGAAAGGATCCTTTGAACCCAGGAGTTTGAGGCTGCAGTGAGCTATAATTGTGCCACTACACTTCAGGCTGGGTAACAGAGCGAGATCCTGTCTCTAGAAAAATAAAAATTATATTCCCTCTAACCATGGTCATTAAAAATACATATATATGTATATAAATATACACGTGTATATATTTGCTTGCAAAGAGACAAAAGTCGTTACTTCAGGCAAAGCTTTTAAAATTAAAGATGTTTCATATGATCATGTGCTTTGTTTATTAACACACTTGTACCAACTGAAGTGTTGGCTTTGGTTGAATTTCCTTCTTTTCTCCAAATCATCAAAATTGATGAAATGTCAATCATGTTGACTCATTTTTCACAACAATGTGTGTAACCCATGACAATGAAGGGTATGAAGACAAATTTAGCTTCCACACCTGGAGTGGGAGCAGTATGTGGATGAGTAGAATAAATTGAACTCTACTAATCTCTTTTTTCATTTATTTATTTATTTATTATTATACTTTAAGTTCTAGGGTACATGTGCTGTGCAGATTTGTTACATATGTATATATGTGCCATGTTGGTTAGCTGCCCCCCACCCACCGACAGGCCCCGGTGTGTGATGTTCCCCGCCCTGTGTCCATGTGTTCTTATTGTTCAATTCCCACCTGTGAGTGAGAACATGCAGTGTTTGGTTTTCTGTTCTTGTGATAGTTTGCTAAGAATAATGTTTCCCAGCTTCATCCGTGTCCCTGCAAAGGACATGAACTCATCCTTTTTTATGGCTGCATAGTATTCCATGGTGTATATGCGCCACATTTTCTTAATCCACTCTGTCATTGATGGACATTTGGGTTGGTTCTGGGTCTTTGCTATTGTGAGTAGTGCCGCAATAAACATATGTGTGCATGTGTCTTTATAGCAGCATGTTTTATAATCCTTTGGGTATATACCCAGTAATGGGATTGCTATGTCAAATGGTATTTCTACTTCCAGGTCCTTGAGGAATCGCCACACTGTCTTCCACAATGGTTGAACTAATTTACACTCCCACCAATAGTGTAAAAGTGTTCCTATTTCTCCACATCCTCTCCAGCATCTATTGTTTCCTGACTTTTTGATGATCGCCATTCTAGCTGGTGTGAGGTGGTATCTCATTGTGGTTTTGATTTGCATTTCTCTTATGACCAGTGATGATGAGCATTTTTTCATGTGTCTGTTGGCTGCATAAATGTCTTCTTTTGAGAAGTATCTGTTTATAGCCTTTGCCCACTTTTTGATGGGGTTGTTTCTTTCTTGTAAATTTGTTTGAGTTCTTTGTAGATTCTGGATATTAGCCCTTTGTCAGATGGGTAGATTGCAAAAATTATCTCCCATTTTGTAGGTTGCCTGTTTACTCTGGTTGGTGGTAGTTTCTTTTGATGTGCAGAAGCTCTTGAGTTTAATTAGATCCCATTTGTCAATTTTGGCTTTTGTTGCCATTGCTTTTGGTGTTTTAGTCATGAAGTCCTTGCCCATGCCTATGTCCTGAATGGTATTGTCTAGGTTTTTTTCTAGGGTTTTATGGTTTTAGGTCTAACATTTAAGTCTTTAATCCATCTTGAATTAATTTTTGTATAAGGTGTAAGGAAGGGATCTAGTTTCAGCTTTCTACATATGGCTAGCCAGTTTTTCCAGCACCATTTATTAAATAGGGAATCCTTTCCCCATTTCTTGTTTTTGTCAGGTTTGTCAAAGATCAGATGGTTGTAGATGTGTGGTGTTATTTCTGAGGCCTCTGTTCTGTTCCATTGGTCTATATCTCTGTTTTGGTACCAGCACCATGCTGTTTTGGTTACTGTAGCCTCGTAGTGTAGTTTGAAGTCAGGTAACATGATGCCTCCAGCTTTGTTCTTTTGGCTTAGGATTGTCTTGGCAATTCGGACTCTTTTTTGGTTCCATATGAACTTTAAAGTAGTTTTTTCCAATGCTGTGAAGAAAGTCATTGGTAGCTTGATGGAGATGGCACTGAATCTATAAATTACCTTGGGCAGTATGGCCATTTTCACGATATTGATTCTTCCTATCCATGAGCATGGAATGTTCTTCCTTTTGTTTGTGTCCTCTTTTATTTTGTTGAGCAGTGATTTGTAGTTCTCCCTGAAGAGGTCCTTCACATCCCTTGTAAGTTGGATTCCTAGGTATTTTATTCTCTTTGAAGCAATTGTGAATGGGAGTTCACTCATGATTTGACTGTTTGTCTGTTATTGGTGTAGAGGAATGCTTGTGATTTTTGCACATCGATTTTGTATCCTGAGACTTTGCTGAAGTTGCTTATCAGCTTAAGGAGATTTTGGGCTGAAACAATGGGGTTTTCTAAATATATAATCATGTCATCTGCAAACAGGGACAATTTGACTTCCTCTTTTCCTAATTGGATACCTATTATTTCTTTTTCTTGCCTGATTGCCCTGGCCAGAACTTCCAACACTATGTTGAATAGGAGCGGTGAGAGAGGGCATCCTTGTCTTGTGCAGGTTTTCAAAGGGAATGCTTCCAATTTTTGCCCATTCAGTATGATATTGGCTGTGGGTTTGTTATAAATAGCTCTTACTATTTTGAGATACATTCCATCAATACCTAATTTATTGAGAGGTTTTAGCATGAAGGGCTGTTGAATTTTGTCAAAGGCCTTTTCTGCATCTATTGAGATAATCATGTGGTTTTTGTCTTTGGTTCTGTTTATATGCTGGATTACATTTATTGATTTGTGTATGTTGAACCAGCCTTGCATCCCAGGGATGATGCCGACTTGATCGTGGTGGATAAGGTTTTTGAAGTGCTGCTGGATTCTGTTTGCCAGTATTTTATTGAGGATTTTCACATCGGTGTTCATCAGGGATTTTTTTTTTTTTTTTTTTGAGACGGAGTCTTGCTCTGTCGCCCAGGCTGGAGTGCAGTGGCACAATCTCGGCTCACAGCAAGCTCTGCCTCCCGGGTTCACGCCATTCTCCTGCCTCAGCCTCTCCAAGTAGCTGGGACTACAGGCGCCCGCCACCACGCCCGGCTAATTTTTTGTATTTTTTAATAGAGACGGGGTTTCACTGTGGTCTCGATCTCCTGACCTCGTGATCCGTCCGCCTTGGCCTCCCAAAGTGCTGGGATTACAAGCGTGAGCCACCGCGCCCGGCCTCATCAGGGATATTGGTCTAAAATTCTCTTTTTTTGTTGTGTCTCTGCCAGGCTTTGGTATCAGGATGATGCTGGCCTCATGAAATGAGGTAGGGAGGATTCCCTCTTTTTCTGTTGATTAGAATAGTTTCAGAAGGAATGGTACCAGCTCTTCTTTGTACCTCTGGTAGAATTTGTCTGTGAATCCATCTGGTCTTGGACTTTTTTTGGTTGGTAGGCTATTAATTATTGCCTCAATTTCAGAGCCTGTTACTGGTCTTTTCAGAGATTCAACTTCTTCCTGGTTTAGTCTTGGGAGGATATATGTGTCCAGGAATTTATCCATTTCTTCCAGATTTTCTAGTTTATTTGCGTAGAGGTGTTAGTAGTATTCTGTGACGGTAGTTTTTATTTCTGTGGGATTGGTGATGATATCTCCTTTATCATTTGTTATTGCGTCTATTTGATTCTTCTCTCTTTTGTTCTTTATTAGTCTTGCTAGCGGTCTATCAATTTTGTTGATCTTTTCAAAAAACCAGCTCCTGTATTCATTGATTTTTTTGAAGCATTTTTTGTATCTCTGTCTCCTTCAGTTGTGCTCTTAGTTGTTTCTTGCCTTCTGCTAATTTTTGAATTTGTTAGCTCTTGCTTCTCTAGTTCTTTTAATTGTGATCTCCCAAAGTGCTGGGATTACAGGCATGAGCCACTGTGCCTGGCCTGTTTTTGCTTTTTTACTGTAAATTTAGTGATTATCAAACTAATACATATTGTGGTAGAAACTGCCAGTTATTTCCCAACATGCATCTGTTCCCTTTTTTCTTTAGTAATAGAAACCCTGAACTTGCGCTGTACACATTGTCCCTACTATGGTCTGAATGTGTCCCTCCAAAATTATATGTTGAAATCTGTTCCCCTGTGTGATGGTATTAGGAAGTGGGGCCTTTTGGTAGATGATCAGGTCATAAGGGCAGAGCTCTCACAAATGGGGTTAGCACCCTTATAATAGGCTTTGGAGAGCTCTCACACCCCCTTTACCATGTGAGGATACATTGGAGGCACCATCCGTGAGGAACAGGCCCTTATCAGGCACTGAATCTATTGGTGCCTCAATCTTGGAATTCCTGGCACCCAGAATTGTGAGCAATATGTTTCTGTTGTTTATATAAAGGACCCAGTCTAAGGTATTTTGTTTAGTAGCCCAAACTGACGAAGACATCCCCCTAGCATAAGGACCATATTTCTTAGCCTCTTTGAAGCTTGTATGGCCACCAATGAGATGTGAATGAAAATAATGCATGCAGTGTCTGGGTTATGCCCTTAAAGGGAAATGGTGTGCCCTCCACTATTTTCTTTCCCCTTTCTTGCCGGAATGTGAAGACAGGAATTGGAGCAGCCATCTTGAACCGTGAGATGGAAGCCATACATTGAAGGTGGCAGAGCAACCAAATAGAAGGACCAAGTGTCCCTGATGGTCGTTGAGCTGTCATACCAGCTGTGGACTGCTGTCTGAACTTTTGTAGGACAGAGGAATACACTATTTAAGTCTGTTGTAACATCTGAATTTCTCTGTATTCTAATATAATACTTGTTTTAGAACACTTGGAACAACAGAAAATTATTTTTTTAAGGCAGGAAAAATCTTATGTGTAATTCTATCACCCAGAGTCAGTCATGTGTTAACTGACATCTTAGTGGATGTTGTAGCATGCTTCCCTCAGCTTCATCCCCACCTCTACCTTCACGATGACATGCTCAGTTGCTCAGTGCCTGGAGTTTTAGCTGCTAATGGTTCTATCCAGGAATTGACCTTGGCCTCAGGGGGGCAGCCTGCATCCAAGAATCTGTTGTTGAGAGGGTACCAAAGTCCAGTCTTCTTGCTTCAGTTTGGACAACTCTGAAGGGCCATCCTAGCTCTAGAGCTCGATGTAGAAATGGCCAAGGTCTCTGTTGCAACTGCATTACAGTTCACCCCTCCCTCTGTCAATCCAGCTTCCCTCTCCTCTCACAGGCACTGTTCCCAAGGGCATTTCACAACAAACTCGCATGCAAATCTCAGAATCTATGTGCTAGGGAACCTGACCTATGACATATACAGATTTAGAGATTTGGGATTATAATACTTAGTTTTTCGCTAAATATTTTGCTGGGTAGTCTCCATTTGCCTTTCCAGACACATTCCACTGCCCTTCATTCACCTCTGTTTTGGGAGGCTGACCACGATGGGATACATTAATGAGCTCCTTTGCCCTCTACCTTCCAGTTGAATGCTGCCAGTGGAAGGCACTGTTACGAGATCAGATGGTGGGAGGACAGAGACTGGGATATCCCTCGTCACCAGGCTGTGTGTTGGAAGAGGCATCATTCTTCTACTAAATCCACAGTTCATGGTGCGAGGTCTTCTCCTAGAGCTACAGGTGTTACTGTATTTTGCTGGTGGTTAACTTCCTCTGGCCCTTTCATGCCTAGGAATGGAACTAACTCCCCAGTGCTTCCAACCCTGGGGTGCTTCATCAGCTCTCCCTGGTTTCTTATCCCTGCCCACACGTTTGCAATTAGTCATTCTTCTCAATCACTCCGTTTTAGTATGCCATCTATTTCCTGGCAGGACCAGGACTGATACAAAGATGAACTGAAAGCATTTCCCTACTATTTTTTTTTTTTTGGAAACAGAGTCTCACTCTGTCACACAGGCTGGAGTGTAGTGGCACGATCTCGGCTCACTGCAACCTCTGCCTCCCAGGTTCAAGTGATGCTTGTGTCTCAGCCTCCCAAGTAGCTGGGACTACAGGCATGCACCACCATGCCCAGCTAAGTTTTTGTGTTTTTAGTAGAGACAGGGTTTTACCATGTTGGCCAGGCTGGTCTCGAACTCCTGACCTCAGATGATCCACCCCCACTCGGCCTCCCAGAGTGCTGGGATTACAGGCATGTTGAGCCATCGCATCTGGCCTCCTGTTTCTTTTCTTTTTTTTTTTTTTTTTTTTTTTTTGAGGTGGAGTCTCGCCCTGTTGCCTAGGCTAGAGTGCAGTGGCGCCATCTCAGCTCACTGCAAACTCTACCTCCCAGATTCAAGCAATTCTCCTGCCTTAGCCTCCAGAGTAACTGGGATTAAAGGTGCATGCCACCACACTGGGCTAATTTTTTATATTTTTACTAGAGACAGGGTTTCATCATGTTGGCCAGGCTGGTCTTGAGCCTCCTACTTCTTAATGATTCTTCTAAAACATGATTTTTATTGGCCATGTATAATTTCATCATGTAGACTTAAAAGGATTTCTTTAATTCCCTATTGTTACAGTATACATATATACACTTTTTATGTTGATTTTTATCGCAATACATCAAAGCATTTATTATGCCCTTAAAAACTTCCAATAAATACATTTTTAAATGACTGTTATATTGTGGCTAGACTGTGAACCTTGAGTTGTTTATTCAGTAGTGCTAAGAGATTTGTTCTAATCCACCTGATTTCTTTTGTGCAGTGTTTATAGTGACTAAAGAAACGTATTTTCAAGATGATTGGGCTGGCTATACTCTGTAGCTACCACAGAAGAAAGCAAGGCTATGCCCCAATCCCACCACATTAAGATCCGCAGTTCGGGGCTCTTCATTAAAACAGCTAAACAAACTGGTGTAAACAGTACTTTTACTTGAATTTAACATCTTTTATGTTTTCTGGGCAAGACTTTGTGTGGATATTGGATAATAGGCTTGGTGGCCCTTTTATATCCCTTATGTACTTGTAATTCTAGGAAAAATACAAAGCATTTAGTGGGAAGAATTTGAAAGAGAATACCGTTTGATCACCATGTAACTTGAGTAAAAATAGCACCATAACTGAAAACAGTAAGAGTAGGGTTTTAAGGAAAGAGAGTAAGAATGGAACAAAGTAACCATGAACTTTTCAATTCTGGGCTGCGAGTTCTCTTTATTATTCAGTGACCCTTTGTGAGATCTTGTCTTAGTCCATTCACGCTACTATAACAAAATACCATAGATTGGGTGACTTGTAAACAACAAAAATTTATTTCTCATGGATCTGGAGGCTGGGATGTCCAAGATCAAGGTGCCAGCAGATTCAGTGTCTGGTGAGGGCTTCCTTCTTGGTTCATAGACAGCTGTCTTCTTGCTGTGTCCTCACATGGTGCAAAGGGTGAGGGAGCTCTCTAGGGTCTATTTAATAAGGGCATTAAGGGAATGCCTTAATGCCCTTATTAAATGAAGTTTTTTTGAGAAAAAACTCAGAGTGCTTTCTAAGTGTATGTCACTCAACAACAATCAGTGTAGACCTGTGACCAAATGTAGGTGGTGTGAGGGGTGGGTGGGTGGGTGGGGGAGGAGCATCTCCCCACCACCAAGCAAGTAATTAGTTTTGTAGCAGGTACCAACTGGGTATCCTCCAGTTCAGTTCTGACACTATCTCCTTGGAGATAGCATCAGATCATTACTGGAAAGGGGTCCTGATCCAGACCCTAAGAGAGGGTTCTTGGAAATAATTCAGGGCAAGTCCGTGGAGTAAAGGGAAAGCAAGCTTATTAGGAAAGTAAAGGAATAAAAGAACTGCTATTTCAGAGACAGAGCAGCCCCAAGGGCTGCTAGTTGCCCATTTTTTATGGTTATTTCTTGATTATATGCTAAACAAGGGGTGGATTATTCATGCCTCCCCTTTTTAGACCATATAGGGCAACTTCCTGATGTTGCCATGGCATTTGTAAACTGTCATGGTGCTGGTGGGAGTACAGCAATGAGGATGACCAGAGGTCACTCTCATCACCATCTTGGTTTTGGTGGGTTTTGGCTGCCTTCTTGGCTGCAACCTGTTTTATCAGCGAGGTCTTTATGACCTGTATCTTGTGCTGACCTCCTGTCTCCTCCTGTGACTTAGAACTGTCTGGGAATGCAGTCCAGTAGGTTTCAGCCTTATTTTACCCAGCTCCTATTCAAGATGGAGTTTTTCCAGTTGAAATGCCTTTGACAAGATCCCACAGATTGGGGGCTCGGTCCCCAAGTTTCCCTCTTAAGCCCCAGAAATCAGTAGCAAGTCTGGGCCTCTGGAACTTCTGACAGACTGACCGGCTTCAAGTGGGGGTTCCCATGACCCCTCCTTGAATTCTATTAATTTTCTAGGGTAGCTCATAGAACTTGGAAACTTATATTTACCAGTTTATTATACAGGATATTACCAAGGATGCAGATTTAGAGATGCATGGTGCATGCAGCTTCCATGCTGTCCTGGGCATACCATCCTCCAGGAGTCTCTAGGTGCTTAGCTATCTGGAAGTTCTCCAAACCCTGTTTGTTTGTTTATTTCTATTTTTATTTTTAATTTTTTTTTATGGAGGCTTCATTCAATAGGCATGATTGATTAATCATTGGCCATTGGTGATCAGCTTAACCTTTAGCCCCCCTCCTTTCTCTGGAGGTTAAGGGGTGGGGCTGAATATCTTAAACCTATTGTCATGCCTTGGTCTTTCCGGTGACCAGCCTCCATCATAAAGCTACTACCTGGGGGTTGCCAGGCATCAGTCAATCATTAGCATATGAAAAGACATCACTTTGGAGATTCTGAGGATTTTAGGAGTTCTATGCCAGAAAACTGTGATCAAAGACCAAATATATATTTGTTGGTTTTCTTTCTTTTTGAGATAGGGTCTTGCTCTGTTGCCCAGGCTAAAGTGTGGTGGCATGGTCATGGCTCACTGTAGTTTCAACCTCCTGGGCTGAAACAATCCTCCCACCTCAGCTTCCTGAGTAGCTGGGACCACAGGCACACACCATCATGCCAGGCTAATTTTTGTATTTTTTTGTAGAGATGAGATTTTGCCATGTTGCCCAGGCCTGTTTCGAACTCCTGAGCTCAAGTAGTCGCCTGCCTCAGCCTGCGAAAATTCTGAGATTTCAGGCGTGAGCCACTGCGCCCAGCCCAAATATATATTTGTCAATATCACAGACATTAATCCCATTCATGAAGGCTCAGCCCTCACAACCTAATCATCTTTTAAAGGACCCACCTCCAAATACTCTCACACTGGGCATTGGATTTCAAGATACGAATTTTAGAGGGACATAAACATTCAGACCATAGCAGATCTCTTTACTTAGGTTAACCTTGTTTTAGTATTACATAAAGCACTTAAGTGTGTTCATTCATTGTATTCAAAAAATATTTATCAAGAACTTACTATGTTCAAAGCACTAGGATATGGCTGTGAACAGCTGGAAAAATTACCCACTCTCACACCACTAACTTTTCTTAAGGGAGTCAGATAACTAACAAATAAACAAGATTATTGTGAATTGTGACATGTCCTAGAAGGAAATAAACAGGATGATGAAAGAGAGTAAGTGGGGCAGGACACTTTAGATTGGATGGTCAGGGATAATACAAACCTCATTTTATGTGTTATGGAAGGTAGTGTGTTTGAATGGAGTGAGAGAAAACTAGAACTGAAGTCTAGCTTTATCACCTTGTACAAGTTTCTTAACCTTGCTGAACACCATGACAGGCTGAAAATATAACAAGAACATAACGATAATAATCCCTACTACTTAAAGTAGTAGCAGAATTAAACCAGAGAAAACTCCTAGCATTGTAGGCATGACTTTCTGCTAGGCCCCACATAAATATTAATTTCCTGTTAACTTTCCTAAAATTACATATAATCTGAATTCTGTAATACCCATTTCCAATGATGTAATTTTAAGAAACAGTTCTATACATCTTCGAATCAATTTAATTTATCAAATATTTATTGAGCACTTACTATATGCCAGTCTCTGGTGACATGGTGGTGAATAGAATAAACAGTATCCTTGGTTTAATTATTGGTCTTATTTGGCTGAGACTCACAAAGCCATTTCTGGCCACTGGTTCTCCTGACTGGTAGTAATGACTTTTTACCCCACTGGTATGCACATTTTATGTTAAACTTTTTTTGTTGTTGTAAAATAAAATAAACATTTAAAAAGGTTCATAAAACATAGGCCATAAATCTTAAAATCTGATGGACCCTCTCTTACAATACCCTATATACTTATTTATGTGTCTAATACAAACTTCTACCATTCTGCCACTAAAAATAACAAAGAAAACAGAAAAATAGAAGATAATTTTTTTTTTTTTTTTTTGGTTGAGACAGAGTTTTACTTTTTCACCCAGGCTGGAGTATGGTGGCACAATCTCGGCTCACTGCAACCTCCGCCTTCAGGTTTCAAGTGATTCTCCTGCCTCAGCCTCCCAAGTAACTGGGATTACAGTGGAGACAGAGTTTCACCATTTTGGCCAGGCTGGTCTCCAACTCCTGACCTCGTAATCCACCTGCCTCAGCCTCCCGAAGTGCTGGGATTACAGGGAAGATAAATTTTGTTGTTGTTGTTGACAGAGTCTCACTCTGTTGCCCAGGCTGGAATGCGGTGGCACAATCATGGTTCACTGAAGCCTTGACCTTCCAGGCTCAAGCACTTCTCTCATCTTAGCCTTCTGACTAGCTGGGACCACAGGCATGCGTCACCATGCCCAGCTATTTTTTCTATTTTTTTGTAGAGGTGGAGTCTGTTGCCCAGGCTGGTCTTGAACTCCTGGGCTCAAGCAGTCCTCCTGCCTTGGCCTTCCAAAGTCCTGGAATTACAGGTGTAAGCGACCATTCCTGGTAGAAGATAAAATTTGTGACCACCGTTTGGTGTCTGGACAGCCTTGTCTCTTGGGCCTGGAGGGGTAAAGCAGAGTCAGTCATACAAAGTCACATAACTGGCAGAGACTTCTTGAATTTAGAACAGTTTGTTTAACCAAGTGGAAGTTGTTTTTTTTTCTTTTTCTTGGCTTATTATTTGCCTATAGTGGCAGTGCCCATCTTGGGGCAGACCCAGGGTTCACAAAACTTGCCAGGGATACCTGGCCCCATAGCTTTGGAAATACTTCATGTGGAAAGGATAAAGGATATCTATATTAAACCAACATCAACATGATAATGATGAAATGCTAAAGGCAAATATACCTCAAGCTAGGAACAACTTACAGATACTTGCCATCACCACCATTTAACAATAACGGCCCACAATCCTTATTTCCAAATCTTGAGTTTTAAGTCAAGCTAATAGGCTGTTAAAGGAAATGTGTTCTATATCTCTGCCTTGATAAATAAACCTTTCATGACTTATAAATCAAAAATACAAATCAAAATTGTAAAGCTATGGTTTCCGTATGACTATAAGTTAACAAAATATAAAAAATGATTGAATTTAATAATTGTTATACATGTCTGGGTGTTCTGATGATGTGGTAGCATTTTTAGATGAGTGATAAGATAAAACAATGAGTTATAATTTATTCTATAAAATTTATTTTTCTTGCTTTCATTTCAGCAAAATCATTAATTTTATTATAATCAAGATATTCATATCAGGCATGTGGCTCATGCCTGTAATGCCAGCACTTTTTAGGAGGCTGAGGCAGGAGGATCACTTGAGCCCAGAATGTTCAGGCTACAGTGAGCTGTGATTGCACCACTGCACTTCAGCCTGGGCGACAGAGTGAGACCCAGTCTCAAAAAAAACGAAAAAAAGATTAACTTCTTTTTTTCTATTCACAGTAATGACCTCAAATATTTTAAAAATGTAATTGTATTAAAATGTGCCTAATTTGAACATATGTTCATAAAAGTAAATTATAGCAATTGCAAAAATGTGAAAGATTAAATTATATTTTTCAAAAATGTCATTTATCTTCTAAAATATCTCAAGTTGTCTATTCTAAGATGAACTACAAATTATAATTTATGAATGTATTTAATCTGAACATTTAAACTTTATTGAAAATCATATAATTTAATGTTGTATTTTCATGAAAATAAAATTATTCTTAATTTTAGTGCTAAGTGATCATCTAATTATCAAGGTAAAGAATTGGTATCACACTTGGAGAATGTTATAGCTACATGTACAGATGTTCACATTTAAGAGTAATGCGAGTTATTTCTCTAGAATCACAAATTGGAAACCAAAGAGAAGCAAGATGATAGATGCTCAACACTTCCAGAAAGATACTTCCTTATGCAAGAATCGATTGCATTCGTTTAATCTAAGAGAAAGGATTTGACAAGGTAATTTGTCCTTTCTTTCACCTAAGCATTCCTACTTAGATCCTCCGAGTAGTTGGAAGCAGGGTCTCTCTCCAAGGCCACAGTAATACAACATTTAGAAACGGTAATTTTTTATTTTGAGAACACAGGCCCAGACGTACAAAGAAACATTTCTCAGGCACCTGAGTGGTATTAGTCAAGAGAATGGATGTTTAGCATTGTGGGTTGCATTTGCCAATTCTAAGCGCCACATTCTGAGTGACAGAGGCACTTACATATATTCCTTAATAAGTTAATTTTTTGTATTTTTGTTCATGGGGACCTTATACAGTGTGAGCCCCAAGCAGCAGGCCTCTTGCTTAGCCAAGGGCATCCTGGCCAGGACTTCTAGTTATATAAACCAGTAAATGTTTTCATGCTTAAGCTAGTTTAAACTAAAAAAAGAGAAAGAAAAAAATCCTAAATCATACAAGTAGGTAGAAAATATAACAGAAAATAAGATGCCATTCATGGTAGAACTCTAAATAAAAATATCTAGAATTAAATAAACATAGGTGATAAATAAAAATGTGATAAATATAATTAAATAAATGAACGTGGTAAATAGATTATGTGCAGAATATATGGGAAGACAATTTACAAGCCCTTACTGAAATACATGTTAGTAAAGCAGAAAACTTGAATAAATGGGAAGAGGTGCTATGTTTTAGATGAAAAGACTCCATGTTACAACAACATCAATTCATTTCAAATTAACTAATGCATTTAAGCACTTCTTTTTTTTGGAGACAAGAGTTTCACTCTGTCGCCCAGGCTAGAGTGCAGTGGCGCCATCTCGGTTCACTGAAACCTCTGCCTCCTGGGTTCAAGCAGTTCTGTGCCTCAGCCGCCCGAGTAGCCGGGATTACAGGTGCCCACCACCATGCCCGGCTTATTTTTTGTATTTTTAGTAGAGATGGGGTTTCGCCATCTTGGCCAGGCTGATCTTGAACTCCTTAAGCAATTCTAATTGTAATGAAAATTGTGATTGTCTCCCCAACATCCATTCTATGCCAGATCTATGGGTGCCCCTGATTAATCCAAGCAAATAATCTAAATCCTTTCATTAGTTATGATTGATAAGAGAATGGGCAGGTGACAGGATTCAGATTAATGACACACAAAAAATGGTTTGCTGGTAGCTTTTACTCTTCTGCCAGATGTGAATGAGGATGCAATGATCCAGGCTGCTTCTGGCAGCCATTCTATGCCCATGAGGAGATCTAGCTGCAGGGTGAACTTGACACAGTCGATGGCAGAGCTGGAAGATAGGAGATGAAAATATGTGTGTTATTCAGTGGTATTGAGGGCTGTTGTTTTGGGAAACACTGAAATTTGGTTATCAATACCAACAAATCTCTATTGTTTAAGCCTCTTGGAATTGAGCTTTTGGTTATTTACAGCCTAAAGCATAGGGATTTTTTTTTTTTTTTAAAAGAAACAACAAAAATTTAGAATGAGGAATTAAAAATCCTACAATAATTTTAGCAGTCTAATTTAATACAGATATTGGCCAGTTAGGTTAATGAAATAGAATAGAAAGTCTAGATAGATAAATACACATTTATTTGGTGAACAATGCTGAGAACATTGATAATTATTTGGAAAAATAATAAATTTATTTCCTCCTACAAAACCAATCATATGCAGATTAAAGGATTAAACTATTAAAGAACTGGAAGAATATACAGACACCAAGTCTTAGAGTTAGTGAGGGCCTAATAAGCTGAAAGTCAAATAAAATATGAAGGTGTAGGATCATCTTGAAGTATTTTAAAACATTATATGCCAAGGAATACTATAAGCAAAAGGTAAATTGTTAAAATACAGTTGAAATATATGTATTATAAATATAATATTAAATATTTGAAATATAAAACACTGCAAAAAACATCCAAATAGAAAAAAAGTTCAGGTAGCTCACAAGAGAAGAAAAAACATTGATCTGCAAATACATGTGAAATGTTTAATATTCCTAGTAGTTAAGAAAATTGAATATAAAGAGAGAACTTTTTTAAACCATTAAATTGGCAAAGATTAAAAAGAATGCTAGCACAACATTGTGAATCTACTAAATGTCATTGAGTAATTGTTCACTTTAAAATGTGAATTTTATGTTACATATAAAATTCACCTCAACTTAGAAAAACAAGAGGAGAAAAAAAGAATATAATGGAATAGCCAGAGTGGGAAGTATATAGAGAAATAGCTTGTCTCAGGTACTGCAGTTTGTATTGTAAACTGGTATGAAAATTTTGCAAGACTAATTAACAGTGTATAGATAAAGCCTTGAAAATGTTCATATTCTTTTTTTTTATTTTTTTATTTTTTTTATTATACTTTAGGTTTTAGGGTACATGTGCACAATGTGCAGGTTTGTTACATATGTATCCATGTGCCATGTTGATTTCCTGCACGCATTAACTCGTCATTTAGCATTAGGTATATCTCCTAATGCTATCCCTCCCCACTCCCCCAACCCCACAACAGTCCCTGGAGTGTGATGTTCCCCTTCATGTGTCCATGAGTTCTCATTGTTCAATTCCCACCTATGAGTGGAACATGTGGTGTTTGGTTTTTTGTCCTTGCGATAGTTTACTGAGAATGATGTTTTCCAATTTCATCCATGTCCCTACAAAGGACACGAACTCATCATTTTTTATGGCTGCATAGTATTCCATGGTGTATATGTGCCACATTTTCTTAATCCAGTCTATCCTTGTTGGACATTTGGGTTGGTTCCAACTCTTTGCTATTGTGAATAGTGCCGCAATAAGCATACGTGTGCATGTGTCTTTATAGCAGCATGATTTATAGTCCTTTGGGTATATACCCAGTAATGGGATGGCTGGGTCAAATGGTATTTCTAGTTCTAGATCCCTGAGGAATCGCCACACTGACTTCCACAATGGTTGAACTAGTTTCCAGTCCCACCAACAGTGTAAAAGTGTTCCTATTTCTCCACATCCTCTCCAGCACCTGTTGTTTCCTGATTTTTTAATGACGGCCATTCTAACTGGTGTGAGATGGTATCTCACTGTGGTTTTGATTTGCATTTCTCTGATGGCCAGTGATGATGAGCATTTCTTCATGTGTTTTTTGGCTACATAAATGTCTTCTTTTGAGAAGTGTCTGTTCATGTCCTTTGCCCACTTTTTGATGAGGTTGTTTGTTTTTTTCTTGTAAATTTGTTTGAGTTCATTGTAGATTCTGGATAGTAGCCCTTTGTCAGATGAGTAGGTTGCAAAAATTTTCTCCCATTGTGTAGGTTGCCTGTTCACTCTGATGGTAGTTTCTTTTGCTGTGCAGAAGCTCTTTAGTTTAATTAGATCCCATTTGTCAATTTTGGCTTTTGTTGCCATTGCTTTTGGTGCTTTAGACATGAAGTCCTTGCCCACGTCTATGTCCTGAATGGTATTGCTAGGCTTCATGCTAAAAACTCTCAATAAATTAGGTATTGATGGGACGTATCTCAAAATAATAAGAGCTATCTATGACTAACCCACAGCCAATATCATACTGAATGGGCAGAAACTGGAAGCATTCTCTCTGAATACTGGCATAAGACAGGGATGCCCTCTCTCACCGCTCCTATTCAACATAGTGCTGGAAGTTCTGGCCAGAGCAATCAGGCAGGAGAAGGAAATAAAGGGTATTCAATTAGGAAAAGAGGAAGTCAAATTGTCCCTGTTTGCAGATGACATGATTGTATATCTAGAAAACCCCATTGTCTCAACCCAAAATCTCCTTAAGCTGATAAGCAACTTCAGCAAAGTCTCAGGATACAAAATCAATGTACAAAAATCACAAGCATTCTTGTACACCAATCACAGACAAACAGAGAGCCAAATCATGAGTGAACTCCCATTCACAATTGCTTCAAAGAGAATAAAATACCTAGGAATCCAACTTACAAGGGATGTGAAGGACCTCTTCAAGGAGAACTACAAATCACTGCTCAATGAAATAAAAGAGGATACAAACAAATGGAAGAACATTCCATGCTCATGGGTTGGAAGAATCAATATCGTGAAAATGGCCATACTGCCCAAGGTAATTTATAGATTCAATGCCATCCCCATCAAGCTACCAATGACTTTCTTCACAGAATTGGAAAAAACTACTTTAAAGTTCATATGGAACCAAAAAAGAGCCCACATCGCCAAGTCAATCCTAAGCCAAAAGAACAAAGCTGGAGGCATCATGTTACCTGACTTCAAACTATACTACAAGGCTACAGTAACCAAAACAGCATGGTACTGGTACCACAACAGAGACATAGATCAATGGAACAGAACAGAGCCCTCAGAAATGATGCCGCATATCTACAACTATCTGATCTTTGACAAACCTGACAAAAACAAGAAATGGGGAAAGGATTCCCTGTTTAATAAATGGTGCTGGGAAAACTGGCTAGCCATATGTAGAAAGCTGAAACTGGATCCCTTCCTTACACCTTCTACAAAAATTAATTCAAGATGGATTAAAGACTTAAATGTTAGACCTAAAACCATTAAAATCCTACAAGAAAATGTTCATATTCTTTCCTTTCTTCCTATAATTACACTTATAGAAATATGTACCTAGGAAATAATCAGATATTAGATTTATGTATAAATAGCATTTTGTTATTGTTGTTATTGTTTTCAGAGATGGAGTTTCACTCTTGTTGCCCAGGCTGGAGTGCAGTGGCATGGTCTCGGCTCACTGCAACCTCTGCCTCCCAGGTTCAAGTGATTCTTCTGCCTCAGCCTCTGGAGTAGCTGGGATTACAGGTGCCTGTCACCATGCCTGGCTAATTTTTGTATTTTTAGTAGAGACGGGGCTTCACCATGTTGGCCAGGCTGGTCTCAAATTCCTGACCTCAGGTGACCCACCTGCCTCAGCCTCCACAAGTGTTGGGTTTACAGGTGTGAACCACCGTACCCAGCCAATAGTGTTATTTTTAAACTGTGGAAATTATAATTTGTATTCAGTCATAGCATATTAGTAAATAAATTATAATATACTATATAGTAAAATACTGTTCATTAATTTAAAAAAATTATATAACCAAGTAATATTTTTGAGTTACTGCACCATGGAAGGAAGAGGACAAAGGCACATTGTCCAGCTTTAAGTTTCAAATTAGAATTATTTTTTTCATCCATAGGAAAATAATAGTCTTAAAAGCTAGCCTTGCCTCTAATTTCCAAGAATTCTTCACATGTCAGGAAGAAAATTTGGCAGCCTGAATGTGTACTTTTACTATAAGCCAAGATGTAGGGGCACGTGCAATCTGGGGCAGGTAGCTTCCCCCTTCCGAAGGAGGGAAGGAAAGAAGAAAGGCTTTTAGGGGAGCCTGTTACAGACAGCAGGGGTTCAGATTGCAGTGTGTCTCTCTTGCCCTTCCAGGATTACAAACCTCAGGGATGTCATTGGCATGATCCATGGTGGTAGGCCTTGGGGAACCCAAGAACCCAGGAGTGGTCTGTACTTCCTTGGTGTAGTCTGCGCATCTTGGGAGTGGCAGGGCAGTGTTGCTGGAGGGAGATGTCTACATGGATGGCCTGAGACTATGTCCAGGGACTCACAGCTTGTGTGTGTGATGCAGAACCGGAGGCTGCTTGCGAAAGGGCTGAGTGAACAGGTAACAGAAAGAGATGTGGGGAAGGATAAGAAGGTCACAGACCAGAGCAAATAGCAAGGTCCAGGGACATACATCAGGGCTGCCATGTGCCTATGAAGTCTTGGCAGAATAAGCCACTGCACAGCAGGCAGCACTGCATGGTGCCTGGTAAGCCCTGGGCACAAGGGGCTTCTCAGTAGAGGCTGGTGAGGATCCAGGGGGCCACACCCAGAGAACAGGCCTTCCACTGCTATCAGCATAAGCCAAGCTCTCCTTTGCACTCTGCTAGGTCTGAATGTGTCCTCCAGAATTCATGTGTTGGAAACTGAATCCCTAGTGCAGCAGTGTTGGGAGGTGGGGCCTAATGGGAGGAGTTTAGGTGGGATCCTCACTGATGGATAATGCCGCTATGAAAAGGGCATGTGGGAATGGGCTCTACGTTTCTTTTCCTCTTCTGCCATGTGAGAACACAGCATTTCTTCCCACCGGAAACACAGCCTTCAAGGTGCTGCCTTAGAAGCAGAGAGACCAGGCACAAATCTGTTGTAGCCTTGATCTTGGACTTCCCAGCCCCCAGAACTGAGAGAAATTAAATTTCTCTTCTTTAAAATTATCAAATCTCAGGTATTCTATTATAGCAGCAGAAAATAGACACACCGAGATGTCATCTTGGGGGAAAAGAAGTGGGAAGGGAGCTTTTTGGAAGGGAGAAAATACAATTCTAATAGAGAGTATGAACCTTAAATGATAGCATATTTACTTAAAACACACTCTTTAAAACCTTTAAAAATATCCAAGAACTAATACATGAAGAAAAGAATTTAGGATACATACACAGAAACTCAATAAAGTTACATATTTTTTCCATATCTCAGTTTGTATACCTTGATTTCCTTGAAATCATATTTTTAAAAATGTTTACGGAAATTAGAAGATGCTCACTATTATATTGTTAAAAGAGCAAGCGGTAGATATAATATTCTAATTTTCTAAAATAATAGTAGTTATTAATATTATACATACAAACACTTAAACACATTTTTAAAGCTTTGACAAATACTTCTAAATATTAACAAGGATTTTTTCTGGGTATAGAATTTTTTATGTAGCCTTTTTCTTATTATAAGATGAACATACATTTCTTCTTATAATCAGAAATTGTTGTTTAAAGAAACAAATCATACATCCTTGCTACTCACAAGTATGGTCCATGGCCAGCAACCACGGGAGCGTGTTAGAAATGCAGATTCTCAGGCCCCACCCCAGACCTCCCAAATCAGTGTCTTCATTTTAACAAGATCCCCAGGATTGTGTGCTTGCCAGCAGCACTGGCGTAGGCTTCACACTCCCGTTCCCAGCCTACTGATGTCCATACCTGACGCTCTTCTTTTTCCTGTTTCTGCAGACAAACAGCCCCTCCACTCGTACTCTGGATCCTAGCCCACCTGCCTACCCAAGGACTTTCTCCTGCACCTGTCACCTCTCTCTTCTCTCAGATCATTCCCACTGGCAAACAAACATGCTGTGATATCTCTCTCATAATTTTTTAAACCAAATTTTATTTTGTATGTTTAAAATACACAACATGAAGTTCTAAGATACATGTGGATAGTAAAATGGTTACTACAGTGAAGCAAAATAACATACCCATCATCTCACAGTTGACCATTTTGTGTGTGTGACCAGAGCAGCTATAATCCACGCATTTAGCAAAAATCCCAAATATAACATGCTATTAACTGTAGTCATGCTGTCCATTAGGTCTCTAGACCTGTTCATCCTAATATCTACTACTTTTTGTCCTCTGACCTACATTTCCCTGTTTCCTCCCCCTCACCCTCCACCTAACCACTGCCTTATTTTCTAACTTTGTATATTTGACTTTTTAAAGATTTCACACAGTAAGTGGCATCATGTAAAAATGTTCTTTCTGTGTCTGGCTTATTTTACTTAGCATAATGTCCTCCAGGGTCACCCATGTTGTGGCAAATGGCAGGACATTCTCTTTTTTAAAGGCTGAATTAAATATTCTATAGTATTCTATAGATCCTATATTCTCTCTATAATTCTATTATATTTAATATATATATATCTGTGCTTTTTTCCATTCTTCTGTCAACGGACATTTAGATTGTTTCTCTATCTTGGCTATTGTGAATAACGCTGCAATGAGCATGAGAGTGCAGATATCTTTACAAGGTGGCAAATTCATTTCCTCTGGGTGTATACCCAGAAGAGAGATTGCTGGGTCATATGACAATTCTACTTTTAACTTATTTAGAAACCTCCCTGCTGTTTGACGTAATGGCTACACCAATCTTCATTCCCACCAACAGTGTACAAAGGTTCTCTTTTCTCCACGTCCTTGCCAATACTTGTTATCTCCTTTTAATTATGGCCAGCCTAATGGGTGTGAAATGGTATCTCATAGTAGCTTTGACTTGTGTTTCCCCAGTGATTAGTGATATTGAGCATCTTTTCATAAACCTGTTGGACATTTTTATGGGTTTTTTTTGGAGAAATGTCTATTTAGGTCCCTTTGCCTATTTTAAAAATCAGGTTATATGTTTTCTTGCTATTGAGTTGTATGAGTTCTTTATAAATTTTGAATATTAATCCTTTATCAGATACAGGGTTTGCAAATCCTTTTTTCCAATCCATAATTTGCCTTTTCATTTTGTTGATTGTTTCCTTTGCTGTGCAGAAGCTTTTTAGTGTGATGTAGTCCCATTTATTTATTTTTGCTTTTGTAGCCTGAGCTTTTGGTGCGATATCCAGTCTCATCCTTTAAAACAAACAAAACAAAACCCCAATCCACTTTCCAGACCTCTGTCTTCTTCACGTATTGTCCCATTTTTTCCTGTTCTTCATGTCTAGGAAAACTTGAAAGACTTGTCTCTCATTGTCTCCCCTTTCTCTCCTCCCTTTCTCTCTCACTAATCCACTGTTACTGTTCTTGTTAAAGTCACTGATGACCTCCAAGTGTTAATCCAGTGGCCAATTATCTGTCTTCATATCTCACTTTTACCTCTCAGCAACATCTTTTACCTCTCTCTTCTCCTTGGCTGCCAGGATATCCTACTGCCATGATCTTCCTCCTCTCTTACTGACAGCGCGCCCCTCCCAGTCTCCTTCCATGGTTCCTCGTCATCTCCTGTTTCTGGATAGGCTGGAGTCCCAGCGTATAGTGCTTTTCTCCCTCTACATTTCCATGGCTTTCAGTCTCCTCTATAAATGGATATACCCCAAGTGTTTATATCTAGACCTGAACTACAGAGTCAGATGTCAAGCTGCTTCACTTGAGTGTCTAACAGGCATATTAAACTTAGTATGTTCAAAACCAAAGTCTAGATTTTCTCCCCCAACCCATTTCTTACTCAGTACTCCCTATACGAGCAAATGTCTATATGAGCAAAAGTCTCTTTCTTATAGTTGCTCAAGTCACAAGCTTGGTGTAATCCATGAATTCTGTTTCTTTCTCTTCCATCTCTTAGCCATTACTAAATTCTGTTCTACTTTCAAAATATATCGAGAATCTAGATAATCAATTTCTCATGTCCCCACTCCAGTGATCCCCTCCTCAGCCTGAGTCATCGTCACTCTCTTCTGAGACTATTGCAGTGGCTGTAAGACTCAGCTCCCCGCCTTCCCTTGTGCCCCCAACAGTCTTTTCTTTGCATAACAGCCACCCTAACCCCCTTTCTCTCAGAATAAAACCCAAAGTCATTGCCATGCACCAGTTCAAGGCCCCATGTAAACTGCCCCCTGCTCTCCACTGTACCATCCTCTCTCTCCGATCTGATCTTTTATGCCCATCCACCTTGCTCCCTGTACCCCAGCCATGCTGGCCTCTCCTTGCTATTTCTTGATCTTGGCAAACAAACACACAAATGCTGCCTCAGGGTGGCACTTGCTCTTCCCACTGACAGGCAGTAGAACATAGTTGTAGTGGTTAAGAGCAAGACTCTTTGGAGCCAGACCCTCTGGGGTTCACATTTCAGCTCTGCTCTTCACTAGCTGTGTGACCTTGCACAAGTTACTTAACCTTTCTGAACCTCGGTTTTCTCGTCTATAAAATGGGGATAGTAAATGTACCTATATACAATCCCTAATTGAATGAATTTATGAGAAGCAGTTGGAATAGTCACTGGCACAGGAGTAAATGCTGTGTAACTATTAACAATTATTATTACTGGAGGTGTCCAAATAACCCTCTCATTTCATTCAGAGCTCTGCTCAAATGTCCGCCTGTTGAAGATTTCCTTGAATACCCTCCCTCACCCTCCATTATTCTCTGTCATCTTAACCTGCTTCATTTTTCTTCTTAGCACGGATCAATATCTAAGCATATGCTTGTTATTAGACAGATAATAAACATATGTAGACATACTTGTCTATTTTCTGTCCACCCACAGGAAGTGGGCTCCACTGAGACAATGCTCACAGTTCTGGTGTATGGCAGGCACCCAATACATATTTATTGAGTGAATTTCTGACCAGTAATATTTCCTTCTTCAGTAATTGATAAATGCAATTAATGACATAAAATCTTAAATCTGTCAAAAATCTTGTTTGTACTTGAGGACTCCCAAATTTAAATCCAAGAACTAATACACGGAGAAAAAAATTTAGGATACATACACAGAAGACCTGTGTATATATGTGTGTATACACATACACACGTATCAGTGTATGGAAGCCAGCTATTCTTTCTTGGGAAATATTTTTTTTCTCCTGTATCTGAAAGTATGTCCTCCTTTTTATAGTGTTAGAATATTCTTTCTTTAATTAAATGCTCTAGATAGTAGATGACAGTTTTAAAATTTTCCCTAGTATCCCTATTTTTATTACTGTTTTAAAATATCCCTATTACACAGTACTTATTTTTAATTTTTTTAATTTCAAATATAAAATGTTGTCAACCTTATGGTGCTTTTCAAAATTAAAAAAAATTACTAGTCTGTGAAATCCAAAAGTCTGGGCACTGCTTAAAATACAAATGAAGATAACATATCCAGTTTTATTGATATAAGTTTCTAATTCCAGCCAGAACCTGGGAAGTTGTGTTATTAGTCAAAAAACTTTGATGCCACTTTGTTCATTATATCTTGCCTGTTATGTATAAAAAAAAGAGGCTTGTAATATTTTTTAAATAGAAGAAGAAATATGGGCTTTGTATTAGTCTGTTCTCACACTGCTATAAAGAACTGCCTGAGACTGGGTAATTTATAGAGAAGAGGTTTTATTGACTCACGGATCTGCATGGCTAGGGAGGCCTTAGGAAACTTACAATCATGGTGGAAGGCACCCCTTCACAGGGCAGCAGGAGAGAGAATGAGTACCAGCAGGGGAAATGCCAGACACTTATAAAACCATCAGATCTCCTGAGAACTCAGTATCTGGAGAACAGCATGGGGAAAACTGCCCCCATGATTCAGTTACCTCCACCTGGTCCTACCCTTGACATGTGGGGATTATTACAATTCAAGATGGGATTTGGGTAGAGACACAGAGCCAAACCATATTAGGCTTCAATTAGTAGTCCCTATGAAAGTATTGCAAATGTGACTTAAACATGAAAACAGAATTGAGCAAAACCTTTCCCATACTGCTACACTTGGTTCAAGTTGAAGTCCTGGTTTAAATTGTTTTAAGACCTACTGAAGTGTTAACTGTCCTTTTAAAGGGGAAAAGAGACCTCCATTCCCTGTTTGTCAAGTACTGCACTTTTTAGTTTTATTTTGTTCTAATAACAGAAGAAGAAGTGGTAACATTTGCTGAATACTTATGTATCTGTTACCACATTAATATCTTTATTACCTCATTTAATTCTTAAAACAAGTCTATAAAATGGAAATTACTATCAAACTTCGTTGACAGAAGGAAATGGAAGTTTAGGGAGAGTGAAATAACTCATTTAAACAGATACCATTTGTTAGATGGTAGGGCTGGGATGAGCTCCCAGAGCTGACTCTACCCTCTCTCTGAATCAGATGTGTATTTCTTGAATTGGCACACACTTAGTCATGACAAATACTCAAAAGATAAAATAAAAATTGTATTGAATGAATACAATTTAGCTTTATATTTGTTTTTTCTTTCAGTTGTATTCTTGTTTTGCTCATAAGGCCAAATTTTCATTTAATAATAATTATGTGAATTTATACTCATGATGAAAATCAACCTTATATTTTTAATCTATAATATAGGTTGGAATGTAGCCTGGAATGACTGACAACTGTTATTATACAAATAGTGCATGCTGGCAAAATGGCAGCAATTTCTGTGATCTGTAATTAGTATATTATTGTTGTCTTTATATCTGCAAATAAGTATTAATGTATTAGAAAGTAATTGACATAATGAGTTGGGAAAAAATAGAAACACTCTCATTTATGATTCATTTAAAATTTGCTTAAAAATTATAGAGTAAAATATTCCATTCATTTGATTTTATTTGTGCTGTGCTTAAAATATTAAAAATCAGATTTCCAAATAGGCATGATATATGAAGTCTTAGGACTGATCATCTTTCACCCCATCAACATTTTCTTTTTTTTCTTTTTGAGATGGAGTCTCCCTCTGTCGCCCAGGCTGGCGTGCAATGGCATGATCGAGGCTCACTGCAACCTCTGTCTCCCAGGTTCAAGTGATTTCTCCTGCCTCAGCCTCCTAGGTAGCTGGGACCACAGGGGCGTGCCACCGCACCTGGCTAATTTTTGCATTTTTAGTAGAGGTGGGGTTTCACCATGTTGGCCAGGCTGATCTTGAACTCCTGACCTCAAGTGATCCACCTGCCTTGGGCTCCTAAAGTGCTGGGATTACAGGCATGAGCCACTGCGCCCAGCCCCCATCAACATTTTCTTTTGGGAACACTGTGTAATGGATTTTAGTCAATTCTACAGGAAGTAAGACATCAATATTTGGAAGTGAAAAAAATTAACTGCATACTTTTATTGAGTTAAAGCTTTTCTTCAACTCAGCTTTTTCATCCAGGAGGCATGCTATTCAAATCTTGAGTGCACTCATTGATTGTTTTTCTTTTATCAGGAAGTCCATAATATTATATAATAATATATTATATGAACATATAGTGCAAATTATATCTATTGAATAATAAGTACCATCAACATCAAAGACTATGTTATTTTTCACCTTTAATTTTGTTCTTTTTTTCTCTTTAATGTATTTACAAGTTCTGCAAACACTTTCTGTTGCGTTGTCATGTTGTTATCAATTTATTTGCAAGTATCATGTTTGGTATTCCTAACTAGATATGAAAGTAGGTTAGGTATGAACTGTTTCCTTCTTCTGTGAACCTTTATACCTTCTTACAATGCTATCCACATAGTAGGTGGTCACTTGACTGTATATTACTAGAAGTGTATATATTCAGAGTTAGTATCACTAGTGGAAACTCTAGAAGCTATTTTAGGATGTCGTGTTTTCTGATAATGAATATTCAAATGAAGGTAGGAATAGAGAGAACCATATGCATTGACTTATTTTTGGTACCTCCCCAAACTAGGTCAGAATAGAGACCTCAAAATTCAGTGGCTAAACTGCTTCACTCTTTTCTTTTTAGTCATATTTACAATGGCAGTTTTTGATCTTCACAGAACTTTGTGTGCATCTACCTACAGGTTGTTTCTCTTCTGTTGGCCTCATTAGCTCCTTTGGGAATGTGATCACTGCTATAAGAGGGCCGAGTGTTAGATTCTATGGTATAGAGGGCATTGCCAGTCACAGACCAATTTAGCTAGCTTCATGGACCTCCGCAGATCTTCTCAGATCCTTAAACTTCTTTGTTGCTAGTGATAATTAACTGAGAGATGATATTAATATTTTAGATATATATCCTTTGACAGTCAGTCTCCCTTCACGACTATAGTTTATAGATTTAATCCCTTAAGTAAGTGTCACTGGAAGCCCAAGTAGTACTAGCTGAAACAAAAGAGAGGGTGGTTTTTCTCTTATGTAAGGGAAGTACAGAGATACACAGTTCATGGCTCGCGTGGCAGTTCCCTGCTCACAAGGATCCCAAACTCCATCCTCCAGGGCACTTCATGGTTGCCATGTGGCCCCTGCAGTCCCAGCTATCACATCTGCAGCCAGGTCGCAAGAATGAAGACTGTCCAAAGGCAAAAAAAAAAACACTGTACTAACTGGGTCAATTGTCTTTAAAGCTTTTTCTTAGGAACTGTTATTCAGTGACATGTGCTTCATTTAGTTGCAAGAAAGGATGGTTAAATAATTCTTTTAGAGGGGTACGTTGTCATCATTTTTTGTTTTTTGTTTTTGAGACAGAGTCTCGTTCTATCGCCTAGGCTAGAGTGCAATGGCGTGATCTTGGCTCACTGCAATCTCTGCCTCCTGGGTTCCAGCAATTCTCCTGCCTCAGCCTCCTAAGTAGCTGGGATTACAAGTGCCTGCCACCACACTCAGCTAATTTTTGTATTTTTGGTAGAGACAGGGTTTCACCCTGTTGGTCAGGCTGGTCTCGAACTCCTGACCTCAGGTGATCTACCCGCCTTGGCCTCCCAAAGTGCTGGGATTACAGGCATGAGCCACCACGCCCAGCCCACATTGTCATCTTAATTAAAATTGGATTTTATTACTAAAGAGAAAGGGCTGAGTGTGTATTAAATGGGCATGTAGAACTTGTGCTATACCTTGATATTTAACATATTTTGTTTTTTGAGACAGGGCCTCACTCTGTCAGCCAGGCTCAAGGGCGGTAGCACAATCTTGTCTCGCTGAAACCTCCACTCACTGCAACCTCCACCTCCCAGGCTCAAGCCGTCCTCCCACCTCAGCCTCCCGAGTAACTGGGACTACAGGCCTAACGTATTTTAAGATTTGTCCTTTAAAAAAAAGGATTTGTCCTTTTTCCCAAATGAGCCAAGGATGTGTGCTTTATATGGCTTTGTTTCTGTGGTAAACATACACAGACATCCAGCCAAGATTTAATTTTCTTCTTCTGATGTGATTATTTCAATTTTTCTAAGATTTGGTGAATTACATTAAATAAATATTTATTAAGCTCCTCTCATCAGGATACTGTGCTAGATAGGGATTCTCAGCTTTGGTGCTATTGGCATTTGGGGCTGGATAATTGTTTGTTGTGAGGGGCTGTCCTGTGCATTAGGATGTTTAGCAGCCTCTCTGGCCTTCACCCTCTAGTTGCAAGTAGCAACCCCCAGTTGTGGTCACCAAATTTGTCTCCATATATTGTCACATCCCCGGTGGGGATGAAATCGCCCCCAGAGGACCATGGTGCTAGAAGATAGCCCCACATTTATTTGAATTGCCTGTTTGATTTCCTGTGAAAGTGTATCATGGTAGATTAAGTGTTGCTTGAAGTGTTGCTCGCTGTTGGTGTTATGAGCGAAGTAGTACTGGTGGAATTTTCATGTGTGCCGGACACCATGATGAGAACTGTCCACGTGTCACCTCATTTAATCCTCATAGCACAACACTGAGTTAAAACAGCGCTGTGTTTGGAGAACTTACTAACAAGATTAGGTAGTATTATAACCCCCCTTTACAAGGAGAAAAATGAGGCTTAGAGATTATTTTAGCTGAGATCTCCCTGAGAGCAAGCCTGAGACAGTGAGTGGTTGGTTGGGAGGTGATTTCAGGAAGCAGAATGATGGAGAGGGGAGAATGAAACAGGGAAGGAAGAAAAGCTAATACAGGAGTTGATGTTGGGTTGAGAGCTACCTCAGGGGTCACCCAGGGCACTGTATATCTGAGGACTCTGAGGAACAGTGAACAATGCGTCTCAGAATTACTTCTCTCTCCCATTCCCTACAGGGGTTGCGGGGGAGGAAGCTGGAACTTCTCCACCTACTCCTATCTTCCCTGGGGCGTGAACCCCCTTTCCCTTTACCGATAAGAGTAGTGAGCAGTATACACAAAGATCCAGCTTTTGAGGAGCTTATAGTCTTGAGGAGAAAGCAATACATTAGTAAGCAACGTAGTATCAGAAAGCAATGCGTGCTCTGAGAAGACAGAGCGAAGGTTGTGTGACAGGAGTGCTTGGAGAACTGCTTAGATGGGGTGGCCAGGATGAGGGATGAGCTGGGACCCCAATGGCAAGGAGACGCCAGTCATAGAAAGATCTAGGGTAAAGGCATTCTAGGCAGAGGAACTGCATGGTGCAAAGGCCCCGAGGCAGGAACACATTTTCTTTGAGGAATAATTAGAAGGGGATGTGTGGTGGAGGCTTGGGTCAAAAGACTGGGGAGGGACAGTCAGGTCTTGGGGAAGAAACATATTTTATTGTGGGTACTTCTTCCTACACTGGAGGGTTTTAAGCAGGGTTCAAGTGATCTGCTTGGGATTTTATTTTATTTTATTTTGAGACAGTTTCACTCTTGTCACCCAGGCTGGAGTACAGTGGCACGATCTTGGCTCACTGCAACCTCAGGCTCCCAGGTTCAAGCGATTCTCCTGCCTTGGCCTCCCAAGTATCTGGGATTACAGGCCTGCATCACCACACTGGCTGATTTTTTATTTTTACAACATTCTTTCACCATGTTGGCCAGGCTGGTCTCGAACTCCTGACCTCAGGTGATCCATCTGCCTCGGCCTCCCAAAGTGCTGGGATTACAGGTGTGTATGCCACTGCGCCTGGACAACTTATGATTTTAAAAAGAACACTCTGGCTGCTGTGGAGAAAGGAGTGTGGCAGGGGAAGAGAGGAAGCCAGGAACCAGTTAGGAAGGAGACTATCATATGGTTCCCACAGGGCCAGCTACATAGTTTGTGGGGCCTCCAGCAAAATGAAAATGTGGGGCCTCTTGTTCAAAAAGCAGGCGGAAGAGAGTACCATTAAAGGTACTAAACTATAAAACTTTTTGTTTCACAGTCCATCAACTTGTCATGGTATGTTTTTGTTTTGTTGTTTAATGTCATTCTAAGTAAAGAAAAATTAAAGCTTAAAAATGTTAGCATGAATTTTACCATTCATCTGTATATTGTGCAATGATGGTTTTAAATGCAAATATCAGAACATTTTTAGGGATAAAAGAATTATAAAACATGAACAAAAATCAATAAATTAAAGAAAACATTTGGCTCATATCGAGAATCACTGATATTACCCAACTTATATTTCATAGTTCATACATGCATATGTACTTTATTCTTACTGGAACTGTGGAAATGCGGCACAAAACAAGCTCAACTGTTTTATTTCACTTCTTGTTCCATGCCCATTCTACCAACACTCTCTCCCCTCAGCTTCTCCTTTTCCCCCTTTCCTTCTCTCGTCATTTTCAGCATGGGTGCTAGGTTAACCCAGGGAAGTAACACAAATAAGAGAGGATATTGTAGGGTTTCCTAGTCATTTAGGTTTCTCAGAACACCATTGCCTTTTTTCTGTGCTCAAAGTCAATTCTGGTTCAAAAGGCAAGCATGGCCCGTCAGCCCTGTGAGCAGTCCTTGCTCGCTGAGTTGTAGATGTAACACTCTTACTTCATACTTCCTTCTAGACTCACTAAGCTCCCATGCATTGTGGTAAGCTAAAATTCTGTGCTCATGGGACCTCGTGAACACCATACCCACATGGGGTCGTAAGGAACCACAGACACACATGGCACCTGTCTCCTCTGCTCGTGCACATGCGTCATTGTCCCATCAGATTTCACTTATCCAAGATCAAAGATTATTAAGATTTTCAGGATGGTGACAGCAGAGCATCAGACTAAGTCTGGGACCTGAGTGAGGGGCCCTGAACCACTGCATAGGCTACACACCCGTGAGGCCTAGATCCTGGTGAGAGAAGACACGATGAGACTTGGCTGGTACAAGTGGAGAAAAACAAAGAGTTGAGTAAGTTTTGGGGTTAGATGGTATTCCCAAGACTTGTGGATTGGATCTGCTTTTGGATAGGGACAGAAGAGAAATCGAGGATGACTCACTTCTAGGCTTATTACTTAGGAAGACGGAAAAGACTATAGGAGAAATAATTTTTGAAGTGAGGGAAATACAGAGTTGTGAAGTTTGGATTTACCTTGGTTTAAGAACTAGGGAGCTTCAGAGCCAGGATTTCAGCCCAGGCAACCTGACTTCAGAGTCAGTGCCTTTAACCACTACACTGCACTGTTCTGTCATGCAGGAGCCACGCTGATGGCTGCCTGGTGATCGTTGCAATGGTTCTGTATCTTACTATTCTCTGACATCTCTGGACAATCCACCAACTGTGTGCAGTGAGCATCCGTGCAGAGGCATGCTTGAATTTAAACACAGTTTTGTATTTAAACCTAGTTAACAAAATATTCCTTTAACTCGCAAGCTTCTCTTTTGCATCTCAATTATATTTGTTTTTATAGAAAGGATATCTTTATACAGCTTTGCTCATTCACATGAAAAGGAAAGTGTCTTTTCAGTTGGAAGATGTGGAGTCAAAAAATCTGAAGTTGAGTTTGGTATCTCTCAATTGCTAGCTGTGTGTCCTTGGGCTAATTAATTGCTTTGATCTTTGGTTTCTTCATCTATAAAGTACAGATGATTTTGTGTGAGTGTATGCGTTTATATGTGTGTGTGCATATACACATGCATGTATCTATATATATGCACATACTTGCCCTCATCGTATACAGGGCTACTGTGAAGATTAAATGAGATTATAGAGGAAATCCAACTCAACAAGGCTTGAGTTGGATACCCATTGGCAGTCACTCCCTATTTCTCTCTACCCTCAACCCTTGGCAACCACTAATCTACTGTCTGTCTTTATGGATTTGCCTATTATGGACATTTCATATAAATGGTATCATGCAATATCTGCCCTTTGGTGTCTGGCTTCTTTCACTGAGGATAATGTTTTCAAGGTTTATTCATGTAGTAGCATGTATCAGTGATACATTCTATTTTATGGCCGAATAACATATGAATATGCCACATTTTGTTGATCTATTCATCAGTCGATGGACATTTGGGCTCTTTCCACTTTTGGGCTATTACAAATAATGCTGCTGTGAACATTCATGAACACACTTTTGTGTGTACATATGTTATTTGTTCTCTTGAGTGTATTCCTAGGAGTAGAATTGCTGGGTTATTTGGCAACTCTATGTTAACTTTTTGAGGAACTGCCAGGCTGTTTTCCAAAAGTGTCTGTTTCATTTTGCATTCCCACTGGCAGTGTATGAGGGTTCTAATTTCTCTACATCCTCACCAACACTTGTTATTATTGTCTTTTTTATTATAACTATTCTACAGTGGGAAGTGGTATCTCATCATGGTTTTGATTTGTATTTCCCTGGTGGCCGATGATGTTAAAATCCTTTCATGGGCTTATCAGCCATTTGTATACACTCTTTAGGGAAATGTCTATCTAGATTCTTTGCCCATTAAAAAACTTGGGTTCTCTCTCTTTTTTTTTTGAGACAGGGTCTTGCTCTGTGGCCCAGGCTGGAGTGCAGTGGTGCAATCTCGGCTCACTGCAAGCTCCACCTCCTGGGTTCACACCATTCTCCTGCCTCAGCTTCCTGAGTAGCAGGGACCACAGGCGCCCGCCACCACGCCCGACTAATTTTTTGTATTGTTAGTAGAGATGGGGTTTCACCGTGTTAGCCAGGATGGTCTCAATCTCCTGACTTCGTGATCCACCCGCCTCGGCCTCCCAAAGTGCTGAGATTACAGGCATGAGCCACCACACCCGGCTGGTTCTCTTTTTTTTAATTGTTGAATAGTAAGAGTTCTTTATATATTTTGAATACTAGAACCTTATCAGATGTAGAATTTGCAAATATTTTCCCCCATTCTGTGGGCTGTTTTTTCACTTTCTAGATCATGTCTTTTGAAGCATAAAAGTTTTAAAATTTGATGATGGCCAGTTTCTTTTTTTCTTTCTCTCTTTCTCTTTCTCTCTCTTTCTTTCTTTCTTTCTTTCTTTCTTTCTTTCTTTCTTTCTTTCTTTCTTTCTCTCTCTCTCTCTCTCTCTCTCTCTCTTTTTTCTTTTCTTTTCTTTCTTCTTTTTTTGAGATAGCCTTACTCTGTCACCCAGGCTGGAGTGCAGTGGCGCAATCTCGGTCACTACAACCTCCACCTTCCAGGTTCAAGCAATTCTCCTGTCTCACCCTCCCAAGTAGCTGGGATTACAGGTGTGCGCCACCACGCCTGGCTAATTTTGTATCTTTAGTAGAGACAGGGTTTCCCCATGTTGGTCAAGCTGGTCTTGAACTCCCGACCTGAGGTGATCCACTCGCCTCAACCTCCCAAAGTGCTGGGATTACAGGTGTGAGCCACTGTGCGTGGCCCACTTATTTTTCTTCTAAGTTTCTACTTTAAGCCCTGACATTTAGGTATTCGATTCATCTTGAGTTAACTTTTGCATACAGTGTAAGGTAGAGGTCCAATTTCATTGTTTTGCCATTGGCTATCCAGTTGTTCCAGTTACCCAGGCTGGAGTGCAGTGGCATGATCTCAGCTCACTCTCCGCCTCCCAGGTTCAAGCAGTGCTCCTGCCTTGGCATCCTGGGTAGCTGGGACTATAGGCGCATGTCACCATGTCCGGCTAATTTTTGTATTTTCAGTAGAGACGGAGTTTCACCATGCTGGCCAGGCTGGTCTCAAACTCCTGACCTCGGGTGATCTACCTGCCTTGGCCTCCCAAAGTGCTGGAATTACAGGCATAAGCCACTGTGCCTGGCTTTTTTTTTTTTTTTTTTCTGAGATGGAATCTTGCTCTGTCGCCTAGTCTGGAGTGCAATGGCTCCATCTCAGCTCGCTGCAACTTCTGTCTCCCGGGTTCAAGCAATTCTCCTGCCTTAGCCTCCCAAGTAGCTGGGATTACTGGCGCCCACCAATACGCCTGGCTAATTTTTGTATTTCAAGTAGAGACAGGGTTTTGCCATGTTGGCCAGGCTGGTCTCGAACTCCTGACCTCAGGTGATCTATCTGCCTCAGTCTCCCAAAGTGCTGGGATTACAGGTGTGAGCCACAGTGCCCGGCTTTTTTTTTTTTTTGAGATGAATCTTGCTATGTTGCCCAGGCTAACCTTGAACTTTTGGGCTCAAGTGATCCTTCCAAGTAGCTAGGATTACAGGTGAACACCACTGTGCCTGGCTCAGACAGTCTTGATTACTGTAGTTTCATAGTAAGTTTTCAAATTGAAAAGAGTGAGTCCTCCAACTTTAGACTTCTTTTTAGATTGTTATGGCTATTCGTGTTGCCTTGCAAATCCATATGAATTTTAGGATCAGCTTGTTCATTTCTGCAAAAAAGGCTGTTGGAATTTTGATAGGTATTTTATTGAAACCATAGATCAACTTTGGGAGTATTGCTATCTTAACAGTATTAAGTCTTCCATTTCATAAACTTGGGATTGTCTTTTTATTTATTTAGATCTTTTAAAATTTATTCCAACAATATTTTGTAGTTTCTGGTTTATAGTTTTGCACTTCTTTTGTTAAATTTATTCCTAAATATTTATTCTTCTTGAAGATATTGTAAATGGAATTATTTGCTTAATTTTATTTTAAGATTGTTTATTGATAGTGTATAGGAAAACAATTGATTTTTGTATTTGATCCTGCACCCTGCAAACTTGTTGAACCTATTTACTAGTTCTAACAGGTTTTTGGTGGAGTCATCAGAATCATCTATATATGTAAGATCATGTCATATGCAAATAGAGATAGTTTTACTTCTTCCTTTCTAATATGAATGCCTTTTATTTCTTTTTCTTGCCTAATTGCTCTGGCTAGAACTCCAGTAACTGATGAATAGAAGTGGCAAGAGTAGACATTCTTGCCTTGTTACTGATGGTAGGGGAAAAATAATTTGTTCTTTTATAATCATGTTAGCTGTGGGTTTCTTGTAGATGCCCTTTCTCAAGTTGAGAAAGCTTCTATTACTAGATTGTTGAGTGGTTTTTCTCATGAAAGGGTGTTAGATTTTGTCAAGTGCTTTTTTCTGCATCTATTAAGTTGGCCAGTTGGTTTGTTTTTCCTTTTTCTACTAATATGATATATTATCTTGATTGCTTATCATATGTCAGAACTGGAATACTCTTCTAATACCCCCCCTTTTTTTTTCAAAAAGGATAAGTGGTGATTTACTTTCTGAATGCTTATAAATATAAAATTTCTTCCAATCACCTTACAGATTATATTAAGCTTGTCCAACCCACGGCCCAGGATAGTTTTGAATGCAGTCCAACACAAATTCACAAATTCATAAACTGTCTTAAAACATTATGAGGTTTTTTTGTTGTTGCTCTTGTTTTTTTTTTGAGGTGGAGTCTCGCTCTGTCACCCAGGCTGGAGTGCAGTGGCACAATCTCGGCTCACTGCAACCTCTGCCTCCCAGGTTCAAGCGATTCACCTGTCTCAGCCTCCTGAGTAGCTGGGTCTACAAGCATGTGCCACCGTGCCCAGCTAATTTTTTTTTTGTATTTTTAGTAGAGACAGGATTTCCCCATATTGGCCAGGATGGTCTCGAACTCCTGACCTCATGTTCCGCCCACTTCGGCCAAAGTGCTGGGATTAGTGGCGTGAGCTACCGTGCCCGGCCATGGGATTTTTTTTTATGATTTTTTTTTTTCAGCTCATCAGCTGTCAGTAGTATTAGTGTATTTTGTGTGTGGCCCAACACAATTTTTCTTCTTCCAGTGTGGCCCAGGGAAGCCAAAAGATTGGACACCCCTGGATTATATCTTGCCTGGACACAAGATTCTTGGAATGCAGTCCTTTTTTCTCAGAAGTTTATATACTTATTCTTGGTTCCAGTGTGGTATGTGAAAGGTCTGATGCCAGCCTGATTATTTTACTTTTATAAATAAATATCCTGTTCTTGCTGTCTTGAAGCCTAAAAGACTTGTTCTTTCTAGTTGGAGTTTACAACTTCACCATAAAAATGTCAAGAATGTGTCTTTTATTTCCCTTATAACTGCCTGGCATTCGGTGAGCTCCTTTGATCTGAAAAACTCAATTCTTTCTTCACTTCAGGGTTTTCCTATTTGATTATTGCTTCTGCTCTTTTCTCTCTTTCTGGAAATGCTATTTGCTTATTAGGCCTCCTGAATCTGTCCTGTATGCCTGTTATATTTTCACCACTGATTGACATTTCATTATTTCTGCTTTGTGATGTGATAGTTCCTTTGCTTTCATGTTCCAGTTTACTAGTTTGGTTTTTAATACCAGCCATTCATTTTACATCCTTTTGGAACTTAAGCCCCAGAGTTCATGTTTCTCATAGGCACCTTCTCCTTGAGTTTTTGTAGTTATTCTCCTTGTGTATCCCCTTAAACATTCTTACTACATTTTTATTGTTTCTTCCATTACTTCGGCTTTTGTAAAAGTTGCCTATCTCTCTATTCTGGTTTCCCTCCTTTGAATTGCTACGTCCCTTAAAATGTCTACAAAGTTTCTTTGCTTTCTTAGGTCCGGGAGTATGTATTCTCAAGCACCTGCATAGGCGTGGTGGGTAAAGTCTGTGAGGCCATGGTGGATATTGCCAGTAACCCATGGGAGCTGGTCTAAAAAATTCTGAGACAGCATCTGGGCCTGGAGAGGGAACACCAGAAAAAGCAGTCAGCATCTGAGATGATGCCCAGAGAGAAGCAGATAGACCATCTGCAAGGAAGAGAAGGCTTGGTTTCTTATAGGGTGACCTACTGTTTTCTGTTCTTGTCCTTGGTTTCTCACAAAACCTTTCCATATCCACTTATGACACCAGTATACATTCTCCTCTCCTCACCTACTCCTATTATACATCTACCCTTTACCTCTTTGAGATGGCCTGAGTTATCTGTCTTCCCAGATGAGGCAGCAGTCACATCCTGTTGCTGTGAGGTATTTTCAGCTCTTCCACAGAGGGCCCAGATGGTAAAGACCCATCTCTTCAAAATTCTTTCTATAGTGACTTAGATTTACCTTCCCAAGTATCTCCTTTTTACCAGTGTCTTCCAAATATTTTCATTCCTTTATAAATCCCTTTTCTGAAATTCTCCTCCCCTCTACCCCTCTGAAGTTCAACTTTCTTCTCAGAGCCTTTAGTCTACACAGATTTACCAAAGTGTCTTGCATAATTGGGTTAGTATATTCATCCACAGCTAATTTTGTGCTTTTAATGTGATACAAGCTTTGGTTTAGGGTTAATGTATATCAGTAATTATGAATAATGTAGTTATCGAACATAAATTCCTTTTTTGATGTATATATTTCCTGGATATTTATGGCCATGTTCTCTTTAATAATTCATGTATTTATCATTCTAATTTATTTCTATTGCCTAGTCCAAGGATCATAAACTAGCAGTTGCTTGTTGAATTCTGCCTAGTACTGATGCATTCTGTTGAGAAGGAATAAAGTTGCTGCATTATTTTAATGTAAGCTTGCTTTTTGATGGGGCATGCACACTGCCTCCTTACCCTCTTCTTATACCTGAAACGTTCCATATTTTTGTTAATTCCACTGTCCTTGAAGACATTGGGTTTTAAGTTTGGGGCCTTGGGCTCAGTATATCACTGTAATTTATTTGTTTGCAAATAATTTTCTTTTTTTAATTTTATTATTATACTTCAAGTTTTAGGGTACATGTGCACAATGTGCAGGTTTGTTACATATGTATACATGTGCCATGTTGGTGTGCTGCACCCATTAACTCATCATTTAGCATTAGGTAAATCTCCTAATGCTATCCCTCCCCCCTCCCCCCACCCCACAACAGTCCCTGGTGTGTGATGTTCCCCTTCATGTGTCCATGAGTTCTCATTGTTCAATTCCCACCTATGAGTGAGAACATGCAGTGTTTGGATTTTTGCCCTTGTGATAGTTTGCTGAGAATGATGGTTTCCAGTTTCATCCATGTCCCTACAAAGGACATGAACTCATCATTTTTTATGGCTGCATAGTATTCCATGGTGTATATGTGCCACATTTTCTTAATCCAGTCTGTCGTTGTTGGACATTTAGGTTGGTTCCAAGTCTTTGCTATTGTGAATAGTGCCGCTATAAACATACATGTGCATGTGTCTTTATAGCAGCATGATTTATAGTCCTTTGGGTATATACTCTTAAATATTCGTAATGAATGACATTGTGCATTAGAGGCAGATACCATGAATCGTAATTTAGATCTGTTATTTACCACCATTGTTGGTCGTGCTTGGAAAACTACTTTGAATTATTCTCCTATCCACTTAAAATTTATTTTCAAGTCCTGTGATTCTAAAATGCTTTTATTCAGATTATGTTATCATACGTTCTTGTTTAATTAGATTGCCTGTCACTTTGCTAAAGGTCTAAATAGAAATGATATCTCTATTGTGTTTGATTCAGAATGAATGTACTAAAAGGCATTTTGAAAATAAGATAATGTCCTCGATGCTTTGACAGACCTAAGACTCGTAGTTTTCACAAATGATATCCTTTATTTATGCCAGGTGCCTATTAGTATTTTGTAAACTCTCCATGGCATTGGTGTCTCTTTTTTTGTTTCCCAGAAACAGGTGTACTGACCCATTTTCACTTTAGCTCAATCTAATCCTCTTTGTGATTTTTTTCCATAATTGTAAAGTAAATAAAATTCACCTGCTTGCTCCAAAATGTAATTTAGAAATGTAAACTAAATGTTCCCCTGTAGGGAGTGCAATCTGTTTTAAACTCTCAATATGTGTAATAAACGCTATAAACCATAGAGGGAACTTTCGTGGGCTCCATCCATATTGTTTGGGGCAGCCTTTTTGAGTGATTTGAAAACTGTAAATTTGATGGTAGCCAATGTTTTTCTCAAGTTTTAAAATTTACATAATATTAGGATGAATGCAGTACATTTATTTTTTTGTTATTGTATTAGAGTTCTCTGGAGAAGCAGAACCAATTGTGTGTGTGTGTATATGTGTGTATGTACATGTATATATATGTATATATGTAGAGGGAGAGTATATGTGTCTGTATATATGTTTATATAGATATCTATATATATAGATATATAGGTATATATATGCCTATATCTCGTTATTATATGTATATATGTGTGAATATACATGTATGTGTGTGTGTGTGTGTGTGTGTGTAGAAAGAAAGAGAATGTAAGGAAATGGCTCATGCAATTATGATGGTGGGCAATTTGGAATTTGTAGGGAAGGCTGGCAGGCTAGAAATTCAGGTAAGAGTTGATACTGTAGTCTTGATTCTGAAGCCTGGAAATGGGTAGAACTTCTATGTTGTAGTCTGGAGGCAGAATTTCCTCTCTCAGAAGCCTCAGTCTTTGTTCTTTAAGTTCTTCAATTGGTTGAGTGACACCCACCCACATTATGGGGGATAATTTGCTTTACTTAAATTCAACTGATTGTAAATGTTAATCATATCTACAAAATACCTTTACAGCAACTTCTAGACTAAAATTTGACCAAACAATTAAGCACCATAGTCTAGCCAAGTTGACACATAAAATGTAATATCACAGGCCTCTTGCAAATGTTATTGTCAGTGAGCCAAATTAAAGATAATGGTAGCTAGTGTTTTTACTAACTTGGATTCAATATTTAGTGCAACTCTGCAGTAATAAAGATGTGAATTATACTGTAGTGCTCCAAAATTGAGTGAATAGGACATGAAACATAAAAGCCATGAACCATGATTCTTATCAGTTTGGATTTTTTCCAGAACATTTTTTGAGTCAGTCTTCTGCAATGGTATTGTTCTAGATTGTTCTTTGAAACTCAGCTTTCAAGTTCTGTGTGTGCATTCAATATTGGGCAATTTTGAATGCATACTTAGAAGAGTGGCCAAATGTAGATTAGAGAGACAAGGTCAAACAACTTGTCATCCTGTGCAATTTCTGCAATCCTAAGCCTGTTATAACAGAGTGTTCCAGGACCTCCCACAGATCCATGAAATGTATTCTCTGGGTTATGGTCTGCATGTGATTTGCTGTTCCTTGATGTCAAGCCTGCTGTTCATCTGACTCTCAAGATCCAGTCAGAGTCTTCAGTTACCCTCGCCCTCCAATTTTTTTTTTTTTGTCACCAAGTTTTTGTCTTCTGTAATTCAGTTCACACTAAAAAAAAAAAAAAAAAAATCTTTTTATTTTCCCCCTATATCCCTAAAGTGGTTCTTCCTCTTTCCTCCGCTCTTCTTCCCTCTGTCTCTCTGATTTCTCAGTTTGATCCTGATGTGAATAACATACTACCCTTAGTCTTACATTTCTGATTTTTACTTTCGGTGGGAGACTTCCATCTCTGTTTTTCTTTTTTCTTTTTTAAATCCTTAGCATAGTAAATGGAGGTTTGTTGTGTGGGTGTGGGAGCTGGGGGTGCAGGGGGTGGGATGTTTCTTTTTAATTGTTAGAGCTTGATCTCTACATGACTTTCCATTAGCTTGGAATCATGTGACTCCCAGGGTTGGGCAGGAAATTAGTTTTTGTCCAGAAGAGCAGGATACAACAAAAATTATTTTCTTAGCTCCAAAGGCCTCTTTGCTGCAGAAGCCCAAATTGAAAGAGTGGCTTAGTGATTCACTTAACTCATTAGACAGCCTGCTGATAAGAATTAGTTTAGATTTTGAAAAAAAAGGGAGATTTTTTTTTTCAGGGCTCAGTATAGGTCTCAGTTATAGAGAAAAGTAAGAGGAAAAATTGTCATATGCTTACAGTATTACATAATATTCTGTGTCATAAATCAAATATCATGGGAGTAGGCATTTGTTGCATTGTGTCCTCATACCCAATTGTGTGATTTTGTGTGTGTGTGCATATATGTTCATTGAGGCAATTTGTAATAGAAAGTTTATTGGGTTTTACTTTGATTTCTCCTTTATTAAAGTATTGAGGAAATGACAAAAACAATTCTTCGCTTTTACTTTTTTTTTTTTTTTTTGGCAAGCTCCACTTTTAAAACTGTTTGTTTTTACAGATGTATTTCATCAGTTCTTAAGAATGAAGCTAGGAATGTTTGCTGGCTTCTCAGTTAGTACCACCCAGAAACTGAAAAAAATCTGTTTTCTTAAAATATGACATTGGGGGGAAGTAGAGAAAGTTTTCATTTTTGTAAACTATTGGATTTAAAAAAATGTATTTAAATAATGCATTTTTAATATTGCTGTTTAATGTACTGCTTATCTTAATTCCATATTGCTTTCTGACTCTTGGTTGTTGTACTTATTATTTTATAGTTAATAATTTTAATGGAAGGGGGATAAAAGTTCATGTTTTATTTTCTCTGGAAAATTTGAATACACTGTCCATCCTAGAATTGTTTCTTATTCAGAGAGTCTCCTCCAGAGGTAAGTCTCCAAGAATTTTGACACTTAATAATCAATTGTGACTCTGATCAGTCAACAAGCACACTTCTTATAAGGTATGTCTTATATAATTAAAATAACAATATTAAGACATTGTTTGGACGCATTTTCTTTGGACCAGACTAGAATAAGCTAAGTGAGAAAATGACCTGGAATGGTTCATTCCTTCATTTGGCAAACATCTATTACGCCTCTCAGTTGTAACAGGTGTTGGCACCGTCCTATCTCTTCAGAAACTGACAGTTCAGTTTGAGACAAAAAATGAAAGCATTTACAATTCAGTATAGAGACTATTAAAAAAGGGGTTCCTTTTCCTGATTGCATCCCACCATTTCTGGCCATCTTCATTCTATTCCTGCCACGTTGAGCTTTGAAGTTGAGGAATAAAGCAGAAGCAAGGATGGAAAAAAACTTACTTTGCAATCAATAAATAAAATTTAAATCAAGGGTGGTGCAGTGGCTCACACCTGTAATCCCAGCACTTTGGGAGGCTGAGGCTGGCGGATCGCTTGAGGCCAGGAGTTCGAGACCAGCCTGGCCAACATGGTGAAACCCCGTCTCTACTAAAAATACAAAAATTAGCAGGGCATGGTGGCGGGCATCTGTAATCCCAGATATTCCAGAGGCTGAGGCAGAAGAATTGCTTGAACCCGGAGGCAGAGGTTGCAGTGAGCCGAGATTGCGCCCCTGTACTCCAGCCTGGGTGACAGAGTGAGACTGTGTCTCAAAAAAAAAAAAAAAAAAAAAAATTAACAGAGAACCATGTTACTACATTCCTTTTCTCTTAAATCCTTGATAAAACTAATGTATATCATAAAGCAGAGTCCCCCAAGTTGAGAAATATATCCCATCCTCTTTTAGAAAAATAAAATTCCTGGACTTCAATGTTGACTGAAATTGCTTTTATTATGTTACTTATATTACTTATATTGTTTATTATATTACTTAATATATACAAACATGTAATTTTTGTGCTTATAACTCTATACAAATAAAACTAAAACAATAAACATAAATAGGATTACAAAACCATTATATTCACATGAACAGTGTTATAATTCACTTCCAATATGTTTTAGTGGGATGGGTGACTCTGCTTTGCTGAAATAGTTGTTGATTTAGGGGATTATAGTAGAAAGATGTTGCCACAAGTCTAGTTCTATGGTTCATCTGTTTCTGTATTTGAATTTTGATAATACATATCTAACAAATACCTATTTGCATAAGTATTGTAAGTACTTATGAGTATTGTTTATTCAAAATGGTATTAATAATTTTCAGTCTCTAATCGGAAATTAGGCTCATTAAGTGTTTTTTTCAGTAAAACTCTGCCAGTGAATAGTCTTGGAATAGCAGATTAAAGATGTATCACTTGGTAACTCTTTAAAGCTGCATTACTTGAGAGTAAAGTTAGCCTATTTGACATCTTCATTAAATAGGCATCTGATGCAATTGCTGCTAGGCTCAGGAATAGAAAAAAATTTTTTTGCATACTTATGACCATACTTATTTCCAATAAATTGATATGAGTTGCTATAGGCAATGATGGCACTGGTCTCTTTCACCTCTCTTCTTATTTGGACCATAGGGCCTTCCTTCTGGTTATACAGATTTCCCTGAAGTTAACTGATGTAAACTCAATTGTACATACAAACTACTGCACAAAAATCTCATGAAGTACTCAGTTGCATGGGGTCATCTGAAAGACACAGGCTATCTTTAAATTTCTTTTTATAGATTATCATAAAAATTAAAACAAATATTTTTAAAACATCAATAATTTGAAGACCTTTAATAATAGATTCATAAATTTTTGTTTTAGAAATACTGTTAGAGTTTCCTGACGGCAAAAAAATGAATAAATACTTTGGGCTCCAAAACCAAATTTCTATGCATTTAAACATGCAAATAGTTTTTCAATTCTAAAGCCACTTAAAGTATAGCATTACAGTGATATTTAACTTATATGAAATATGCATTTTATATAAGTTTGATGTGTGTTTTATTTTAAGAGAAAAACCTAACTGCTGTTAGTTCTTGCTCTGCTAATCCCATCTACTTGGTATCCTGATCTACCTAGTTTGGTTTAAAGTATGATTGGGAAGCTCAGCTTTGGTGTCTTCTATATCCAGTCCTGGCTGTGGTTAGTGTTGTCAGTTCTGTGTTTGAGCATATAATTTTTATTTTATTTTACTTTGGAAACTATGATGTTCAAATCTTCATGTATTACTGGTTATATTTAATTTTAATATTTCAATATTAGAAGAAGTGATTTGTTTACCAAACTCTAGACTCACCAGTGTTTCAAATATCTAAATGATGTCTACCATTTATTTGTCAATATATTGCATTACAGTGCAACTTTAAGGCTCATTATTTCATCTTTAATTGACCAGCAGGGTAAGACATAATCAGTGCTTGAAAGTGCAAATAGAGTGAACTTGTATGCTTCATGATGCCAGGAACTCTGCTTTCTCTCTCTCTCTCTCTCTCTCTCTTTTTTTTCTGACTTGCTTCTAGCTAATTTATTTCGGGCAGGATTTCAACCAGGGGCTGATTTTAAGCTCCACTCACTGCCTGCCATAGTGCTTGGCACATAGTAGGTGTTCACTGTAGATGAATGAAGGGATAAACAAACGAAGAATGAATGAATCTGATATACTAGTAGTGGTGATGGCGTGGCAGTGTTAGTTTTTTAGCCGAGGCAAATTTTGGATTTTAAAAAAAATCTGAAGCTGGAGACTTTTATCTCACTGATCTTCATATTGCCCAAGCTTTTATTTATTTTGGGGGATGCAAAATCTTTTAGAAAATTTGCTAATTTCATTGATTAATACACATAGGGTGAGGATGATCTTTGGAAAATCAAGTGGATGGATTGCCTTTCACATTATAGAAAACAATTGTCATAGATTACATATCAAATTGCACATAGAATTTCTGCTTTTCAATTTTAATTTGAGTTCACCTGTCATCCTGGGACCTCAGCTGTAATCTCCTTTTCCCACACGGCTGACTGAGAATGCATTTCCTTATGCTTTACTAGGACTGGAAAAACCCAGTTATGATCATCTTAGTAGTGGTCTGTCTCCCAGGCTTTATTATCTGCTTCCCAACTCTCAGCATCAAAACAGGAGTTATCATATCCAATGAATACAAAGAAGATGGCTTAATTTCTGACACATAGCTTATCGAATGTGACCCAGGCAGAAAGGATGTGGTACAGAGGAGCTAATATGCATTCCTCATTAGTCAGCTCACCCATGTGGTCAGCAGATTCCTTTTCTAAAGTAGTTGTGTAATCTGCAGCAGCACAATAGCCAAACACAGTTAATAAATTACGTTTATTTCATTTTGACAGAAAGAGTAAATATATTCTTGTACAAAAATATTCAAAAAGTTTATGTAAAGAAGTAAATTTAAATCACCTGTAATCTCACCATCTAGAAATAAACTCATTTCAATAGAAGCTGCCACTTTACTTTTTATTTTTTTAATGTCATGGACGTTTTTTCTCCAACTTTTATTTTAGGTTCAGGGGATACATGTGCAGATTTGTTACATGGGTAAATTGCATGTCACAGTTGTTTGGTTTACACATTATTTTGTTACTCAACTAATGAGCCTAGTACCTGATAGTTTTTCGATGGTCACCCTCCTCCCACCCTCCACCCTCAAGTGGTCGCCAGTGTCTGTTGTTCCCTTCTTTGTGTCCATGTATACCCAGTGTTTAGCTCCCACTTTTAAGAGAGAACATGTGGTATTTGGTATTCTGTTTCTGCATTAATTCACTTAGGATAATGGCCTCCAGTTCTATCCATGTTGCTGCAAAGGACATGATTTCATTCTTTTTTGCAGCTGTGTAGTATTCCATGGTGTATATGTACCACATTTTCTTTATCCATTCCACCATTAATGGGCATCTAGATGGATTCCACGTCTTTGCTCTTGTGAATAGCACTGTGATAAACATATACGTGCATGTGTCTTTATGGTAGAATGATTTATATTCCTTTGGGTATATACCCAGTAATGAGATTTCTGGGTCAAATAGTAGTTCTGTTTTAAGTTCTTTGAGAAACCTCCAAACTGCTTTCTAATTGATTCCCACCAGCAGTGTATAAGCATTCCCTTTTCTCTGCAACCTCACCAGCATCTGTTATTTTTTTAACTTTTTAATAGTAGCCATTCTGACTGGTATGAAGTGGTATCTCATTGTGGTTTTGATATGCATTTCTCTAATGATTAGTGATGCTGAGCGTTTTTTCATGTGCTGTTGGCTCTGTGTATATGTTCATTTGAGAAGTATCTGTTCATGTCCTTTGCCCCCCACCACACACCCCCTACTTTTTTTTCAGACAGGATATCACTCTATTGCCCAGGCAGTGGCATGAACGCTGCTCATTATAGCCTCAACCTCCCGGGCTCAAGCGATCCTCCTGCCTCAGCCTCCCAAGTAGCTAAGACCACAGGGGCATGCCACCACCCCTGATTATTTTTTATTTTTATTTTTCTGTAGCGACAAGATCTCCCTGGTCTTGAACTCCTGGACTCAAGCAGTTCTACCACCTCAGCCTCCTGAAGTGCTGGGATTACAGGCATGAGCGCCCATGCCTAGCCATCTTTGCCCATTTTTTTAATGGGGTTGTTTGGTTTTTGCTTGTTAATTTGTTTAAGTTCCTTATAGATTCTGGATATTGGAGCTTTGTTGGATGCATAATTTGCAAATATTTTCTTCCATTCCATAGGTTGTCTGTTTACTCTGCTGATAGTTTCTTTTACTGTGCAGAAGCTCCTTAATTTAATTAGGTCCTACTTGTCAATTTTTGTTTTTGTTGCAATTGCTTTTGGAGTCTTTGGCATGAAATGTTTGCCAGTGCCTATGTCTAGAATCTCATTTCCTAGGTTTTCTTCTAGGGTTTTTATAGTTTTACGTTTTATGTTTAAGTCTTTAATCCATCTTGCGTTGCTTTTTGTATATGATGAAAGGAAGGAGTCCAGTTTCAATCTTCTGCATATGGCTAGCCAGTTATCTCAGCACCACTTATTGAATAGGGAGTCCTTTTCCCATTGCTTGTTATTGTCAACTTTGTCAAAGATCAGACGGCTGAAGGTGTGTGGCTTTATTTCTGGGTTCTCTAATCTGTTTCATTGGTCTATGTGTCTGTTTTTGTACCAGTATAGCATAGTTTTGGTTACTGTAGCCTTCTAGTGTAGCTTGAAGTCAGGCAGTGTAATGTCTCTGGATTTGCTTTTTCTGTTTTTGTTTTCTGCTTAGGATTGCTTTGGCTATTCAAACTTTTTTTGGTTCCATATGAATTTTAGAAGAGTTTTTTCTAATTCTGTGAAAAATGTTATTGGTAGTTTGATAGGAATGGCATCAAATCTGCAAATTGCTTAGGACAGTATGGCCATTTTAACAATATTGATTCTTCCTATCTATGAGCATGGAATGTTTTTCCATTTGTTTGTATCATATCTGATGTTTTTCAGCAGTGTTTTGTAATTCTTCTTGTAGAGATCTTTCGCCTTCCTGGTTAGCTATATTACTAGGTATTTTATTCTCTTTGTGGCTAATATGAATGGAATTGCAATTTTGGTTTGGCTCTCAGCTTGGATGTTATTGATGCATAGAAATGCTACTGATTTTTGTATATTGATTTTGTATCCTGAAACCGTGAAGTTGTTTATCAGATCTAGGAAACTTTGGGCAGAGACTATGGGGTTTTCTAGGTATAGAATTACATTGTCTGCTAAGAGAGAAAGTTTGACTTCCTCTCCTGTATGGAATCCTTTTATTTCTTTTTCTTGCCTAATTGCTCTGGCTAGGACTTTTAGTACTATGTTGAATAGGAATGGTGAGAGAGGGCATCCTTGTCTTGTGCCAGTTTTCAAGGAGAATGCTTCCAGCTTTTGCCTATTGAGTATGATGTTGGCTGTGGGTTTGTTATAGATGGCTCTTATTATTTTGAAGTATGTTCCTTTGATGCCTAGTTTGTCGAGTGTCTTGGCTATTTTATCACAAGAACTTAAAAATACATTTTATTTATTATCCAAGTAATACATATTTACTTTTAGAAAAATCAGAAGATACAGATTAAATCAAAAGAAAAATACTTATTATGATACCATCTTGTAGATAGCTGCTATTGTGGTTTGGGCATATATTCTTCCAGACTTGTAACTGCACAATAAATTGTGTAAATTTATAACAAGGTATATAATTTCTTATAAAACTGGAAGCATACTATGCATAGTTAGGTGTAATCATTTTTCTGACTCTCTTTCCATGTCAGTAAATATATTTCCCTGTAATCATTACTAATGGCTGCAAGATATTCCATTGTATTTATGTATAAAATAAATAAATGTATTTAATAAAGCTTATGCTGATGAAAATTAGGTCATTTAAAAATTCTTTATATGGAGTTTGTGCCAAAAAACACAAACATTTTACATTTATGTTGTACATTTCTGTGAGTCCAATCTGTCAGTCTTGTTATGGTTTCTGCATTTGGGATCAGGCTTAGGAATTCCTCCCTGATACAAATATTTTTAAATTATTCAGCTCTGTTTCCATCTGTTTTAACACTAAAGACTTTAGCCAATGTAGAATTTTTCTTACGTGTTATGAGCCAGGAATCTAACGTTAATTTTTTCAAAAAAATTTTGTTAAATAATTCATCCCCCTTCTAAACAATAATCCATATAAATAATTGGGTCTGTCCCTAAACTTTTAAATTTAGTTCTATGATCTATTTCTGTACCAGATTTATACTCTTTTGATTATTGAGGGTTTATAATATGCTTCAGTTGATGTCTGGTTGAGCAAAACCCCTCTTTTTCCCAAAGTTTTTTGGCTTGTCTAACAGCTGATCATCTTCCAGATATGTCTAGAATAATTTGTCAAATTGTACAAATTTTTTACAACTTGACATTTTATTGGAATTATGTTAAATATGAAGATTAATTTGTGGAGAGTGACATATTTATAATATTTTCCCATCAAATAATATAAAATATATCTCTACTGATTAATCTTTTTTTATTTTTTAGCTCCTAATCACATTTTTATTTTATTTTTTATTCATTCATTTATTTTTTTTCTTGAGACAGAGTATCGCTATGTCACCTAGGCTGGAACGCAGTGGTGCAGTCTCAGCTCACTGCAACTTCGGCCTCCTGGGTTCAAGCGATTTTCATGCCTCAGTCTCCTGAGTAGCTGGGACTACAGAAGCACGCCACCACACCTGGCTAATTTCTGTATTTTTGGTAGAGATGGGTTTTTACCATGTTGGCCCGGTTAGTCTCAAACTCTTGGCCTCAAGTGATCCACCTGCCTTGGCCTTCCAAAGTGCTAGGATTACAAGCGTGAGCTACTGCACTGAGGTCTAATCACATTTTTAGCTTGTCGTATAGCTACTGCACATTCTTGTTAAGTTTATTTTAAAATATCTTATTCTTTGTTTCTGTTGTAATGGAAGCCCTTTCTCACTTGCTCTGATGATTACTAGTGCAAATATATGTGAATCTCATTATATTTGTTTCATATCATACTTTTAAATCATTTATTTGTTCTAATATATTTGTATTTTATTTCCTTAGGTTTTCCACAGAGACAGTAATTCCATTGTTTAGATCTTATTTTCCTTTCTTGACCCATTGCATAGATTCAAACCTGGTCTAGAAAAGTGCTGAAAAACTGTGGTGATATCAGGGCTTCCTTTCCTTATTCCCAACTTCAGAGAGGCTTTAGGTCATCACTGTCCAATAGAACTTTCTGTAATTACAGGAGTGCTCTCCCAATGTCTAATACTTGTGGCCACTGAGCACTTGAACTGTGGCTGATGATATTGAAAAAATTAATTATTTTATTCAATTTTAAGTAAAATAATATTATATTGGACAGCACAGCTCTAGGTTTTTTGTTTGTTTGTTTGTTTGTTTGTTTTGAGACAGGGTCTTGCTCTGTCACCCAGGCTGGAGTTCAGTGGTGCAATCACAGCTCACTGTGGCCTCTACCTCCTGGGCTCAAGTGACTCTCCTACCTTAGCCTCCCGAGTAGCTAGGACCACAGGTGCACACCACCATCCCTGGCTAATTTTTTTGTACTTTTTTGGTATAGATGGGGTTTCACCGTGTTGCCCAGGCTGGCCTTGAATTCCTGAGCTCAAGCTATCCCCCTGCCTCGGCTTCCCAAAGTGCTGAGATTACAGGTGTGAGCCTGTATGTGCCTGGCCAGAGTTTCACTATTAATTGTATTATTTATTTCAGATGAATCTTTAACATGACAAAGTCAGCTTGGGGAAAAGATAATGGGTTAAAAAAAAGAAAGAGTATTATGTAGATAATTGTCAAACACATGCCTTTAGCAGGATGTGAAAGGGAGTAGAGAATAGCATGATAACTGGAGTGAGATGAGGGTTGAAAAAAGCTAGTTTTTTGTCTGCTTAGTTAAGATTAAGTATGGCTCCACATCCAACTCTTCCCCAAATACACCTTCTCACTGTATTACCTTCTGGTAATATTGCTACCATTATGCTACTCCAAAACCTTGTTACCACTTTTTGAGCTCTCTTTCCCCCTTGTCCCCTAATAATGCAAACTCTCCCTCATTCTACCCCCATTCCCACAACCTGTATCTCACCCAGTTTTCAAGTTCCTTCACAAGTGTACCTTCTGCATGAAAAAACTTGTTCTTGATCTCCTCAATGAAAAGTAGTCTTGTTCTTCATTAAAGGTAGAATTAATTTGTGTCTTTTTTATACCGCTTAGTCCTACACATTGTCTTCTTGCTATTTGTTAACATATCCATGAGATTGTACACTCTGAGGATCTCATCCTTGACTCCTTGACTGACTGACCTTTCTATCCTTCTTGGTCCCTCCGCTGGTGTGCTACATGTATATTGTATACCTGTGCTCAGTAAATATTTCTTACATGAATCACAGTTCAACTTGTATTAATCATTTATGTCTTGTATTCAATTGACAACCTCTGGAGAGCAGGGATCATATGTATTTATTTTTGTATCTTCTGTGTTACAGCATGATACTAAACATTGAAAAGTTGTTTGGTAATTATTTTAAAATTTTTATTCATAAAAGTCGTGTTAAGATGTTTTATTTAGGATTGCATTTTGCTTCATTTGGTGGCAATCCAATTAAAGTAACATAACCAAACAGGAAGGTTTTTGTGTTTATTTTTTTCCTTTCAAATAACAAGAAGCCTACAGGTAGTCAGTCTAGCGGTGGTATAGTGGTACTAGGTTCTCATCATTGTCCCCAGTTTTTCTGTCCTTAACATGTAGCTTTTGTCCTTGAGATCACATGAAGCTTTTCCATCTCCAGGCATCCATATTTATGTTGTTTCTGTCTCTTTCTATTAGGAAAACAGTAGCTTTTCTGGAGGTCTCTACAAATAAACTTCTGCTCTTATCTCTTTAGTCAGAACTAGGGTCAAATGGGCATCTTCCAGGGAGTTTTAAAAGGTATTTTTAACGGGGTGCTTTCCATCCATGTTAAATTGGGATTTTTTTTCGTAAGGAAAAAAGAAAAAATAAATCTTGGGTGGGAAATCTAGGGTATATATCTCGGATATGGAATTTATACTTAAAGCCATTAGGATCTACAAGGGCATGATATGATACATGTGAAAATTTCAACAAATAGAGACAATTTTGTAATAAATTCCATATGCACAGCTGGACAGTAAGTGCTATCAAAGATTAGAGGTAGACGAGCTCCCTGAAAGATGGAGTTGAGTAGAAAATCTTCAGTGTAAGAGGTGGGACTTGAGCAGACCCTTAAGAGATAGGTCAAATATTATACAAAGGCATTGAGTGCTTGTTTTGCAAGTGAGAAACACTTTTTTTTTTTTGTTTTTGAATCATTAGACAGCTTAGCAAGAATTAATGCACTCATAGGGCAACAGAAAATAAGATTGGAAAATAAGTTGAGACAACATAATGGGGGTCTTTGAATGCCACCATGAAGAGTTTGGGTTTGAGGTTGTTCAAATAAGCAAATCTAATGCAGGTTTCGGAAAAGAGGAATAATATGAGGGAGTGGAATAGAAATGACATATATTAGAGTTTAAAAGAATCATTCACAGATTAGTTCATTAGAATTAATTAATCACTAATGTTATATCTCCTACCCAGTAGTTAAGTTCATAGCACTTTTTTTTTTTTTTTTTTTTTTTTTTTTTGAGATGGAGTCTCGCTCTGTTGCCCAGGCTGGAGTGCAGTGAGGTGATCTCGGCTCACTGCCACCTCCGCCTCCTGGGTTCAAGCAATTCTCCTGCCTCAGCCTCCCAAGTGGCTGGGATTACAGGTGTGTGCCACCACACCCAGCCAATTTGTGTGTGTGTGTGTGGTGTGTGTGTGTGTGTATGTATGTGTGTATGTATGTGTGTATATATATGTATGTGTGTGTACATATGTGTGTGTGTGTGTGTGTGTGTATATATATATATATATTTTTTTTTTTTTAGTAGAGATGGGTTTTTGCCATGTTGGGCAGGTTGGTCCCCAACTCCTGACCTCAAGTGCTCTGATCATCTCAGCCTCCCAAAGTGCTGGGATTACAGGTGCAAGTCACCATGCCTGGCCAAGTTCAAAACACTTTTGACCAAAGTAGTTGATTCTAAGGGGTCCAATACCTAAAACAGATATTTGATATTGTTACATTTGAGGCCCTGAGTTATAGAATAGTGAAGCTCTAGAAATAAAATTTTCTGTTAAACTTATTTTTTTATATTGCCAAGGAATTCTTTGCTTCTGTTATCATTACAACATATTTTAAATATTGTATCAGCATATTTTATCATATTAATACCCAACTGTAATCTTTCTTAATTAAAGCTTGCACTGAATGATTTATAAAATGACTGAAAACACTTATGTGCTTTTGACTAAATGTGTTTTATTGTCTGTTATTTTCTCAACCTAGAATTTTAAGTCTATTGAAAAATACTTAAATTTCAATGCAGTTATGTTGACTGAATGTTTTATTTTCCTTTTTAAATCAATCTTAATATATTTTGTAGTTTCTTTTAAGTGAGGTGTGCTAGAGCATTTCCCAGATACAATTATGAATTTTTTAAAATGACAGATATTTATTCAATGTAAATCTCATCAAATAGTAAAGATTTTATCTTCTATTTTAATAATATCAATTACTTCTGATGGTTTGACATAGTTCGAGTACAGAAACAGTCTGATTCAATTGAAACACATAAATATGCTTGAAATAATTTCCTACATTATTATAAATGAACATCTGAAGTCTAAGTTACTTCATTTAGTATTTGGAATATCAGAAATTTTCATTTCAGAACATCAAAATTAGTGCCTTGTGTCTTTAGACTCTCCTCCTTAATTACCATAAGATCTTTCCTTTCAGGGTCTCATTAATATGAATTTGACTCTATGTAAAAATGTAGATGTAGAAATAATTTATTGCAGTTTCTCCTAATCAGTTAAAATTTTAGCATTCATTGTTGGGTACTTTTTGATTATTGTTCAGCCCTATCCACTGATGTTGGGTTTGGCCATAGGATTTGCTTTGGTCAATGGAATGAATGTTAGTGATGTGACATAAAGCCTTAAATATGCTTGCATGGTTTGGCTTCAGTTTTTTTCACTGGTCATTTGTTATGAGAAGAGCTTTCTCTGGGCAGCTGCTGCCCTTCACGTTGGGTTCCAGAATTAACACAGGTGAAGCAAACCTGAGCCCAACCCATAGCCTGAACCAAGCCACCCAACCAAGCCCAGCCTAGATCAGTCAAACTGTAGTCAACATACAGACTTGTGAGCATGAAAATAAATGTTTGTTATTGTAAGTCACTGAATTTGGGATGCTTTGTTATGTAGGATTATTGTCGCAATAGCTGACTGATATGACCATTACTATTTCAAAAAGCACATCTATATATTTTCATTAAGAAAAAGCAAAATTATAGATGGCTAACCTATCAGTTCTCTATTAATTGAAAAGTAGTAACACTTAAAACACTAATTATAAAACACCAATTATTTGAGAGTTTTTCTTGGCTAGTGGTCATTACAAATTTATTGAATACAATTCTCTTTTTTTTTTTTTTTTTTGAAACAGAGTCTCTCTCTGTTGCCCAGGCTAGAGTGCAGGGGCACGATCTTGGCTCAGAGTAACCTCTGCTTCCCAGGTTCAAGCGATTCTCCTGCCTCAGCCTCCTGAGTAGGTGGGATTACAGGTGTGTGCCACCACACCTGGCTAATTTTTGTATTTTTAGTAGAGACAAGGTTTTCACCATGTTGGCCTCCTGACCTCAGGTGATCCACTCACCTCAGTCTCCCACAGTGCTGGGATTACAGACATGAGCCACCATACCCCACCGGAATAAAATTCTTGAAATGGAACTTGAGGAATAAGTTGTTGAGGTACTTATTATTAGTTAATAAACCTGGCTGGTACTACAAGTAATCACAAAATGAAATGACATAGGAACCATGGCTAGCATTTGTTAAGGGCCTGGCCACACAAGTGTTTGGCATTCTTCTCTTCTCTTCACAGCAAATCTGTCAAATCTGTCAGGCAGTCAACACATATTTATTGAGCCCTTACCATATGCCAGGTATTGCAAGGTATGTATTACCCTATTTTTGTTGCATGAAGAAACTGAGGCTCAGAAAAGTTAAATGACTAGTTTAAGCCTCACAGCTAGGAAAGGGCTTGAGTTTTAGGACTTGACCCAAGTCCATCTGACTCCAAAAATCATGCTGTTACCATCATTGCGTTATTTGTGTTTGGGTGGAACTAGGAGAAAAATAGAATTACAGGCCAGGCGTGGTGGCTCATGCCTGTAATCTAGCACTTTGGGAGGCCGAGGCAGGTGGATCAGTTGAGGCCAGAAGTTCAAGAGCAGTCTGGTCAACATAGCAAAACCCTCTCTACTAAAAATACAAAAATTAGCCAGTTGTGGTGGCACATGCCTGTAATCCCAGCTACTCGGGAGGCTGAGGCATGAGCATTGCTTCAACCCAGGAGGCGGAGGTTGCAGTGAGCCAAGATTGGGCCACTGCACTCCAGCCTGGGTGACAGAGCGAGACTCTATCTCAAAAAAAAAAAAAAAAAAAAATTACAAACATTTACCTAACATTTGTTGGTGTGCTATCTCTAGTCATTTGCTACATAACCCAGATGTCACCCAGAATCACTTTAGCATTCAGAAATCTACATATAAATTAGCTCAGACCCACATTGCTGTTTTTTAGCATGTGAAAGTCTGAAGCTGTCCGTACAATTTCTACTAATTCCGAGGCCTTACAGTCATGTGGTCCCCTTCACGTGTCCTTGGAGGCCACCTTGATTTGCCATGTCAGTCTGAGTGTAAAGCTCCACCCTTTCTAGTTTCTACCAGACATACCTTCACCAAGCATTTTCTGAGTTTTGGTGAGGACCTCCATACAAAGCACAAGATCTCCACCATTTTTTCCCTCTCAACGTTGCCCCTTGATTGCAACACCCTGCCCCTTTTCATATTCTTTACTCTCTATTTTGCAGATTAACTTTTCCCTTCTTTGAAGCCTTGATAGCCCAGATCCCAACAACTTTGGAGTCATGCTTCTACCCTCAAGCTGGAGTGTCAGTGAGCATCTTCTTTGACTCTGTCTCATTACAAAGCAAAAATAGTGAGATTCTCTTGAGAAACAGCGTCAGTTGGAATTAGTCTCATCAGTCAGACAGCCCCCATTTAGCTCAATTTTAATTTTTAAAATGGAATTTCATTGAATTTTCAACATTGACAATTTTGTTCAACTAACCTTAAATGGTGAGAACCGAAAGCATCTAATATAAGAGCTACTCTTTTCTTCTTAGATTAGAAATAAGATACTTGACTTTACATAACTAAGAAAAGTCTATCTTTAGAATTTTAGTTACTTCCTACCTCTTTCCAAAATGTGACTTATAAAAACTAAAGAATAAATCTGGATATAAGCTTTTTCTGTAGTTTTTCCCAGACCACTTTTCCTATTAGCTATTCAGAGTGAATTTTAGGAGCTTGAAAACTTGATATGTTTATGAGCCCAGAATTTAGACACTGCTATAAATTTAAATAGTCTGAAGCACTTGATTCTACAACACTGTGTTGGAAATGGTTGAAGAACTGATTTCCGCTTCTGGATAAGCCAGACTACTCTCTTATCTTGCAAATTTGCCACTAAAATCTTAATTCCTGTCAGAATTATTTTCAGTGGGAGAAATCTGAATACGAATTGACCAAAAGAACTTTAGTTCTCACTCATTTCTCATATAATTTTAATTAGTTCATCTTTAATTTAGGAAATAATTTTTCTAGCAACTTGGCAGACATTGGTTTCTTGCCAGATACTACCTTAGTGCTTTTTGTGGGAAACTCATCTTTAATATTCCATGAGTATAGTAAAACTGTGTTTTTAATGTAACAAATATTGTTTTATTAAATAAAACATTTATTTGGGGGCATATTCATACCTAATTAAAGAGAATGAGTAAAAGATGAGGCAGACCCTGAATGTGAGATGCGTTTGAAAATGGGATGTCTCAAGATTCTGTACTGGAACATTGGGGTTAGGCTTCTAAGTACTGTTAGTCCAGTCTTATTACTAAGATTGCATAAAGACCATTTTATTTTTGTGTGACCTAGATCAAATTATTTTGATGTAGGATTTTCTTCTTAGTCACTTTGCAAGTCCCTAGCCAGCAATGCCCCACCCAGGCCTCACTCAGCCACACTGGTATGCCCCAGTTTTCCTGTGGTATAGCTTGTACCTGTGTTCAGCAGTTCCCGACTCTTGTCCTGCACCCAAGAAGAATGAGGATGTGCTAAACATTGAAGGGTGAGGAAGGTGGAGAAGAATTTTATAGAGCAATGAAACAGTTTTCAGCAGAGAAAGGACGCGGGGGTTGTCCCCCTACCCAAAGGTGGGGTGGGAATGTCCCCTGTGCAGCCGGGAATGGGGCCGTCTATGGACTCGGAATGGGGAGTGCGTGCTGATTGGTTTGTGTGTATGCAAAAAAGGTTAAAGTGAAGACACCACTCAAAGGTGGGCATGACAGTGTAGAAAACCAATTAGAAAAGGGTAGGTATATGTAAAATAGGTGAAGGGTGGGGATCAATCAAAGGAAAGCATGCCAAACGGGAAGACAAGTTCTTAATCCAGTCTGAGGATTTAACTTGTAGCTTGACTTTCAGGCTTTAAACTTTCTTCGCCTTGGAGGTGGGGTTTCACCAGGTACCAGCCCCTGTCTGCCTAGGCATTTGGCTGCCTCCTTTCTGTATCAATTTGACCTTCCTAAACTTCTCATTCGTTATCTGTTAAATAAATATTATGTCTGCCTTCCCTACCTTAAAACATTGTTGTAAGGTTTAGATGAAAGCAATATATGTGAAAGTACTTTGTAATGTACAGTACCTACAGACATTAGTGATTATGTTTGTGGGGCAAAAAAAAGTAGGCAGGATGGAAGAAAGGAAGCAAGGTTGCTCTTAAATTCATTCCAGCAGTATAGCTGGAAATGAATAATCTTCAAATCCTGACCAGTTGCAAGATAGGGAAAGGATTACCATCCTGGGGGCACAGCAATGACAAGGCCCTTTAACTGGCCACAGCGAATGCCAATTCCAACCATTTCAGGTAATATTATCTACAGTGTGCTGAGTGCCATGTTAGTTACTAGGGGTACACACCATGAGAAGAAACAGTCCTTTGCCCTCAAGAAATTCTCAGTCTGGCTGTGGACAACACGGCTGTGTGTCTCTAGCAGGGGTGAGCCAGGATATGGCAGGCTGGGTGGAGCATGGTTGGAGCAGAAGAGGAGCTGGTTATTGTGACTGGGTCTGGCATGTTTTTTCCATCATTAAATGGAGTGATTTAAAAATAATACACCGTATTTATATTTTTAAGTCACAGAGAAAAACAAGGGTGTTTTAAAGTTTGGTTAATTACAAAATCCTGTAATAACACTTTTTTTTCCTTTTAATACATGGGGGAGTGACAGCATCAGCATGATCTTCTTTACAGTTTTGTCATGTTTTAGGATTTTACTATGCTTGTTTTAGGTTTCAGGGACATTATTGTCACAATGAAGTTCTACTCTGTTGCGTGTTGGTGTTCTAGTGGTGCAACACTAACTCTTTGGATGTCACTTTTAACTTCGTCTTTTGTATTCAAAAGTTGAATTGCTAGTGATCTTTATTTTGGTAGTTTTTAAAGGAAATAAGTGTGTAATATATTATCCATACTAAATGAGAGGACCCATTGACAAAGATTACTTCCAATTACTGGTAATCATTTTGGGGTCTGGAATACCTTAAATATTTTTTTTTACTTGTTTATTAGACAAATAATAAAATAAGCTTTTACTTTCTGAATATACAACAACAGGGAGGGAGTGAGGGGAGACATTCCAGAAGATGCCAATAATATAAGTTGCTAATCTAGGATGAATAACTCATTGCAGAAAATTCAGGAGATGACGGTCTAATCTGGTACTGAATTAAATTATCTACGGTATTTAATGTTTTACTCTAGTAGATTTGCTGGTTTGGTGTCTACCTTAACTTAAATATTTAGAGAAAATATGGAAAGTTTGTGAGAAAATGAAGTCTTGTATAAACATGCTGGTCCTAATTGTTTGCCTTTACTGCAGAAATCCCAGCCTGGCACCAATGTGGCTGAAGTTCTCACTGTGTTACTATAAATTTACATGATGTAGTGGATGTTTTAAGAGGTGGAGGCAATCCCATTTCAAAATTGAAAACAAAAAAAATATTTAAATACCCACGTGAGTAAAAATGGACTCTCCTGGATAAGTCTGGACCATCTTTCAAAGATATTGAGCGTCTGGAATTTTTATGTGCGTTTCGAGGCTGCAGTTTCCTCTGACAGACAATCCATTGTTATTACTGGCTGTAGGCAGTCCTGAAAGGGCAGAGTTAGGAAAGACAAAGAATTTACAGTACAGAACTTTCAATAATGTGTTGATGTCAGGAAAGAGTTGAGCCATTTCTGATAAGAAAGAAATGTTAATGTTAAGCAGCTGTGAATATACTTTCTGTGATCTCCTCCCCAAAGTAACAGCAGGGTATTTCATAGACTTGGGTCACAGGATGAATTTGAGTAGTCAATCCTTAAGTGAAACCAAAGACAGGAGAATACTGGAAGATGTGACAGAGGTCAGCCCTGGGAATGGAACATGGAGTCTTTTCCAATTTGATGTTCTTGTCCCAGGTTTAGATTTGGCAGTGGCTACCTCCCTCCTTTAAGTCCTCAGCACCATTCCCTTACAACAAATCAACATTTATCAGTAACTATGAAAGCACAGTATCAAAATTATTTCTAAATTAGAGTTTGAGAAATGATTTTGAAATTTATATAGCATTCCTAGTACTCAGGTCAACTCTTTGTAGCAACACACTCATTTTGATTCTTAAAGAAATGTGATATATTTTTTCCTAAATAGATTTAAAATTTTAATCAACACATTTGGCTTATATAATGAAAAACTGCCTGAGTCTATGGAATTGGGCGAGAACTTGTTATTTTGGTGAAGGTACATATATTCTGAAGATGTATCTGCAAGCCATTGGGTACAAATACTGAATGTGAGTAAAATTTGGAAGTTGACTGCTTCAGGGTTCCAAACTGGGCCATCAGTATTAGGATATATGTAGTTTTAAATCCAGTCTTAAACCTGTGTATGTTTAGAATATCTTTTGTCAAAGAGTGAATAATAAGTTTCTATTTTTCCAAAAGTAGTTTAACTAAGTATTAGGTGTTCAGGGACCAGATTCTTATTCAAGTCTTATTTTTAGAGTTTGAAGTCAATAACTTATTTTCTCTGTCCTCATCTCTTTTATTCCACTTATAAAATATGCACACCGGGCCAGGCAAAGTGGCTCACGCCTGTATCTCAGCACTTTGGGAAGCCAAAGTGGGCAGATCACGAGGTCAGGAGATTGAGACCATCCTGACCAACATGGTGAAACCCTATCTCTACTAAAATACAAAAATTATCCGGTTCATGGTGGCATGTGCCTGTAGTCCCAGCTACTTGGGAGGCTGAGGCAGGGGAATCGCTTGAACCTGGGAGGCCAAGATTGTGCCACTGCACTCCAGCCTGGCAACAGAGCAAGACTCCATCTCAAAAAAAAAAAAAAAAAAAAAAAAAAAAGAAATATGCACACTAATTCTGGCTCTCCTGCTTTTGAAGGTGTCACACATACAATACTCTTTGTGATAAAGCCTTAAAGTATCAGAGTGGTAATACTTTAAGGCTTTATTAATCCAAAGTAAGTTGTGATATTTTAAGGCTTTATCAATCCAAAGTATTGTTACAGATATGAATAGTGGTACCTACATTGCATAGAATAAGAACTGAGTCATGTAAATCAATGCTACATCATTTGAAGTCTTGCAGGAATGGACCAGGCCAGTACTCAAAGCTAACACTATTTTGGCTTGATTTTACATAACTTTCAAATCATCTTTTCAGAAAGCTAAACCCCAGCTGTTCTTCAAGATAAGCCATGATGACAGAGTAGCTATAAAAGTAGTGTCTCATAGATATAGAGAAGTATGAACAGGTTCAGGCTGGTTGAATGATAGCCCTTTTCTCTTTGAAAGGAAATGGAAGGAATGTAGCTGTATTTGCAGGTAATGAATTTCAATAATGAATTTCAATCCCTTATTACTTTCTTTGGGAAAGTGATCACATTTACTATAAACTGCATTAGGAAGGAGGAATTTATAGTTAAGTATGGAAGTGGATCAGAAATTAGTAGACATATAGGATCAGGCAGATCCTTATCATTGAGCAAAGGTCTAAAGATAGTAATGCAGTCTGTAATTCTATAAGTGGATACATACGAACCATAACAATAACAGCAACAGCTAACATTAAGTGCGCATTATTTATTAAATACAGTATTATGTATCATCTGTAGATTATTCATGTGTAAGGCAGGTAGTGTCTTTATTCCCATTTTGGAGGTGAAGAAATCAAGGTATACAGTAGTTAAGAAACTTACTTAAGGTCATACGATCTGTGCTAGCTTTCAGATTCAGGGAACTTGACTTCAGAAACCATACTCTTAGCCAGTATGCCAAACCGCCTCCTATGAATTTGAAACCACCTCCTATGAATTGATGAATTCATAATTCATCAATTGGTGTTAATGGAAGTGGTGGAACATAGTCCTGAGGCTGGCCAAGTTCTAAATTGTTTAGGAAGTGACCCAAATACTGAGATAATCATAACAAAAAGAGAAAGAGAGAGGGGGAAAGAAAGAAAGAGGAGAGAAAAAAAAAGGAAGGAGGAAGGAGACAAAGAAAAAGTCCATTCCAACAGGCACTGGGTATTGGATATTATGGGAGTCTTCATAAAGTATTAGGGGCCCATAAGCAGGAGACTGAGACTTCACAGTAATGAACCCAGCCAGTAGAAACTGGGATACAGGGCAAGGAAACTTTCCAGTAACAGTGGACTGGAATAAAATCAGAGCAAAATCAGAGCAAAATCAGAGATAAAATAATTCAAAGTAGAGGCAGCATTTCTTGACAAAAGATTTCTTATGTTATCTCCCCTACTGAGGGCTGAAGTTGGCCCCAGAGTGAGATGCATAGCTATAAGTCAGGGTTAATTTAATAGATTCAGCTCAGAGGCAAACAGAAGCAAGGGCACCAAGCCAGGTAGGCCATTACAAAGTAGCCCAACTGGGTTAGAGTTCCAGGCAAGAGACTTATTTTACTAACTTTACTAACATTATTTCTCCACTGTGGCAGCTCCCGCTTCTGTGGGACATGGCATCATGTAGCAGTGACATTAGATACCTGAAGACTGTGGAACAGGGAGATGAAGTTTCATAGCATAATTACAAAATTTAATAGCACCCTTTCACATATTTCATGGCCCAATCTATGTTGTTATTCTTTTATTATTTTTTAAAAAACATAATATGTAATATACTGATTGCAGAGTTCACGAAGCCATTTGGGAGATTACTAGGAGGAATAATTTGATATGAAATTATTATTTAATTAATCATATCACTTTCTTATTCTGTCTTATACTAACTTTTGCAGAATGTATATTATTTGGAGAGCCTTCTTTGATATCCTTAACAGACAGAGTAAACGTTCAAGATAGTACTTTTAGGAGAGTAGTTTGAATAGTTTTCATTTGCTAATCCCGTCCTCTTTTTTCTGTGAAAGAGAAAAACAAAGGATTTGTTTTCTTTCATGTAGTGTTTATCCAATTGCCTCCATATTTTATAACAGCACCGAAGGCTAGTTTTTCTGTTCTGTTTAAAGCTCATAGTTTCTTAGAACTAGTTGTAAATACTGTTAAAAGTCTCCCAAACAGTTTTTTAAGAACCTAATTTAGTTTCATTTGTACTAAGAAGCTGTTTTCTAGATGACTAACATCATATAGGGTTGTTTCCATCAAAAATATTAGTCTGGCATTTGTCATGTTCTGTCCACTAAATAGCTTTGTTATTATTGAGGTCTAAGCTCTGATTTTTTATCTTACCCAAATTCCTACCTTAGGGGTCTAGGGAGTCATGTCCTACAAACCATAAATTCTCATGAGATGGGTTTTATTTGACCCTATATATTGTGACTTACTTTTCAGTCTGACTGTGGCATAACATTATGAGAGAAGGAAAAATATTTAAGCCCAAAATATATTTCCCTGTTATACCTTGAAATTGCCCTGCAAAGTCTCTTGTGGGAAAAGTCCACATTCTATAGGGAATCCCCTTCCCCTTTTGTTTTCCTTCCTTTCTTTCCAGATACAAGAGTAACTAAGATCCAGGCACCTTTTAAGTCCATAAGAAACAATTTACAACCCCCGCTCTCTCTGAAGTCTGCTATCTGAGAGCTTCCTCTGCACAGTAAAAGTTGGTCTCCACAATCCTTTACCTTTTTTTTTTGTTTTTTTGAGACGGAGTTTCGCTCTTGTTGCCCAGGCTGGAGTCCAATGGCGTGATCTCGACTCACCACAACCTCCGCCTCCCGGGTTCAAGCAATTCTCCTGCCTCAGCCGCCGAGTAGCTGGGATTACAGGCATGCGCACCACACCCGGCTAATTTTGTATTCTTAGTAGAGACGGGGTTTCTCCGTGTTAGTCAGGCTGGTCTCGAACTTCCAACCTCAGGTGATTTGCCTGCCTCGGCCTCCCAAAGTGCTGGGATTACAGGCATGAGCCACTGTGCCTGGCCCAATCCTTTATCTTTAACCTCAACATTCTTTTCTGTCGATCCAGGTCTTTAGACAAACTCCACCAACTGTCACCCTGAAGATGTTGAAATTTATTTAAAGCCTGGAAGCCCGGCTTTGAGTTGTCCCACGTTTCTGAATCAAACCAATGTATTTCTTTCTTTATTTCTTTCTTTTTCTTTTTTTTTTTTTTTTTTGAGTCAAAGTCTTGCTCTTGTCCCCAGTCTGGAGTGCAATGGCACAATCTCGACTCACTGCAACCTCTGCCTCCCGGATTCAAGTGATTCTCTTGCCTCAGCCTCCCGAGTAGCTGGGATTACAGGCGCCTGCCACCACGCCTGGCTAATTTTTGTATTTTTAATAGAGATGGGGTTTCACCATATTGACCAAGCTGGTCTTAAACTCCTGACCTCAGGTGATCTGCCTGCCTCGGCCTCGCAAAGTGCTGGGATTACAGACGTGAAACACCACGCCCGGCCAAACCAATGTATTTCTTAAATGTATTTGATTAATGTCTCATGCCTTCCTAAAATATATGACAACAAGCTGTACCCTGACCACCTTGGGCACGTGTTCTCAGGACCTCCTGAGAGCTGTGTCACAGGCTGTGGTCACTCATATTTGGCTCAGAATAAATCTCTTAAAATATTTTACAAAGTTTGACTCTTTTCGTCAATATTATGAAATGTGTCTGAGATATATATACAAAAGAAAAATACTAAGATATAGCATGCATCCAAGAAATGCACTATCTGTTACATAAATTATCTAAATTGATATAATTCATGTGCATCTCTGAGTCTCATCTCACATCAGAGAGGCAGCCTGAGATGAAGAATGAGCACGGGCTCAGGTTGGGACCTGGTAAAAGCAGGCATCACCATTTAAGGAGCAGAGACCTTGGCTAGGTTGTTTCACCTCTCTGAGTTTGTTTCCTCATGTATCAGTTGGGAATGATATCGAATTTGTATCATCCTTATGAAAAAACAAATGTTTATGAAGTTGCAAATACAGATTTTCAACAAAAGTTAACAGCTATCACTCATTGGCATCTAGACTTTAAGATGATTCCACTCAAGAGAGTGACATAATTTTAAATAAGAAAATGTTTTGATGTAAGAGTCCATTTCCTGCCTCTCGGGCACGCCACCACAGCCTGATGCTCCATTAGCTGTTGCTATCTGCAGTTAATGATTTAGCTTGCAGCGTATCTGGCACTGTACTAAGTGATCTACATATGTTATTTCATTTAATAACAGCAATCCTTTCAGGAAATTTTGGTTTCTGACTTTCTACCGTGACTTTGACCTATGTACATTTTCTTTTAGACTATGTATTCTTTTGAGTTTTGTCTGCCTTATTCTAGCCATTGCTTTGCACAAATTATGGCACTTTATGCCATCAAACCATATTAGTTTAGGACGTTGTGGGATGCAAATAACAGAGAACCAGACGATCTGTCAAAAAATAAAGGGAATTTTTTTCATACACACAACTGGGTTCTATCTCTGTGATTCTTTTCACTCTGTCTTCCTCCATGGCTCTGCTCATTGTATTAGAAATGGCTGCAGCAGTTCCTGACATGACATCTTTGTACTACACTCTCCAGAGGAATGGAGAGTTTCTGTTTTCCCAGATAGAAGCTCTTGGCTTTCTTCGACAGGGCCAGTGTAGGTCTTTTGCTACCTCTGACACCATCACTTAGACCAGGGGGTTGGGGTCATTGACTGGCTTATCCATGCCCTTCCCTGAGTCAATCAATGGACCAGAGGAATGGTGTTACATTGCTTAGTTCAGACCTACACCCGAGGTTGTGGTCCATGTCACCCAAATCACATGGGTATCGTGGAGCAGGAGGTGAAATGAGTACAGGAAGGCTGTCTTGCCACCAATGTCAAAGGGAATGGGCATTAGTCCATTTTCACACTGTTATAAAGAACTACTTGAGACTGGGTAATTTATAAAGAAAAGAGGTTTAATTGACTCACAGTTCTGCATGGCTGGGGAGGCCTCAGGAAACTTACAATCATGGCAGAAGGCAAAGGGAAAGCAAGGCATGTCTTACATGGCGGCAAGAGAGACAGAGCAAAGGGGGAAGTGCCACACTTTTAAACTATTGGATCTTGTGAGAACTCTATCACAGGAACAGCAATGGGGAAATCTGCCCGCAAGATGCAGTCACCTCCCACCAGGCCCCTCCCCTGACATGTAGGGATTATAATTTGAGATGAGATTTGGGTGGGGACACAGAGCCAAGCCGTATCAGAATGCTTACAACGTTTCACTTTTAATTATGATATGTTGCTAGAGGGTTTCTTTAAATATTTTTTTTTTATCAGTTTAAGGAAGTCATCTTCACAGTTAAGTTTTTTTTTAATCATGAATGGAAGTTGACTTTCATCAAATGTTTTTTTCTAAATCTGTTGAGATGATCGTGTGGATTTTTTTCTTTATTCTATTAATGTGACAAGTTACACTCATTTTTAAAAACAACTTTAACTATAATGGCATATAATAAACTGCACATATTTGAAGTATATAGTTTGATAGCTTTTGTCATATGTATATACCTGTGAAACTATCACCATAATCAAAATAATGAACATATGTATCATTCCCTTCCAAACTTTTTTTTTTTTTTTTTGGAGACAGGGTCTCACACTGTGGCCCAGGCTGGAGTGCAGTGGCTCACTGCAACCTCTACTTCCCTGGGCTCATGTGATTCTCCAGCTTTAGCCTCCTACGTAGCTGGGACTACAGGCGTGAGCCACCACACCTGGCTAACCTGGCTAATTTTTGTATTTTTTGTAGAAATGGGGTTGCACCATTTGCTCAGGCTGGTCTTGAACTCCTGAGCTTAAAGTGATCTGCCCACCTTGGCCTCCCAAAGTGCTGGGATTACAGGCATGAGCCAACATGCCTGGCCCCAAACATTTTCTTATCCCTCCTGTAATCCCTGTCTCCAGCCCCTTCCTCCTACTCCTGCTCTACACCTGATCTACTTTCTGTCACTACAGATTAGTTGCATTACCAATTGAAGTTTTGAATGTTAAATTAACTTTCCATTTCTGAAATAAACCAGTTTGATCATTATGTATTAGCTCTCTCTCTTACACTAAGGGAACTTCAAAAAGGTCATGGGAAAACGGAATTAAAAGATAAAAATAAAAAATATAAACTTTATTTTTCAACATAGGCTCCATAAAGTTTAAGACACTTTTATAAGTGACAGTATCAGCCATTTAGTCCATCCCTAAAGAACTGAGGGTCCTGGGATTTAACCATGTCAATGCAGTCTTTTTCACATTAGTAACTGAAGAAAAGTGGGTGCCCTTTAATGATTTATTAAGGTTAGGAAAAAAAAAAATAGAAGTCGGAAGGAGCCAAATCAGGTCTGTAGGTGGTTGCCTAATGATTTTCCCATGGAAACTCTGGCAAAATTGTCCTTGTTTGATGATAGGAATAACAGGAGTATTGTCATGGTGGAGAAGGACCCCCTGTTGAAGCTTTCCTGGGCATTTTTCTGCTAAACTTTTGGCTTTCTCAAAACACTCTCACTGTAAACAGATTTTATCATTCTTTGGCTCTCCAGAAAGTCAACAAGCAAAATGCTTTGAGCATTCTCAAAAACTGTTGCCATGACCTTTGCTCATCACAAATCCACTTTTGCTTTGATGGGCCACCTCTACATCTTGGTAGCCATTGCTTTGATTGTGCTTTGTCTTCATGATCATACCGGTAAAGCCAAGATTCATCTCTTTACAATTCTTTGAAGAAATGCTTTGGGATCTCGATCCCACTTGTTTGCAACATCCATTGAATGCTCTGCTTTTGTTTGCAGCTGATATGAAGTGCAATGTTTTTGGCACCTATCAAGTGGAAAATTTGCTCAACTTTAATTTTTCAGTCAGAATTGTATAAGGCGAACCAATTGAGATGTCTGTGGTGTTGGCTATTATTTTTTCTGTTAATCATTGGCCCTCTTCAATTAAGACATGAACAAGATTAATTTTTTCCTTAAAAATTGATGCAGATGGTCTGCCACTGCGGGCTTCATCTTCAACATTGTCTCAAAGTTTTTGTAAAGCATCAAGATTTAGCCATTCTTCCACCCAAGCTTCACCATAAATTTAATATTCTTGTTTCAATTTTAGCAGAATTCATGTTCCTCTGATGGGGCTCTTTTCAAACTGATGTCTTATCCTTCTTAGTGCCTCAAACTAGATCCTGTTCAGACATTTTATGACAAATTAGCTTAAGTTTATTCTGATGCAAAAAAACTGAAATCTATGCATAGGTTTTTCAAAATACACATTTTCCATAAACTTTTTGAAGACCCTTGTTATTTGTTTAACCAACATTTTGCTTCTATGTTTATAAATGAGATTGGGCTGTAAGTTTTCTTTCTAGTAGTGCCCTTCTCATGCTTTAGTATCAAGGTTATGCTAGCCTTACAAGATGAGCTGAGGATGGCGAGAATGTTTCCTATTCTCTTTTTTATTCTCTGGAAGAATTTATATAAGATAGGTTTTTTTTTTTAATTAAGTTTTGGTTTGATCAACCAGTGAAACCAACTAGACCTATAGGGTTTTTTTTTTTTTTTGGAAAGTTTTAAGTTATTAATTCAATTTTAAAATAAATAAGGGGGTGTTCACAGTTTGTTTCTTCTGTGCTGTTAGTTTTTGTAAAAGGTATGTTTTCATGACTTTTTAATTGACTGTATGCATGTAATATGCATACAGCCTGAGCAATGAGAGTGAGACCCTGTCTCAAAACCAACGAACCAAACAACAACAACAACAATAAAACTCTATAAGGTCTGTAGTGACGTTTCCTCTTTTATTTCTGATATTGGTTATTTAAGCTTGCTTTCTGTATTTCTTCATTATTCTCCATAGGGGTTTTTACAAATTTATTCATCATTTCAAAGAACCAACTTTTACCCTTATTGATCTTCTCTATTGTATTTTTGTTTTCTGTTTTACTTGTTGCTGTTATCTTTTTATTTCCTTCCTTATATTTTCTTTAGATTTCTGGGATTTTTTTTTGTTTGTTTTTTGTTTTTTGAGACAGGATCTAACCATGTTTCCCAGGCTGGTCTCCAACTCCTGGGCTCAAGTGATCCTCCTGCCTCGGCCTCCCTAAGTGCTGGGATTACTAAATAGGTGTGAGCCACTGTGCCCAGCCTATTTTATTTAGATTTAAGTTGTTCTTTTTATAACTTTTTATCAAGGGTGTTTAGCTTATTGCTTTTCAGCTTTTCTTCTTCTCTAATATATGACTTCGGGGGCCATAAACTTTACTTATAGAATAGTTTTAATGGTACACCTCATAAATTTTAAGGAACATTTACTTCAAAATGGGCTCTAATTTCCATTGTGATTTTTTTCTTTGGCCTATGGGTTATTAGAAAGTATATTTCTTAATTTATAAGCATTGTGAATTTTCTAGGTAAATTTTTGATATTGATTTCTAGTCTAATTTTTTATGGTCAAATAATTTGTTTTGTATAAATTCAATTCTTTTGAATTTGTGGCAATTTGCTTTCACATATGGTTGCGTTTGATAATGATCTATGCATATTTGAAGTCAGTGTGTATATTCTGATGTTTCAAGGTAGAGTATTGTATGTGTGACTATTAGGTCAAATATGTAAATAGTATTGTTCAAATCTTATATATCCTTATAAATTATCTGATATACCTGAGAGAGATACGTTCAGATTTCGTGCTATGATTTTTAAATTTCTCTGTTTTGTCAGTGTTGTTTAATATATAATATTGAGCTACGTTACTAGGTAAATTAAAATGTAGAAGTATTATCTCTTAATAGAGAAGTTACACTTTTATCATTATGAAATGCAGTTGTCCCTCCATATCCATAGGTTCCATATCTGTGGATTCAATCAGGGATCAAAAATATTTGGGAAAAAATTGCATCTGTACTGAACACATACAGACTTTTTGTCTTGTCATTATTCCCTAAACAATACAGTATGACAACTATTTATATAGCATGTATATTGTATTAGGTATTATAAGTAATCTAGAGATGATTTAAAACACATGGGAATACATTATATGCAAATACTATTCTGTCTTATGTCAGGGACTTGACTATCCATGGATTTTGGTATATATAGGAGGTCTTGGAATCAATCCCAGATGGATACCTTAAGGCCTTCTTTGTCTGATATAAATATAGCTTATATGCTATTGGCACATATTTTCATTTTATATATATACTTAAAATCTCCTAATGTGTTATAACTATCACTATATTCAGTGAAAAATTTAGGTTTATCCCCATGTTTGCCCTTTTCATTGTTCTTTATGCCTTCCTGCATCTTTGAGCTTCCATCTGGGAGCGGAATACACCCTTTAGTATAGTCTTTAGGTTAGACTATTGATACAAATTCTCTACATGAAGTGAAAAATGTTTCTTTTTTTCCACTTCATTATTGAGGAGTAATTTTACTGGTAGAGAATTTTAGGTTTATAGCTATATTTCTTCAGCATTTTGAAGATAATTCCATTTTATTCTGGCTTCCCTTGATTCTTTCGAGAAGTCAGCTGTCAGTCTAATACTTGCACCTTTGATGTTAATCTGTCTTTTCTCTCAGGTTTCTTTTAATATTTCCTCTATAACTTTTATTTTTAGCATTTTTTACTATGTTGTGCTTTTCTTTTTCCTTATCTTGGTTTAGGTCTGGAGATCTACTTGAATCTGTGCTTTTGGCCAATTTTTGCAAAGTCTTAGTCATCATCTTCTGGAATATGCCTCTCTCCCATTCTCTCTTCGCTCTCTTCTGGATACCTTCTATCTATCTAACTTTCTGGACATGCACGAATGGGCCCCAGCAACCTATCTGACCCCATCCCCTGCCATACTCTCGTTACTCACCTGTCTCTATCTTGCTGTTTTTCTAACATGCCAAGCATGCTTCTTACTCCTAGATTTTTAAAAATATTGCTTCCTTAGCCTGGAACACTTTTCAAGATATGTCTAAGACTCATTCCCTTACATGATTCAGGTCTCTGCTCAAATGTGGCCTTATCAGAGAGGCTTTCTCTCACGTTTATTCAAAATTATCATCCAGACCTCTCCTCTCCCATATTGTTCTCTAACTCTTTACCTGGTTTTATGCTTCTTCATAGCACTTAATACAATATGACACATTATATATCCAATATTTATTTGCTTATTCTTTGTCTCTCTCCATTTGAATAGAAGTTCTGAAGTTCTGTAAGAGGAGAGAGCTTTTTCCTACCCCCTCCTCACAGTTGTATCCCATCCCCTGGAATAGTGCCTGGATTAAATGTTCAATAAATATTTGTAGGAGAATGAATGAATGATTAATAGATAGCAGATATAGGAAGAGTTCTCTACAGGAAGTGAAGAAAGTGGAGAAGGCAGAATAACAAACTAAGCAAGTCTTTTAATTTGTATGGTCTATATTTTAATCTTTTGAATGTAAAGATAGTATCATTGATCATATTTCTGTTCATCAATGTTACCTAAAATAGCAAAATGAAATATTAATATGTTCAAAGATATAGCTTTCATTAGTTTAAATTAACTATCTCATTTAGTTTAGGCATATGGTCCACAAATTTTAAGAACATTTAATTTTAATTTAAAAAATTAAGCCTACCAAATAAGATGCATTATTTTCCAGTGACTTAATATGTATATTCAAGACTTTTCCAATTTTTTTATAGTACAAAATTATTGTGATTACACATGAAAATTTATTATTTTAGCAAAAATATTATGAGTGCTTATAAGTGCAAAGGCTAAAACTGATATCCCTACCAACCACAAAAAAATAGGCCAGGCAGCTGGGTACTGCCTAGCCTATTTTTTTTGTGGTTGGCAGGGATAACTCTTTATTGTATAGATATTTAAGGACTCATATAGACCCATCATTTTTTATGGGCAAAAACACCCAGCTCTGGTCTTCTAAATGTCTTCTGTAAATTTCTTTCCCTAAATAAATCATAAATCCACCTATAATACCTAGACCCACACAATGTGTATTCATCATAGCTGCTCAAAAGGAATCCACAGTGTAGGTCAGAGCTACTTGATGAGAGAAAGTCTTGACTCTGCTAATAATGTTTTTACCTCACTGGCACCCACAGTATTTTGCCAGATTGCCTGAAGTCAGCATGCCTTCCTGATGGTCATGGACTGTTCTGCTTTTCCAGGAATGTCTCAAAGGGATCCTGCCTGAAAGGAAAGAGGCCACACTGTGATATTTCACTGCTTATAAAGAGGCCAAGAATGGCCTCTGTCTTGTTCTTTTAGCTAGCTTCAAACAAACTTAGCCAGCTTAAAAACAGAAATGGAACTGATGAAGTCATCAACCTACAGCCTCCCGCTACTGCCCATGTATTTTCTAGTCTAGAATGAAGCTAATAATCTCAAGAACTGCCTCCTAGAAAGGTTAAGGAGAAAAGCATGCCCCATCCCACTTCTCCTCCCATTTCCCACTCTTGAAATAGCATTGTTAGCATCTGATGTGAGCCAGAGGAGTATTTGAGGCTGTGCCATATGTCCCTGTTAGAAACACTGAGCTTATAATGACTAAGAAACTCCAGGGGGTTGTCTAAACCACCAAGGTTATAAAGGGCACAGCATCATCACAGCTGAACTAAAATTTAATATGATTCTTACTTTACCACCCATGGTGACCTAAGAGGATGGTATGGCGGACAAACTCTAAACAGAGGGCTCAGTTGTGGCTCACCAAGAAGCTAAATATGCTATTTTCACAGTAGAATAGGGAGGAAGAAACTGGTAAATATTTCCAAATGTCATGTGTTTACATATGAATCTATTCACTATTTTTAAAATTCTTCTGAGAAGTACTTTAGAAGTAATCCCTAAATTTAAAGTATTTATAACAAAATTTTACATATTCTCACCAGTTTAGAGCATTACCCAGAAGGAATTGTGACTCCATGGTCCAGGGGAGTAGAGTTAGTCATTAGGGGTGGGAATTTCTTCTCAGAATGAAGTTAGAGCGCTGTAACCATCTTATGTGACCAAGTAGATGTTTGAGAAAGATCTGGAATTATTGTAATGAAGGTGAGTAGCACTGAGAATGCCCATAGAGTCTGTAGCTTAGATGGGGGTGGGTGTCACCATGATCTTACTGTTGCACTTTTTGGAAACTAAGTTTAGGTGAGGAATGAAGTCACAATCCCCTAAGAAGGGAATAATGAATAAACTAGTTATCAGCTTATTACTTTAGAGTAGAAAACAGACCTCATGTAGGAATCATTCTGCATATGTGGTGAAGCCTTCTTGGTGAGCAGACAAACAAAAAAGAAAATTCACTTTTTCTAAAAAAAAATAGCACATCAGACCTTTGTAGCCTGGAGAACTCATTCTTCTCTACTTTAGAGATGTTTCTTTTTCTAATAACTGGGAAGGGCTGTCTCTAACCAGAGCTCCTGTACCACACCTAAAGATAGCAATACTTTCTCATTCTCCAACTTTTAGTTTTCCCATTTTTATTGGTCCTCAAAACTTTGTCTTTGCAGCACTCCCTGCCTCATCATACTTGTGACAAGCTGAATTCCTAAGACTGAGGCTCGTATTACAAAGGATGCAATTTAGATGAGCAACTCCCTGGTGAGATGAGTGGCTCTCTGGCAAACGGGGTGGAGAACATAGAGAACTAAGAATCAGGAAACTTGGGGCCTATATCTAGGGCATCTGTTACCTAACATTCTGACCCAGACTATGTTTTTCTTGCTTCAGTGGCTTAGGCTGAAAAATAAGGTCCCTTTCACCTTTGACACATAATCCAGATCTCGTACTTTACTTTAGTAATTTTAGAAAGAAGACATTTAGGCCGAGGAGATGAATCTCTGTTCTTATTGAGGTAATGAGGGTTTGTACCATTTTATTTTTCTTGGTAAAGTCTTTGCTTATAATCTGGCAGCCTTTATTTGTATTCCTTTTTCTTCCTTTGGCTGGCTGGAGAGCAAGTGCCATTGACATGGCCCAAAGAGTATCTTCTTTTCAGCCTTGGAGCAAGGAGTCTCAGCGTAGAGCACCCCCACTCCCTCCCCAAATGCCTGTGAATGACAAGGCAGGAAAAACATTTTTTAATTAAGTCAATTCAATTGTTACAAGTTGAATTAATCTCTAATTTAGGGATATCATGGGAAACTATTTATAATACATGCCAGCTGACCCTTATCCAAATTTCCATGGAAATAGCAATTTTATAACACAGGGTGTTCTCGGACTGCTCTAAAAATTCCAGCTGGTTTCAGTATGATACTGAACTGAAAAATGAAGCCTTCTACTAACAAATGTGTTGAAGTATGCACTCAGGTGCTCAGGAGGTATAGGCTTAGCTTAAAAAATTCAAGGCATGATACCCTGGGCTTTCCCTCAAACCTCTTTAATTAAGACCTCTGATACTGTTGTGTTGTTTCTATCTGAAGTCAAATGGGAATTGCAGAAAGTTTTGCAGTTTTTTTTTTCCTCCTCCATGAGGTAGAGATTCGTCTATGCCAGGAGAAGTGAAGATAGTCATGTCTTTCTCTTGAATGATGTAATAAAGTTTTGCCAGGGATAAACCATGTTTAACTTGTATCAGATTTATTTATCAAATGTGTTACCATTAAGAGTATGAAAATATTTCAGCTGAGGCTGGGCGCAGTGGCCCATGACCGTAATCCCAGCACTTTGGGAGGCCAAGGCAGGTGGATCACCTGAGGTCAGGAGTTCGAGACCAGCCTGGCCAACATGGTGAAACCCTGCCTCTACTAAAAATATACAAATTAGCTGGGCACGGTGGCAGGCACCTATAATCCCATCTACTCTGGAGGCTAAGGCAGGGAGAATTACTTGAACCCAGGAGGCAGAGGTTGTAGTGAGCCAAGATCACGCCATTGCACTCCAGCCTAGGTGACACAGCAAGACGCTGTATCAAAAAAGAAAAAAATTCATTTGAAATAATAGCATATGGGAGAAATTAGCCATGTATTTATAATACGCCTAGTAAAAGTGCAGACGCCATGACTATATTGCATGCTTGGTGAGAGTAATGGCAGGTTTGCTATATTCAAAACATTTGAATTAATCTGTTCAAACCATGCATAGCATTACAGAAATGACATTCCAGCACAGTGACTGCAGTCTGCAGCAGTTGCAGTTTTGTCATCTATACAACGTCAAACAAGATGCAAACAACCAGGCTTGGTAGATAGAATACCCTTCGAGAATTGAGTAATCCTGAGATGACTTTGCTCATCACTGATGTCCTGTGATGTCAACTGAAGGCTTGTCTTGCCCATTTCACCTTGTCATTGTGGTTATTGGTTTTCTCCATTAAAATGGAAAATTGGATTATATTTAGCAGAATGAACATATATTTGATGCTTTAGGTAAAATATATACAGTCATATGCCACATAATGACTTGATGTTTTAGGTAAAATATATCCAGTCATATGCCACATAATTCAACATTTTGATCAATGATGAACTGCATATATAACAGTGGTCCCATAAGATTAAAATTAATATTTTTACTGTACTTTTTTATGTTTAGATACACAAATGTCATTGTGTTACACTTGCCTACACTATGCAGTAACATGGCATACTATACTCTATTGCACTCCATGTGCGCCATTGCACTCCAGCCTAGGCGACAGCCTAGGTTTGTAGCCCAGGAGCAAATAGGCTATACCACATATCCTAGGTGGGTAGTAAGCTGTACCATCTAGATTCGTGTAAGTACAGTCTATGATGTTCACACAACAATGTAATCACCTGATGATGCATTTCTCAGAATGTATCCCAGTCATTAAATGATGTATGACTGTATGTATAATCTGAAGTTAGCACCCTTTAGCAAACTCCTGAATCATTAATTTGCAACCTTTGGTTACATCTTTTCTTACCATTATAAGAATTTGCTTAATATGAATTTATGGATTAAAGTGATTTAAAGTGCTCTCTGTATTAGGGAGATCAGCCCTTTGTCTGTGATATGAGATGACAATATTTTTTCCCCAGTTTGACATTTTTCGTTTGAAAAATTTTTTTTGTCATGTAGATTTAAAATGTTTTTCCAGTACAATCATGCGTTTAACATGGGGGATACATTCTGAGAAATGCATCATCAGGCAATTTCTTTGTTGTGCAAATATTGTAGGGTAGACTTACACAAACCTAGATGGTAGAGCCTACTACACACCTAGGATGTGTGGTATAGCCTATTGCTCCTATTTTACAGACCTATATGGCATGTTATTGTACTTAATACTGTAAGCAATGGCAACACAATGGTAAGTATTTGTGTACCTAAACATAGAAAAGGCACAGTGAAAATATGGTGTTATAATCCTGTGGGACCATTGTCACATACATAGTCCATCTTTTTTTTTTTTTAATTTATTTTTATTTTTTTTTGCGATGGAGTCTCACTCTATCACCCAGGCTGGAGAGTAGTGGTGCAATCTCAGCTCATTGCGACCTCTGCCTCCCAGGTTCAAGTGATTCTCCTGCCTCAGCCTCCTGAGTAATCCCCTCAATCTCAGCTCACTGCAACCTCTGCCTCCCTGGTTCAAGCGATTCTCCTGCCTCAGCCTCCCAAGTACCAGGGATTACAGATGCACGCCACCATGCCTGGCTAATTTTTGTATTTTTTTTTTTAGTAGAGATGGGGTTTTACCAAGTTGGCCAGGCTTGCCTCGAACTCCTGGCCTCAAGTGATCCGCCTGCCTCGGCCTTCCAAAGTGCTGGAATTACTGGCAGGCCCATAGTCCATCATTGATGGAAACACTGTTATGCTGTGTGCGTGACTATGGTTTTTTTTGTTTTGTTTTGTTTTGTTTTTAATCCACAGCTGACCTGAAAGTCTTTTATGTCTCCAAATTTTAACAGAAAGCCTTTCCACTCTGAGTTAGTAGAGATAGTTTCCTTTGTTTTCTTCTAGTATTTTAATTATTTCATTTTTAAAATTTAAATCTTTACTCCTTTAGAATTTACCTGGTATACACTATGAGGCATGAATTCAACTTAATTTTACTAAAACACCTCTCCAGTTTTCTCAAGACAACTTGAGTTGTTCATCTTTTCCTCGCTGATTTAACTTATGTATTTTTTTATTTATTTAGAGATGGGGCCTCACTCTGTCACCCAGGCTGGAGTGCAGTGGTGCAATCTCAGTTCACTGCAACCTCCGCCTCCTGGGTTCAAGCAATTCTCATGCCTCAGCCTCCCGAGTAGCTGGGCTTACAGGTGTGCACCACCACACCCGGCTAATTTTTATATTTTTAGTAGAGATGGGGTTTCACCATGTTGGCCAGGCTTGTCTCGAACTCCTGACGTCAAGTGATCTGCCTGTCTCAGCCTCCCAAAGTGCTGGGATTACAGGCATGAGCCACTGTGCCTGGATTAGATACCCTATATATGATACACCAAATTTTGTATGTATTGAGATCTTTTTCTGAATTTCCTGTTCTGTTTTCTTGATTTGTCTATTCCTGTGTCAGGAATACACCTTCAGTTATTGTAGCTTTGTATTATTTTATAATAAATGCTAGGAATTGTCCCCCTCATTTTATTCTCTTTTGGAGATTTCCTTGAAATCCTTGTTTTATATTTTTCTGTATAATTTTCATTTTTGAATTGACACATAATAATTATACATATTAATGGACCACATAGTGATGTTTCAATATATACAATGCTTAGTGATCAGATCAGGATAATTAGCGTATCCATAATCTCGAACATTTATAATTTCTTTGTGTTGGAAGAATTCAATACCCTCTCTTCTAGCTATTTGAAAATATATAATATTGTTAACTATAGTCACCCTATAGTGCTATAAAACAGAACTTACTCTTCCTGTACAGCTGTAATTTTGTGTCCTCTAACATATCTCACCATCTTCCCCTTCCCCCATCTCCCTATCCTCTAGTAACTTCTCTTCTACTTTTTACTTGTGTGAGATTGACTTTTTTTAGCTCATGCATATGAATGAGAATATGAGGTGTTTAACTTTCTGTTCCTGGCTCATTTCACTTAACATAATGTTCTTCAGTCCCATCCATGTTGCGGGAATCACAGGATTTCATTCTTTTTTATGGCCGAATTGTATTCCATTGTGTATATATACCACATTTCCTTGATTATTTATCTATTGTTGGACACTTAAGTTGATTCCGTATCTTAGCTACTTTGAATGGCGCAGCAATAAACATGGGGGTGCAGATATCTCTTCAATGTACTGATTTCCTTTCCTTAGGATAAATGCTGAGTAGTGAGATTGTTGGATCATATGGCAGTTCTATTTGCAGTTTTTTGAGGAATCTCTATATTGTTCTCCATAGTGGTTTTGTTGGTTTACATTCCCACCAACAGTGTATAAGTGTTTCCTTTTCTCTGCATCCTTTTGTCTTTTTGATAATAGCTATCCTAACTGGGGTAAGATGATATCTCACTGTGATTTTGATTGGCATTTCCTTCATGATTAGTGATGTTGAGCTTTTTTTTTTCCATGTATTTTTTGGACAAATGTATGTCTCTTTTGAGAAATGTCTATTCAGATCATTTGCCCATTTTTTAATCAGATTTTTTTTTTGCTGTTGTGATGTTTGATTTCCTTGTATATTCTGGATATTAATCCCCTGTTGGATGAATAGTTTGCACATATTTTCTCCCATTCTATAGGTTGCCTTTGCACTCTGTTGTTTCTTTTGCTGTGCAGAAGCTTTTCAGTTGGATATAATCTATTTATTTTTGCTTTTGTTGCCTGTGCTTTTGAGGTCTTATTCATAAAATCTTGCCCCAGACCAATGTCCTGGAACTTTTCTCCTATGTTTTTGTCTAGGAGTTTTATAGTTTTAGGTATTACATTTAGGTCTTTAATCCACTTGAAGTTGATTTTTATGTAGAATGAGAGATGGAGGTCTAGTTTCATTCTTCTGCATGTGGCTATTTAGTTTTCCCAGCGCCATTTATTGAAAAGATTGTTCTTTCCCCCAATTAATGTTCTTGGCATCTTTGTCAAAAATGGGTTGCCTGTAGATAAATGGATTAATTTCTGGGTTCTCTATTCTGTTCTACTGATCTCTGTGTTATTTTTTAATGTATACTTAAGAATTTGTTTGTCTCATTCTCCCCCCACCCCTACCCTTCTCTGGTTTTTGGCCTTGTTACTGTAATTATAATTAATTGCTAAATTAGCTTAGGGAGAACAACTTTATAAAGTTGAGTCTTCCTATCTAACTTGGTATGTCTTTCCCTTTGTACAAGTCTTTGTGTCTTCAGGAATGCCTTAAAATTTTATTAGTAAATATGGCACATTTCTAAAGCTTTTTCTTAAGTATTTAATCTTTTGCAATTGCTGTTGTAAATAGTCTTCCCCCATTTCATCTTCCAACTTTCTGTGTTTGTAATCTAAAATCTATTGATATATATAATAATTCTCTATCCTGCTACCTTACTGAGTTTTCTTATTTTTTACTTTTTTAACTGAATATCATAGGTTTTTCTGTATTCATCACAAATTGTAGTTTTATTATGTTCTCTAAATTTTTATACCTCTAGTTTCTTTCTCTTAGTAATTGTATTGTCTAATATCTAATATCTAGGATGTTAAGTAATGGTGGTGACAAATGAGCATCCTTCTTTGTTCCTGAATTGAGTGGGAATACCTCTAGTGTTGTCCCGCTAAGCATAATGGTTACTTTGGAATCAAGGTATATTTCATCAAGTTAAGAAGGTATCCACTTATTTCTACCACTGACTTGAACATATTTCTAAATCATAGTAAAGCCCCAGGGCTATGTACCTGCACTATGATAGTATAAAAGCTCTAAAAGGAAAGAAACTTAGGACCCTCTAGTCTACCTTCCTCCCATCATGAGTAATAAATTCCAAGCACAGGAAGGTTGTAACTACTCCCTGCCCCAAAGTCCTAAAATTAGATTCGAAGACAATTTGGAACACTGTCTCTTAGGTCTTATACCAGCGTTTTTTGGGGTATGTTAGGGTAACACTATTTCTCTATAACATTATTTCTCTTCTCTTGTGCTCTCTCCTTGAGATTTTCCCATTTTATCCTTCTCTTCTCATCCCACTTCTGGGACTTCACATGTATTACTTGGCTGTGCATTTTTCCTCCAGCCTGCCATTGCTGACAAGCCAAGTTTATCGTAGGAGATTTCTAGACAGTGACATAATACCTTCCCCACCCAAAAAGGCTCTTTGCTATTTGCTCTTCCTGGACAAAGTACATTGTCTTCCAAATGCTGTTGGTTACATCTGGAATTAAAGCAGAAAGCTCACTGGAGCTGCTGAACACCTCAAAATATACTTCAGTTTTGACAGTGCCTTTAGCAAGGTGATTTTAGCCAACAGTGAAAGTATCACAGGCACTATTGTATCTTATATTCATTTGTAGGTGGTATTCAGATTTCAAAAGAAATTGTCATAATATTTATAATATTTAAATGGAAAACAAACAATTACCTATTAGTGCTGTACTTCTGATTTTAGATTCACCTGTGTCATAACTTTAACATCAAAATTAGTAAATGTTTCATATGCTAAGAAAACTTATATGCAAATGGAAAAAATCTAAGCCAATTATTTTCATAATGTTCTACTGTGAAACAAAAGATAGTATTTCTGTACATATGTAGTTATCAGACTCGAGTCAGATAGACTTGGGTTAGAATTCTGGACTTACCACCACTTGGCTGGGTGACTGGACACAAGTAACATATTCTCAACTGAGTCTCACGTTCCTCAGCTGCAGAATGGGGACAGAAATACTTTGTACAGTTATATGAGAATTAAGAAAAGAATGCACACAAAATGCTTAGCCAGTGGCTACCATGCTCTAAGACTTTAATAAATGATAACTATTACTATAGCCTATTGTTAATGGCTGTAATAAAGCCTGTTGTTTTTAACTTTTATTAACTTAGATATTAAAGAATAAATATTGCAATTTGAGCCAGTGTGGGACTATAATTGCAAAGCAACTCATTTATCCACACAGCCTCCTTTCTGAGAGTTAGAACTAATGTACTTCGAAGGATTTGACTGAAGTTCTGCTCTGGATTTTCTTAGGAATTATTTGGGCAACCATGTCTGTTAACACTTACCTAGATCCACAAGACTGAAAGTGTGTTATTGTTTGATTAGGTTTTCATTAGCCAATTATTATTTACTGACCATATGATAGGTGGAATAGAAAAGTATCACAAAAGACATACGATTCCTACTCTACATATTTAGAACTAAAAACAGATGGGCATCTTTGATTTACATGCTCATCAAGTAATTTTAAAGGGTCCACTTTGTGCTAGATATAATACCATGCCCTAGGGATACATAGATGAAAAGATAGCCCCCTACTCTGAAGAAACTTATGGTCTAGTATGGTGTCTAGAATGGAACTTAGAAGCCACTTCCTATAGGAAGTCTTCCCTAAACTTCAGATAGGGAAAATGTCCCTCTTATGTGGTCCCATAGCCCCCATGCCTACACTTAAGTTTGGCATTTGTCACACTGTAGATTGTCTCCTATGCTAGACTGTAGGCTGCTTGAGAACAGGGACTATGTCTTACTCATCACAGAAGAAGATAACTAAAACATAATCTTGGCCCTTGAAGAACTTAAAATTGAGTGACAAATATAAACTACTAACATATGTAAGCAACTAAACTCACTAGACATTTTTATGAATTATAAATTCTACAGAGTATATGCTACAAGAGGTAGGAGGTTTTGGAAAGGTGATTTAGAGGATATGCCATTTCAGTTTAGAAGGAATGGTGTGATTTCCATGGTCGAGGTGGGCAAATGAATCCAAGGTTGGGGAACATCATGAGCAAAGGCACAGAACTGGGACTGTACATGGGCTACTTAAGAAATAGTAAGGAGTTCCATGTAAGTGGACTCTGGTAAGAATGTTAGGTAGGGGATTGGTTGTAGCTGATCTTGGATGCAATAGTAGGGTGTTTGGATTTTCTTCTGCAGGCAGTGGTGCATTGACAAGGATATTTGAGCAAAAGGGACATGATTACTTTATCAATAGTGTAAATGATGGGAAAAGAGAGATAATATTCAGGAAGGGGACTCCTGGGACTCCCAGTAACGTAGACAAGAGATATTAAGGTGAGAATAGATATGGAAAGGGAACAATTCTGGAAGCATTGTGCAAATTGACTTGTCAGACTCTAATTTGGAATAAGGGAGATTCCAATTTAAGAGTCCTTATTTCCTGCCTCGGCAGAGCTTGCAGTGAGCCAAGATCGCGCCACTGCACACCAGCCTGGATGACACAGCAGACTCCGTCCCCAAAAAAAAAAAAAAAGAGTCCTTATTTCAAAGGTGATGGCTCTAAGTTTACATTCTCTGTCATTTACATGCTCTGGCCATGGCATGGGTAAAGTCACTCAGTGTTTAAAGAAAAGCCAGAGGGAGGTCACAGAACCTTGTGGAAAACTTATATTTAAGGGGTACGTAAATCTTCAGATTAGAGGAGATTATGTTTCAAAACTTACTAAAAAGACAAAAATGGGCTGGGCACAGTGGCTCATGCCTATAATCTCAGCACTCTGAGGCCGAGGCACGAGGACTGCTTGAGCCCAGGAGTGCAAGATGAGCCTGGGCAACACAGTGAGACCTTATCACTACCAGAAAAAATAAATAAATTAGCTGGGCACGGTGGCATGTGCCTGTAGTCCCAGCTACTAGGCTGGCTGAGGCAGATCACTTGAGCCCAGGAGGAGTGAGGCTGCAGTGAGCTATGATTGTACCACTGCACTCCAGCCTTGGCAACAGAGCAAGACCCTGTTTCAAAAAAAAAAAAAAAAAAAAAAATCTCACAGACATAGTTTTCATCCTTTAAGTGGTTTATTTAACATCTGGTTTATGGCAGAGCCCCCAACCCCTGACTTGTAGCTCAGTGCACTTTCTATTTTATGCTCTAGATTTTAGTTTAATGCTAAATGTGAGGATATCACCTACCTTTTCCATCCTCATCTATCTTAGTAAACCGGATTAAATTTGAATTCTGGACCCCTTTACTTAAAGTATCTTCTATCTCAGCCAGGTGCAGTGGCTCACACTATAATGCCAGCACTTTGGGAGGCCAAGGTGGGCAGATCACGAGGTCAGGAGTTCGAGACCAGCCTGGCCAGCATGAAACCCTGTTTCTACTAAAAATACAGAATTTAGCTGGGCGTGGTGGCACGTGTCTGTAATCCCAGCTACTCAGGAGGCTGAGGCAGGAGAATCACTTGAACCTGGGGAGGCAGAGGTTGCAGTGAGCCGAGATTGCGCCATTGCACTCCAGCAGAACTCCGTCTCAGGGCGGGTGGGGGGGGAGGGGGTTGAAAGTATCTTCTATCTCATATGTTTATAGCTACCAATAGCAAAGAGAAAATTGTGCCACTGGAAAACAGGGCAAGTCATCTATATGGATGCCACTTAAAATTATGTGATATGAATTGATATAAAAAGCCTAAATCTACCTTATGTTTCAAAGGCAGTAAGTTAATCTTATACATTATTGTTTTCATAGTCTTTATGTAAAAGAAAAACTACTTCATTTTCAAATGGTAAATTATTATCCCCCAAATACATTGCTGTATACAGAAGTGGAAAGATTTTGCTCAAATAAGCCAAAGTAAATGATTTCATCATAATTATATAGAAGTTTTTGTTGGTACTAATACTGTAATTGTCTATAGCATACGCCATAGGTATTGTTTGAAATTGTTTTTATCTCTTAATTATCAAATGAAATATACCTCAAAGAGGGAGGCCTGAAAAGACATGAAACTTTGAAATATAGAGCATCTTAAAAAGCAAGTATACGGTGAGGCCAGTCTTCAGAATAGCATCATCCCTGTTGAACAACATAAAAAATATATGGATTTGATTATATATTTGGCTGGAAGATAAAAAATGAACCATCATGAGCCATTATTAAAGAAGTGTTTATAACTAAAAAACTCTGATAAAGGTCAGTTGACAAAATGAGTGGAGCACTGTAAATACTAAGAGTTGATGGCCCATGCTAGATAATTCAGTGTTTCTTTTCTTAGAAAATGGATTTTAGCCATTTGAATGTGGCCTAGTAAATGATCCTATTACAATTTTCACATATCAATTCATGGTTTACCCAAAAAGGTCTGCAGCATACTTTTAAATTGGCCTTTTTCTGGCAGAGAGGTTCCAGAAAAATAATGTGGTTTTTTTTGTTTTGAATTTATTTGCTTACTTTGGGTTTCTTTTTCTTAAGCAAGCATATTAAAGTACAATATACATACAGAGAAGTATGTTTTCTAAATGTACAACTCGGTGAAGTTTCACAAGTTGAATATACTTACTTATCCAGCACCCAGATCAAGACACAAAACATCACCAGCCCTTCAGAATCTACCATCTCTTACTTCCTTCCAGTCAATAGGTACTTACCATCCCAAAGTTTATTGGGAGTCAATTCTCCCATGTGTCTCATGTTTCTGCATATCTTGTGAGCAAAGGCACTGACTGCGTGTGTGCAGAATGTCTTTACAAGGCAGCCTTGGAAGACTGTGTCTCCAGAGCAAAGGGCAGGTGTGCTTATAGTCTTGAAAATAGAGATTATGTCCCTTAGAGAGCAAAGAACAGGTTTGCTTACTATTGGTATAATAGAGATGTCTCCCTTCAAAGCGAAAAGGACGGGCATGCTTACTGCCCATTATAAAAGATTCAGATTCCCTATGTTCCCTACAGGAGTTCCTCTCCTGTAACACAATCCACTGCATGTACAGGTGTCACTTGCCTTTATGTTGCCTTGTGGGAATTAGAGCTCAGGGAACCAGTGCAAATACTGACACTCTGACTATTGAGTAGTAAGGTCCTTTGTCTCTGACCTAGCATGTAAGGCTAACTTGTTAAGCTTGCAAGGAGGGTAAATCTCAGACCCATCACTGTCCTTGGCAGTAAGCACTATTCTGACTTCTACTACCATAGATTAGTTTTACCCGCTGTTACACTTCATACATAAAAGAATTATATAGCATGTACTCTGTCTGGCTTCTTACATCCAACAACATATTTGTGAGATTCATTCATGTTATTGCATGTAGGCATAATTCTTTCTTAATAGTATTCCATTGTGTGAACATTTTAAAAAATAATTGGTTTATTTTTTCCACTACTGATGGACATTAGGGCAGCTCCCAGTGTCAGCTATTAAAATTGTGTTGTTATAAATACTTTATGCATGTCTTTGAGTGAATATATGTATATATTTCCGTTGGGTATATTCCCAGAACTAGATCAGAGGGTACGCACTGGTTCTGTCAAACAACTTTCTAAAGTATTTGTACAAAGCTACTCTCCCATAAACAGTATATGAGCCTTTTGGTATCTCTGTTATTTTCAACCTTTGTTATTTTCCATCATCTTTGTTTTGTTTTTTTTCTGTGACATGCTTTAATTTTACCATCATCCATTCATAAGGAAAGATGCTATTGGCATAATAGAATTATACCATTGGCCTAAGATAAATATGCCAATGGTTGGGCGGATCACAAGGTCAGGAGATTGAGTCCATCCTGGTTAACACGGTGAAACCCCATCTCTACTAAAAATACAAAAAATTACCCGGGCATGGTTGCGGGCACCTGTAGTCCCAGCTGCTCAGGAGGCTGAGGCAGGAGAATGGCATGAACCCGGGAGGCGGAGCTTACAGTGAGCGGAGATCATGCCACTGCACTCCAGCCTGGGCGACAGAGGAAGATTCCGTCTCACAAAAAAAAAAAAAAAAAAAAAAAAATGCCAATGGTATAATTCCCATTTCACAAAACAATCTCACAAGCACTTCCACTCTTTAGGCTGAGGCAGGTGGATCACGAGGTCAGGAGTTCAAGACCAGCCTGGCCAACATGGTGAAACCCCATCTCTGCTAAAAATACAAAAATTAGCCAGGTGTGGTGGCACACACCTATAATCCCAGCTACTGAGGAGGCTGAGAAAAGAGACATGTCAATTACTAAGTTGTTACCAGGACAAGTTATCAAAAAAGACAATGAAAGCCATAAATTTTTCGTAATTTATTTATCCATGAACACAACAGTTTCCAGTCTTCAGCATCAGATAAGACCAAGTTATTCAAATTAAAGTGTTAAAGATCTGGTTTTAACAGAAACAAGATCAGGCTGAAAACTGTCATGAATATCCATATCCACATAATGTACAAAAAATAAAGACTGATATTATTCCAAATGTTCCTATTTGAAAGTAAAAGAAAATCTGTACAGCTGAATCTTCCCAGTAAACAGAAAGAGAAAATATTATAACACAGTATTAATCTTCCACATAAGTAAAGCCACATGCAAACAAGAAAGAGAACACCCAAAACTGCAGTGTTTCTTCAAAGAACCCTTCTCTAGGGAACATATTTAACACTCCAACCATCTTCTATTCTTCTATGTGCATACTAAAAAAAGTACTTCTCTTCCTATCATAACTAGTCAACCCAGTGTTAATTATAGGCCCGATTTTCCCCTGAATCATTTCTGCCTTTTTGTTCAGTTTTCCCTGCCTAGAGCACCCATCACAATCTCTTTAGTTCTTCTATCCACTCTGAAATAGAAATCACCTTTCATTCCATACAGCTCTGTATTCCTTTAAACCCACTAGGAATTGCTAAAGAGGGGTGAGGGGCTGAGAAGAAAGGAGAGTGGGCAATAAGAGGTCGGCAGTCTATCTTACAGAACAGCCTGCCTCTGGACATGACAAAGAGAGCCAAGAAACTAAAAAGCCTGCTTCTGCAGATGTTTCTGAACTACTACTTTTTGTTCTTTTTTAAAGGAAGACAGAAGAGATTCATGAGAGATGAGAGAAAAGAAAGCGTAAACTCACTCTGGCACTTCATTAGGTTCAGGAAGGGAGGCAAATAAAGGTACCTAGATTTGGAATGAATCCACTGGTTGTGGCTGAGAAAGCCTGGTACTTGTCAAGAACGCCAACATATTAACCTTGCAATGAGGATAGGGTCTGACATGTGCCCTCAACCATTTGTCTAACAGTCGGGTTTCTAAGTGATGAGGGGGGTGGTGGGGTTTGGAGAGGAACAGGTCTGTGGCTGCAGGAGTGTCCCACAGTCGGAGCCCGTTTTTGCAAGTGGAGTGGAGGTGGATAAGCCTCAGACGGGTGGGTGGGGTGGTAGCAGCAGCAAAGGACCAGGTCTCAGAAGTAAGGTCTCATAATTCACACAGACCAAGTTGCCCCCCTGCTGTTCTCACTTGAATTCATTAATGCTCAGCAATTGTCCACAGGCCATGCACCTGTACTGTCAGATGCAGAGCAGGGTGAGCCGAATAGGTTCTTAGACACAGCTAGAAATCCAGGTAGGAGGAGCCAGACCAGAGGTCCTGGGAACAAACAGAGTCCAAACAAAGGTAAATACAGTGTAACCTACAGCGTCATTCGCTTCGCTTAGAAGGATGTGACCCATCGGCTGGGAGCATGTGATGTTAATGCAGAATAGCAAGACGACCAGGTGAAAGGGGAGCAGTATAGCCACCAAGGTTTCAATCTTCAGGTTGCGAGAAAGGGAAGTTTAAACAGAGGGTACAGGAAAGTCAGAACAAAAAAAGTAAAGGGCATACCTAATGCTGTTGCCCAAGCACAGGTCCAGCTGGTGGTGGCAGGGGACCTTCTGCAGGAGTAATTCCAAAGGCAAAGGTTAACCAGACTGAAACTCAAAGGGCCTGGGGATCTCCACTGGCTCCCTTATCGGGCGACGTCTAGCTCTATGGGCGTCTTCACCGAACAGGTAGTAGTGCACTGGATTTGACCAGAGGTCCTCTTTAATAATCTGAGCAATCCTGTCGGACTCTGGAAGGCTGTGGTCTGAAAACCAGGTGAAGAAGCTGCAGATGACATGTCGGTTCCTATGAATGAAGGACTGGGGTCCATGGCCCCGGCGCCACATGATTAGAGTGGAAAAAGACACCACTTGGCCGAAGGATCTGACCTCATATACCTTTACAATCAGCTTGTTTCTGAAGTAAGGGTTTCTTTGAAAGAAGAACTTAAACTTGCAGCCTCTCCTAGGGTGTCTGAGCTCCTTCACTTCCAAATTGGTTAAGTAGCTCAACATCTGGGCATCTTGGCCTCTAATCATGGCAAACAGCTGTGGGTGGTGGCGGAAAGCAGTGACCCAGAAGCCCGGGATATTGCGAATGATGTCATTCCTCTGCTCCAGGTAGTATTCATGTACCTGCCTAAACCTGCGCTCCACCTGCAGGAGGGCCCTGTCAGCCTCTGCATTCACAGAGTCCAGTTCCAGCTGGATGGGCTCTAGGGAGTTCAGGTGGAGACCCACGTTCAGGGGCCCAGGCCCTGCCCCTGTGTTTACCTCATCTATTGCTCTGTTTCCTTCCGCCACGTCCATTTCTTCGCCTCCTGGCTTCTCATCCACTGGGGCTGAGAGCATGGCACACTCCTCAGGCTTCACGTCCTCGGCCTTCACCTCTGCAATCACTTCAGACTCCGACCTCCCTGCACCACAGGTTTCGAGAGCCTTCTCCCCACCTAGGCCGCGCGTCTCTTCACCCGGAAAGCCATTTTTGAGGCTGCCGTCAGTTGTCAGCGAGGCAGAGGCTGCATCTAGGCCCTCCGAGGGTGGTGGAGTTACTTCCTGCCCCGCTTTGATGGCTCCATTACCTCCATCGACCAAGATGTGGAAAGTATGGCCACTACCTGCGGGATCCCGGGGCGCGACCCCCTCCTCTGGAAGCCGGGGCGGTGGGAACACGATCGGCTCCAAGCGGCCATCAAACGTATCTGCCATTACCTGTGTCGCCTTGCTCTTTTCTCGGGACCTCTGGCCCTGGTGCGGGTCTTCCGGGGTATGGTCGAGAGTAGCGGGGCTGTGAGGACTCTCCGGGAGGCTCATGTTGGTAGCGGCCAGGCCAGTGGTGGGTAGCGTCAACGTTCCTCACACAAAATGGCGAGTAAACACCTCGACCATTTGCGCCGCCCACTCTTAAGTCTCGCGACACCCACCCCTCAGTCTCGCGAGTCTGTGGTGGTGTCCTTACATCTTTGTTATTTTAGCCATCGTGCTGGATGAGTAGTGGTATCACATGGTGGTTTTAATTTGCATTTAGCCAAACTCTAATGAGCTGAGAACTTTCTCATGTGTTTGTTGGCCACTAGGATATTCTCTCTTGTGCAGTATCTGAGGCTTCTCCCTATTTCTCTACCGGGCAGATGTTCTTTTTCATATGAATTTGTAGGAAACCTTTGCACATGCTAGATACTAGTCATTCTTCCAGTATAGGTATTACAAATATTTCCTCCCACTCTGTGGGGTTACTTTTTCTTTTCTTTTTTTTTTTTTTTTTTTTGGAGAGGGTGTTTCACTGTCTCCCAGGCTGGAGTACAATGGTGCAATCTCAGCTCACTGAAGCTGCCTCCTCCCAAGTTCAAGCGATTCTCTGCTTCAGCCTCCCAAGTAGCCGGGATTACAGGCGTCCACCACTATGCCCGGTTTTTTTTTTTTATTTTATTTTTAGTCAAGACATGGTTTCACCATGTTGGCCAGTCTGGTCTTGAACTCCTGGCCTCAGGTGATCCACCCACCTTGGCCTCCCAAACTGCTGGGATTACAGGCATGAGCAACCACACCTGGCCTACTTTTTCACCATCTTAATGGTACCTTTTAAGGACAAAAGTTTTTCATCTTAATATGTGCCAATTTGTCATTTCCCCCTTTACCTTAGTGTTTTTTCTGCTCTGTTTAAGCAATCTTATCTCTCACCTGGGCACAGTGCTCACGCCTGTAATCCTAGCACTTTGAGAGGCGGAGACGGGAGGATCAGTTGAGCCTAGGAGTTAGAGACCAGCCTGGGCAACCATAGCAAGACCCCATCTCTATTTTTAAAAAGAAGAAAAAAGAGGAATCTTATCTCACCAAGATTGTTCAAATTTTATATATTGCCATCCATCTGGAATTGATTTTTATGAGTGGGGTCACAATTTTTTTTTATATGAATATCTATTGACCTAGCACTGTTTATTGAAAAGACACCCATTTATTCCCATGCCATAGGTCTTTAAATGTTTCCATCAAAAGTGACATAAATCATTGGCTACAGCTAGTCAGCTGGCCTTGTCTAACTTTAATAGGACAGGGAGGTTATCTTCTCTTAAGCCTGGAAGGAGGAAATGAAATATTGGCAAGTGCTGTATCACTCATCATGAAAAATACTTTGAGAAATATATAAAAACCAACATAATTAGGCCCAAAGGACATAGAGAAAAGGTAATAATAAACAGAGAAATTTATGTAAGACAATACAGAGCATCAACCAAAGATTAACATAAAAGGAGAGAGAAAAATATCAATATTTGGAAAGAAATATAGTCACATTGATGGTTTAAACAAATATAAGACAGGATGTTAGACAGCTTTATGCCAATACATTTTCTTTTTTTTTTTTTTTTTTTTTTTTTTTTTTTTTTTTTTTTATTATACTTTAGGTTTTAGGGTACATGTGCACAATGTGCAGGTTTGTTACATATGTATCCATGTGCCATGTTGATTTCCTGCACCCATTAACTCGTCATTTAGCATTAGGTGTATCTCCTAATGCTGTCCCCCCCCTCCCCCACCCCACAACAGTCCCCGGAGTGTGATGTTCCCCTTCCTGTGTCCATGAGTTCTCATTGTTCAATTCCCACCTATGAGTGAGAACATGCGGTGTTTGGTTTTTTGTCCTTGCGATAGTTTACTGAGAATGATGTTTTCCAGTTTCATCCATGTCCCTACAAAGGACAAACTCATCATTTTTTATGGCTGCATAGTATTCCATGGTGTATATGTGCCACATTTTCTTAATCCAGTCTATCGTTGTTGGACATTTGGGTTGGTTCCAACTCTTTGCTATTGTGAATAGTGCCGCAATAAACATACGTGTGCATGTGTCTTTATAGCAGCATGATTTATAGTCCTTTGGGTATATACCCAGTAATGGGATGGCTGGGTCAAATGGTATTTCTAGTTCTAGATCCCTGAGGAATCGCCACACTGACTTCCACAATGGTTGAACTAGTTTACAGTCCCACCAACAGTGTAAAAGTGTTCCTATTTCTCCACATCCTCTCCAGCACCTGTTGTTTCCTGATTTTTTAATGATGGCCATTCTAACTGGTGTGAGATGGTATCTCACTGTGGTTTTGATTTGCATTTCTCTGATGGCCAGTGATGATGAGCATTTCTTCATGTGTTTTTTGGCTGCATAAATGTCTTCTTTTGAGAAGTGTCTGTTCATGTCCTCTGCCCACTTTTTGATGGGGTTGTTTGTTTTTTTCTTGTAAATTTGTTTGAGTTCATTGTAGATTCTGGATATTAGCCCTTTGTCAGATGAGTAG